>NC_041331.1:673333-980000 GCF_004354835.1 Perca flavescens
TTATAGACCAAATAAGTCTGCATCAGCCTGTATTGACTTGAGGTATGTTTTATTGTTAGGATTTAAATGTTTCGTTTCTCAGGGAATATTAATATAATATATTTGTGTCATTTCTTCCTTTTAAAGTTACATAATCTCACTTTAACAACTCGATGTGGGAACCTAGAGTCTTTTCAGCACGACAGACTGTGACATCACTGCCCCTTTAAGAAGTAACCCAAAGCTCCTTAGAGTCCTAATAAACCCTTATCCTGGCAGTGTTGGTGCTTCTTTGTATTTTTTGAGAATAATTAACATAACAAAGACAGACTGCAAGAAATATTAACACACTAACTATACCCTGGAAGTACTCAGGCAGCTTTATTTGCAATGATAAACTGTTATGTGTCAGTTTTTATTATTTTTGGGGCTGAGTCTTTGGTGGTTTGGAGCAGTTTTTGCCACAATTTCGCATATCCCATCCTGTCAAGAATTTTAACTAAGGCTCAGGAGTTTCATCAAGGTACTCTAAGTTGTACATTTACCAGAAAAAGCTCTTTCCCTGCTTAGCATTTGTGGGTGACAATGAACAACTAATTTCCTGTGAGAAGGTCCTTCTGGTCACTGTGACTACTGATGGAACTTCTCCCACTCTCTCTCTCAGGCTGTCTTTCTTTTACCATCTCTCAATTTTAGTGCAATTCAATGTTTTGGGCTTTAAGTGGGTGTGGAATAATTCAGCCCTACTGTAGAGGGATTAGTAGTACTCTTCCTTAGTGTGTCTTTGTGTATTTCTACCTCTCTTTCACTTCAGAGAAATCTATTATTGGCTGAATGAGTGCAGGTCGCCCCCTTCCTTTATCTGAAGGTTGAGCTGGACCTACACATCAGATACTCTATTCATTCCTACCGATTCCCCCACACATCTCATTTGTTAAATGTGACCAACAGGACAAATAGACCAGAAATCAGCTGCGTCTTGCACCTTGCATGAAAGAATTTCATCATTCGCGACATTGCCTTTCATTTCAGGAATGATTTCCCAACAGAAAGTCTTCACGCACGCTTGAATCGCATACACACTCAATCGTAACATGTCATCTTTTCAACTACTGCACAAACTTCAAAAACAAGATAGACCCCCCCCACACACACACACACACACACACACACACACACACACACACACACACAGCTGCTGTCAATGCACTTGAAACAACACACTTCTGTCCCAGACTCCTCCTGTACGCACTGACATCAACTCCAGTGAAGCTTCCCATTACCAAAGGGCTCGCTGTACAGGCATCATGTCGCTTTTGTTGAAGCTTATCAGAGGTCACTTCCCTCGGTACAGTCTGACATTATGGAACAAAAGCACTAAAGCACTCATGTTTGCAAAACCCAGAAATCTGTGAAGTTGGCTGGATATTGTATCCTATCAAGTTTCACACTTACTGTTAATACATTGGTTCTTTCTACAAGTCACACCAGTACCTTGAGTGAATATACACACACACACACACACACACACACACACACACACACACACACACACACACAGCAATTAGGCTTTCACCCACTATAGTTTGCTACTCTCTGTTCATATGATGAATTTGTAATTTGCTCCACCAGCATACCCTGATACATTATGGTTAAATTGACTTAACCTTCAGTGAAAAACTGACCTGAGGAATTTGTTGAGGTCTCCATGCTTCATGTATTCGAACACCATGATGAGAGGGTCTCCGTCTACACACACTCCGTAGAATTTAACGATATGGTCGTGCTGCAGATTGGTCAGCAGCTCTGCCTCCCTCTGGAAGTCCTTTCTTGCCGACAGGTTGGGATCTTTCAGTGTCTGAAAGGGAAAATACAAAAGTAATCTTCACACATGGAAATGGATGGTTGAGACAGTCCTAAAAAGCTAACAAATTCCTGTTGCAGTCTAAGTTTGGAGAAATCAACCAATGTATCCATTGTAACCCTTAGCTCCTCACAGTCTATTGTGTCAGTCATTTGTCTAATAGTAAATTCCAGTGATTGATGATGGAAGCCAGGTATGAATCTATATATAAGTCCAGATAAATGTTGAACGTTATCATTATAATTATACTGGTACATAAATTGCTTGTTCATTCGTTGAAGCAAAACATATGAGGGCAACTTCCTGAACATGAAATTGAAAATGTTTGACGTTTTAATCATGGTGAGGTTTAAGACCAAAACCATGTATCCTGTAGAGGAGGCCTATAATAAACCCTGTCCTTGGTTCAGCCTATTTGTCCGGCCCTTCCAGGAACACACCTTCTTTGTCCACATCCTGTGTCTGGCCCCAAAAGTGTGCAACATTCTAAGTTTTACCTTGTGCTCTTCATCTTTCGCCTATCTTTCTCTATAATTCAATTAGTTAACTCCTCTTTGGTTTGAGTCGTCCATTCAGTACACCCAAATTGTCCTTCAATTCGGAGCCATGCTAGAGGCGTGGCCATAGGGTTGACAATGTCTGTAGTTCGTCAGTCCTTCACTTTGGTCCACACTGAAATATCACAACTATTGGATGGATTGTCACAAAATGATGTACAGACATTCATGGTCCGCAGTGGATTCTTCCCACTGCCTTGATCACCTCACTTTTCCTCTAGCACCACAATGGGGCTGGCAGATTTGTTTTTGAGTGAGATGGCTCATCAACTGCTAATTGATTTAGCATGAAATTTGGCACAGATATTCAAGGTCCCCAGTAAGTCCTAACAATTTTATGGCTGTAGAAGTCTCATGTTGTTGGCCTCACCATCGTCCATTAATTCCTGATGATGGACATTTCGTCATGCATTAACCCTTCCATAGTTTCTACAAGATATTTAGATAAAGATGAGAGGCCCTATGTGAGGGCTTAACACGACAATATTCCACGTTGGACGTCATACAGTATCTTTGGAACTCTTTCTTTATACCCAATCATCTGTTCCCTTTTGTTACTGCTTCCAGCTCATGTTGTCGATGCGCTTGTTTTGCCCACCTCCTCCTTTAATCCTACCAGCACAAGCTTGACTCCATGGGAATAGAGAAGATAGCAGGGGCAAACAGCTGCCGTATGATTTTCGGGTTTGCCCGATAGTCAATGGTAAACACAAGATTGGGCCTACACCAAATTCTGTTAAATTTCCTTTATATATATATATAAAGCTTTGAAACTGTGAAGTAGTCTGTCCTGATTGAACAGCATTTAATCTGTTAGTTAGTAATAAGGTGTACAGTAGGTGGATATGCATTATATCCACCTAATAACCCTGTACATAGTTTTTAGGCAGCTGGCTGAAACAACTTTACACAAAACAAATTGATCTGATTGGTTCACGGATCAAGCAGGGAGTGCCTTGAACTCCTTTGAAGTAGAGTACACATCAAATCTTGTAATATGTCAATTGAAGGTGCCAGTATCAGATAAAAGGAAAACAAATCAAATTACAGCAATAACATGCTTTATTGCAGCCTCTGTTGGAGAAAAAAAGACTCTTGACACATCATCCGTAACAAGAAAACACAGCAAGTTGCCTCTCTTGATCTCCTTGGCCTGGAGTCCTGCTTTCCCAGCGTGCTGCTGACGTTATTACAGATGGAAAGACCTTGGGATGGAAATGCATTTACTCATATGTGCTGTTCTTGCAGTGAAGTGCTTGAGGTGGTTGAGATGTACGGCAGAGTAGGTAAAATGGCTATAAAACTCTATTACCAAATCAAACCACACTCTTAAGGAAATGTTTTGTGTCTGGGCATCCCTCCAAAACAATACTGACTACAATAAATTGAGGCAAAGCGCTGCAATAAATTTTCCCTTTGTTGACCTTTAGGTGTATTCAGAGAGCCTCTTTCTGCTTTATCACATACAGGAACATGTCCAGATGAATATGCACATTGTACTGTGTTTAAAAAAATAAAGAAGTCATTGTAAAGGAGGCTTATTATAAAATAATTCTGTAATGCCAAGAAAAGAAAGTGACAGCCAGACTCATCTTCATCTTAACTCCACTAACTTTTCCTGTCTGGAATGTGATCGCCTCTTTTATTATTTTCCACAAAACACTCACTGTCAAGGTCAGGGCGGTTTTCTGACTGAATTTTCTTTTTCTGGGTTTGCTGAGTCAGCAACCTCATACTCGGTATCACCCTGCTTCACATTCATACAGTTCTGCATATTCACACTGGGAGCTGGCAAGCACAACCTAATGTTGAGCACTTTGAAAGCATTGAGAGCCACCACACATGTGCAATGGTTCTAAACGCTTTAAGCTCTTCAAAACAAAGCATCATGTTCACTGGAGTATTAACTTTGCTTGACAGTAATTGCAGGTCTCTTGGCTGATAGTTAAACAAGTTTTGAATGGGTACAAAAACAGGTAAAGACTGGGGAACCCAACCCCCGATAGGAGAGCCCTTAGCCACCAAACCAACCACTTTATTTATTTTTGTCGACATTGTGTCTCAGTTTAAAGATGCCAAATCTCCCTGGACTGTGGAGCAGGCAATGACATTCACATGAAACTGTTTATCATGCAAGTTGGGCCAGCCACTGTAACCTAAGCAGATACAATGTAGACACAAGGCAGGGTCATGCCACTGAGTGTCTGCTCTTTGCTTGGGTAAGAGTAGGATTTAAAGGCAGCTTAAAGGTAAGTTAGATCAGAGCTAGAGAATGGTGTCAGAGGGCTCACTAGATTTATGATGGCACAGCCCACAGCAGGGCCTAGTGATAGGTCAAAGCATGATTCAACATGCCTACTGGGCTAACGGAAGGCTCACCTAACGTTTGGCACATTTTACTGTGTAATGATAACTAACTGCACGTGTACTTTTCAAATCTATAAAAAGAGTAAGTAGTAGTGCACATGAACAATACTTGTTTTGTTCCATTGAGGAATTTTTGAGAGCACTATATTGAAGATAAGGATACATGTTCCCCGTTTCCAGTTGTAGCTTCATCATATTATACTGTAACTGTAAGTGGTGATCTTCTTCATTTTTCTTATCTAACTCTCACAAGAAAGGGAATTGAGAAAGTGTATTACCCAAAATGTCAAACGATTCCTTTTGTGCTTTCACAACACACACACACACACACACACACACACACACACACACACACACACACACACACACACACACAGAGAAAACATACCTTGACAGCTACCAGCATCTTGTCCTTGGTGGGACTGAGGTTGTAGCACTCTGCCAAGAAGACTTTTCCGAACGCTCCTTCACCCAACTCTCTCTTCAGGATGATGTCTCTCCGCTTTATATGCTGGACAACTAAACCACAGACAGTCAGGAAGGTATTAAACTTGAGTACATTTTTATAGAGGTGAAAAACATGCTAGATATTAGAAAAATATATTTAGAGGGATAATTTCACCCCACATGAATATTATCATCTCTAAAGCAGGATAATTAACAAATGCTGAAGAGAAAAAAGAGAGGCAAAAGGAGACAGAGAGATTATGAAGCAGTGAAACACAAGAGAAGCAAAGAGAGATAGAGATAGAGAGAGAGAGAGAGAGAGAGAGAGAGAGAGAGAGAGAGAGAGAGAGAGAGATCCCAACATTACACATTGGTTTAGGATTGTACAGTAACTATATTATACAAAACTGTTAAGTACTATATTGTGTTATGTAATTGTTCTGTAATATAGTGGGTTGTATAACTATCAGTGCAGTATAGAATCTATGTGACACCTACTGTATGTATTTAATATGTGATATGTACTATATATGCATTTTATGTAAACTGCTTTGGCAACATGTTTTCTTTGTTCATGCCAATAAAGCAAATTGAAATTGAAATTGAAAATTGAGAGAGAGAGACAGAAAGAGAGACAGACAGCGAGAGAGTGTACAAAGTAGCTGCACTGTGGGTGCAGCTACTTTGTACTATTTTAAATTCTAGTCAAGATCTCAAGTTTCTAAAGACGCAGTATTAAATATATCATGCTAAATAACAAGAAAGGGATTACAAAATGATGCACAAGGCATCTTACATTTTCTTTTTAATGTAATCATGAATCCATACAACATCTTGAATATTTAAATATTTCTCTCAATACAAGTGTGATACAGCTTCAGTGAAGCAGTTATCGAATATGTGACATTGTCAAACTAAAAAAAAAAAAAAAAGTTTATTTGACGTTGAAGCTACTTAAAAGAGAATAATGGGAACATTAGGGTTCAAGTGGTTTTAAATCTCCAAAGTGAAAATAAACTGCGAGATGACACTGGACCTGCAGAGCTGCAAATCACTTATCTGGATTTATTGTTTTTTTTCCTGTTGGCATTGAAACAACACAGGGGGACTTTTTCTAATGAGAACAGAAAAATAAAAGTAAAATGTCTACTTCTGAAAAATCTCTGTGAGGTAAATAAAACAACTAGCTGAGCTCTGTCTCTCTCCATACTTCGTATTCTATTCTTTCCTAATATTTTAAATTTTTCAATTTCATGTTGCTTTATTGGCATGACAAAATATATATATATATATATATATATATATATATATACAATTTTCTATTGATTTAGCCTTGTATTGTGGCAGGAGAAGACATATTTAGCTGCTAGCCATGCCGTGCTTTTCTTCCCCTAATAAAAAAGGAAGCTTGTTGTCCTCCATGTAGGTAGTGAAGCCTGGTATATGTTTTTCATAAGGTTCTTAAGTCTTCATATTTGGGACATGTACATAGGAAATGTAATTCTGTTTGGATATCCTGGTGGCAGTGTGTACAGACTCATTCCTCTCTTGGTCTCCACACTTTTAAATGTCGACCTCTTTCAATTTCCAGTTTATGGTCACTGACTCTGTATTTTGTTAAAATTCATATTTCTTTTGGATTTTTTGTTTTGAGATATTCGGCCAATTGGATATCTCTGTTCAGGGATTGATAACAGAGGAGTTTGTGTTGTGTTTTATTTTCATTTTGCCATTGTTCTGTATAGGGCTGAAACGATTCCTCGAATAACTCAAATAATTCGATTACAAAAAATCCTCGATGCAAAATGACTTGCCTCGAAGCTTCGTTAAATCAATGTTACCAACGTTGTATCGCTGACGGACGGTGTTTCCGCACGGAGCATTATTACTGTCGCACAGACGCGGTTCAGTCTGCTGCTGGCGACACATGCCAGAGGTAAATAGCGAGGGGCTAAGAGAAGAGACAGGCTGGAGAAAACGACAGAAAGTGTCCAAAGTTTGGAATCAGTTCAAATGTAATTAAAACTAAAACTCTGTACAGTGTGTCTACTGCAAAATCAAACTAGCTTAGCACAATAATAGCACGACGTCAGTGCTTTAGCATCTCAACAGAAAACATGGAGTCTAACTTAATCCTCCATTCCACGAAGAGGACCGACTAAAGTACATCACCGAGTCGTATGGACGATGAAACTACATCAAACACAACAACTACCAAAATCAAAGACAAGAAAATACGTAGTGGAGACCACGATCTGATCTAAAGAGCTGACGCGTTGACTATCCCTTCGGAAAAACAGCTGATTGTTGCACATCTCTCTCTCTCTCTCTCTCTCTCTCTCTCTCTCTCTCTCTCTCTCTCTCTCTCTCTCCCGCTCTCTCTCTCCCTACGGAGAAACAGCTGATCAACGATCTAATAGCATAAGTGTAACAGAGCTGTGTGACATAATCAAATATATAAATGAAAATAGGTTGAGTATAACTAATATTTACATATAGGCCTACTGTATATACAGATCAGTCAGGTTGAAACTTGGAGTTCTGAAAGTTAAGTTGCACAACTTAATGTAATGTTTGTGTATGTTTAATGTATGCCTTAGTTTGAGGTTGATATCATTTGAAAAAAAACATTCTTTAAAAACAATGTAATATGGCACTTAAATGCACTTAATGTTTAGTTTTTTGAGAGTAAGCAATGTAGGCAATACAAATGTTGCTTTTTTTCCCTAGTTTGGGTTGTTTAAAAACGCAAAAAAAAGATTATGCAATTAATCGATTAATCGATCGATAAAGTGCTAGATTAATCGATTACAAAAAGAATCGATAGCTGCAGCCCTAGTTCTGTATACTCATCTCCGTGTTTAGCTCAGTGTACCTCCGAGCCAGCTGGTCCAGGGGATGGACATCTGAACACTGCTGGTTGCTCAGGAGAGCTTTGTATGCAATGGAGTTTTTATCAGCTTGATTTAAATGCTGCCAAAATTAATTGACCTTTTTTAGATTTGAATTTTCAGAGGGAATATACCGAGTTCTGCTCTGCATGTATTGTTTGGGGTGTTTGGGCGAACTTTTAGAATAATTTTACAGAATTCCAATTGTAATTTTTCAGTGGGAGTTTTATCCCTGGGAGTTAAATTCTGGTTTCGAAATCGGGCCCCAAACTTCGCTTCCGTACCTTATTCTGTCGGAGACAACAGAACCAGATCATCGGCATAGAGCAGGAACTTGATGTTGGAATCGTGAAGTGTGAGACCTGGGGCTGCAGATTGTTCCAACATTGCTGCTAGTTCATTGATGTAAATGTTAAACAGTGTTGGACTCAAACTGCATCCCTGTCTCACTCCACGCCCTTTTTAAAGAATTCTGTTCTTTTGGAGCCAATATTTACTGCACATTTATTTTCCGTATACAGTGATTTAATAGTGTCATAGACTCTACCCCCTGTACCGCTTTCAATACGTTTATAAAAAAGCCCATCATGCCATATTGAGTCAAAAGCTTTTTTTAAAGTCTATAAAACATGCAAATATGTTCCCATTTTTAATTTTGGTGTAGTTTTTAATAAGGGTGTGCAGAGTGTAAATGTGGTCTGATGTACAATATTTCGGTAAAAAGCCAATTTGATTTTTACTTAAGACATTGTGCTTGGTAAGGAAGGACAGTATTCTGGCATTAATAATACTGGAGAAAACCTTCCCCAGACTACTGTTCACACAAATGCCTCTGTAATTGTTAGGGTCCAATCTGTCGCCATTTTTGAAAATAGGGGTGATGAGTCCAAGGTTCCAGATCTCAGGAA
The DNA here is from genome assembly GCF_004354835.1 of Perca flavescens. NCBI lineage: Eukaryota > Metazoa > Chordata > Actinopteri > Perciformes > Percidae > Perca > Perca flavescens. Next base: position 682,347 of record NC_041331.1, read on the forward strand.
AATAACCAGACTCCAGAACAAGGTTGAACAGCTTGTGGAGGGTTGCCTGCAGTGTAGGGCTACTGTGCTTTAGCATCTCAGGGCAGATGCTGTCCACTCCACAAGTTTTTCCAGCCTTCAGAGCCTTCACTTGGCTCTGTATTTCTATTAGTGTTATTTCTGTATCTAGGGGGTTTTGGTAGTCTTTCACCTTTTCCTCTAACTGGTGAAGATGTTCAACTACTGAGTGTTGTTGGGGGGTGATTGCACTATAATCAATATTCTTGTACAAAAATTCAAAGTGATTTTTCCAGATCAAACTATTTTGTATTGTTAATTTATCTTTAGTTCTGTCAGGTCCATAAAGTCAAGAACACACATGACAATAAAAATTATTTAGGAAATTTATATTGAATAATTGCATTTCAGCTAATAAATTCAGAATTAAATTTTGGCGGTATGGCTCTGTTCAGGGAGTCTTCTGACCTTTCATGAGCACCATGAAATAGCAGAGAGTCAGAGGACAGCAGCAGCAGCATTAGGGAACGCTTACACAGTTTAGGACTGTGTGAGCTGAACTATTCCCCCACGTGAACAGAGCAGCAACGATGACATAGAAGCAAACGCCACGTCACACACGACCAGGAGGAGCTGGGGAGGTGGCGGACGGCAGAGAAGCGAGCAGCAAGCAGGTAGGAGCAAACTGAATCTGCTTTAAATAGGGCGCCCTGTTTGAGTGTAGCCATTGAGCAGCGAGGGGTGTTGACCAGCTGATGGGCTAATCCAGATCAGCTGATGAGACCGTGTTGATGGCCAATAGCGTTAGCAGCGTCTTGACTACCTGGCCTGCCAGAACTGACGCTGACGCTCAATTTTGTTTTGGACTGAATTTATTCCACAAATTCCAGAAGAAGTTTTGGTCAATGGCTTCTTCTATTTTAAGTTCTTCAGATCTGTAAATTTCTTTTTTTCTTATTGATTAATATTTTGTAGTATTTTAGTGCCTGATGGTATTGGACCCGTATTTGACTCTCATGGGGTTCTCCGTGTTTTTGGTTAGATAATAGTTGTTTTCTAGCATAAACACATTTATTATCATACCATTCATTGTCATACCATTTTTCTTTTGAAGGTTTGTGTTTTGTTATTTTGTTACTATAGTTAATTATTTTGAGATTTGATTTTGTAGCTAATTCATCAAATATATTAAATACTGTGTAGCCAAATTAACTCCATCTTTTGTGCATGGGAATTTAGTGAATCTGTAGAGATTAAGTTTTGATTTGATTTCTGTACTGTCAAGTACAGTTAAATAATTATCTATGTTGCTGCATTTTATCCATATATATTTTTGATGGAGGTCATACATTTGGCTGGTTTCTGATTCTGGTACAATGCTATACTTTGTAGACGTATTTAAATAAAGTTTTGTTTGGCAGTGATCTGAAAAGGGAAGTTGTGGTAAAACTACAAATGCATTGATATCCTCTGGGTCGATATTGGTTATCGAATAATCCACCACACTGTTACCTAACACAGACGAATACAGTAGGTCATTCTACCCAGAGAGCCACCACGGGTCCTTTCATTAACGATGTATAAGCCCAGGCTTTTCCATATCTGGAGAACTTGTTTTCTGTTTTTGTTTATAATATTATCAAAACTTTGTCTTTGTGGTATTGTGTGAGCTGGGACTGGGGAGATTTGGCTGAATATGTGTTTGTTTCCATCTACTTCGATGTAGTCTTTCTCTTTTCCAGTTCTTGCATTGAGATCTCCACATATTAAGATGTGACCCAATGACTGGAAATTAATTATCTCCTTTTGAAGTTCTTGAAAGATCTCCTCAGTGTAATAGAGGGAGTTTGAAGGTGGGATATATATTGCACATACATATATATCTCTGGTGCTATTAACTATACCTCTGTTGATTTTTATCCAAAGGTGAGTTTTTCCTTTTTTCACTGGTGAGATATCATTTTTATATTGTGCTTAATGTTCCCCCTGAATTTCTTCCATTTAAATTTTTTTTTTTTTACAGAAGGTATGGAAAATTAAATGGTAGGTAGCACTCTCTCTTTGAATAGTGGGTTGTGACAGGTAGATTTCTTGGTTTGTTTGGTTGTACTGTTGTTGTGGTTGTTTTGTGTAGGGGGGCTGCTGAGGGTACATCTGCTGGGTAGGCTGACATCTGTGTGGGTGAAGAGAGTTTCCTGATTGAGTGGAGTTTCTTCTGCGGTCAGGTGTGGGTGTGGGTGTGGATGTGGATGTGCCTCGGCCTAGGGCTGTGTCTTTGAGGCTCTTTGCAAATAGCCCCACAGCTCTCTCACTGAGGTGGATGTGGTCACATAAGTGCTGCTGAAGTATGTCTCTGTGGAGGACTACATGGACGTTCTGCAGTTTTGTGCATTTCTTTCTAATCTCAGCATTGATTGTGTTGGGGTGTGTCAGTCCTTGGAAGTAAAGATGATATAGTTACTCTTGCTCTGGGGTATTTCTCTCTCGCTTTCTTTGCCACCTGCAACAGTGCTGTTGGTAAGTCGCCGATCCTTGCAGTCAGGTCATTGGCCCCTGTGTGGATCAAAATGTGCTCCACATCTTGATACAGTATCTCACAAAAGTGAGTACACCCCTCAAATTTTAGTAAATATTTCATTACAACACTGAAAAAATGACACTTTGCTACAATGTAAAGTATTAAGTTTACAGCTTGTATAACAGTGTAAATGTGCTGTCCCCTCAAAATAACTCAACATACAGCCATTAATGTCTAAACTGCTGGCAACAAAAGTCAGTCCACCCCTATGTTAAATTCCCATAGAGGCAGGCAAATTTTTATTTTTAAAGGCCAGTTATTTCATGGATCCAGGATACTATGCATCCTGATAAAGTTCCCTTGGCCTTTGGAATTAAAATAGCCCCCCCACATCATCACATACCCTTCACCATACCTAGAGATTGGCATGGGATAGATTCCATAAAATCATCTCTCTATCATCTCAGGATGCATAGTATCCAGGATACTATGCATCCTGATAAAGTTCCCTTGGTCTTTGGAATTAAAATAGCCCCACATCATCACATAGCCTTCACCATACCTAGAGATTGGCATGGTTTTATGTCAGTTAGCCTAATAGCTAGTTTTATTTGCATTGAGACATGATTTTATGGAAAGTACCCCATGCCAATCTCTATTTTAATTCCGAAGGCCAAGGGAACTTTATCAGGATGCATAGTATCCTGGAATCCATGAAATAACTGGCCTTTAAAAATAAAAATCTGCCTGCCTCTATGGGAATTTAACATAGGGGTGGGCTGACTTTAGTTGCCAGCGGTTTAGACATTAATGGCTGTATGTTGAGTTATTTTGAGGGGACAGCACATTTACACTGTTATACAAGCTGTAAACTTAATACTTTAGATTGTAGCAAAGTGTCATTTCTTCAGTGTTTAAAAGATGTAATGAAATATTTACTAAAATGTGAGGGGTGTACTCACTTTTGTGAGATACTGTACCTCTGTTTGGATAGCTGCTCACTAGCCCTCTTAATAAGTCTCTCTAACAGGATCATTTTAGAGTTACAGGACAGGTAAGTCTATTTATCTAGGACGTTGTGACCTTCAATCTTTATTTTTATTAACTGCAGTCTTTGTGATCACAGAACTAAAGAGTCACTGGCTCCTGACAGAACTGCTTTTCATGCCTCACTCTGAATAAAACATGATAGCTTGTAGGTTAACTATTAAAATTCAACTGCTTTTATAATAGTGTACACATAAACACACTTATATATTTATACGTACAGTATACCATAGTCTGGGTGAATACTTGATTATGATTGGCTGCAGGGTGTACATTAAAAAGTGATACAGGAGACCTAAGTAGTTCCAGTGAAACTGTCAGTTTACTGTTCCAAATAAATGCACTACATAAAATAAAATAAAAATCTGAATATATTATTTCTAACACTAAATTAAGTCATTCAGTGCCTCTTCCTCTGAACACCACAGGATGTAAGTGAGTTATACCGCCCCTCTGAACTTACTTTGTTTCACATTTAGAGATCATCTCACATCCCATTCATTCACTGTTCAACTCGCTACTTCAGACTGCAGCCGACAATACACGTGGCGTATCATTTGTTGACAATGAAATGGCTAGATAGCTAGCGTTTCACTGCATGAAAAGTGGGATTTCCGTCCCCGTAAATGCTTGTAAAGGCCCGGAAATCCCCCTAATTTTCGGCAGTTATCGACAATTTACAGGCTGCGAACGTCACGTTCGTCTGTGCCACATATTGTCGGAAACGAACCATGACGTATGTGGAGAGCCCCCGCGGAGGTGTTAATGGATCTAATTAGAATATGAATAGGAGCCTGGCCAGAGAACGTCTGGCCTGGCTGGAATTTCCTCACTCACTATTGGATGAAACCACTACTTTTAAACAAGAAAAATCTCTCGTGATTGGTTGACAGGTCTGTCACGGATTAGGCTATTGGTCAATCTGGGCCATTATTATTATAATAAAATTATATATATATATATATATATATATATATATATATATATATATATATATATATATATATATATATATTCATTTCATATATGCATTTCATATATGCTGTATATTCATGTCATGATTATCATAGTTAAAATGATTTGCCAGGAACGTGCTGTTTATTCAAAGATAGAGCTTTATTGACACAAAACACAAACGCAATCAGAAAAAAAAACTATGTACAAACAAAGTCCTTTTAGGCAAGTCATGCCACTCGGCCGCCATCTTGGCAACGCCTCCGGGCAGCTATTTCGGACTAACAAGACCAGGCTCCTGTCTAAATGAATGGGCAGAGAGTCAAAACTGCACTTTTACTGGTCATCGGGACATAAAAACTACATGTATAGAAAAAGTAGTAGAATATGATAAAAATCGCTGGAAAAGTTTGATGACTTTGCCTCAAAAGAACGTTTAAAACGCTTTTTTCCCCACAGGTTATATTGTTACTACGTATGCGCAAGGGTTCACGACACCAACTTCATTTACGTCTCTATCCAGAATGCCGGTGTTGTGCTTTAACTACCTTGGTAGTCCGGTGCCTTGGCGTTGTTATCATCCTCTTCCATCTGATCTTGCACACACCCGCCTTCACACTGGCAGTTGAAATCAGCTCCGTAATACGCCCCCAGCGGACGTCGTACTACACCGTTGAAGAGCTTCGGAAGCGATTTACAAAAATGGCAGAACAACTAGAAGGACTGATAAGTGTCTGAATGTCCGATTCTCTCGGACCTCTCTTATACAGATATAAATAGAAAGGCTGCTGCGTGGAGTAAAGTTGCCCAGGACGTTGACATGTCACGTCGGTTAAATGTGATATAGCGGTATAATGTCAATAGTTAGACGTCTGTTGCTAGCTAACCAATTAGCATTAGCAGGTTTGTTTATCAGTACCATAGCAACGCTACCTTCCGTCGGATAGGAACCGTCCGTAGCTTTTCGCAAGAGTTAAATTTTTTGAACGCATCCGGATGACCAACTCACAACTTTTTTTCGCACTGCACTAGTTTGGACCCGGTTTGGACCCATTTGCATGCGCTCTGCGAATCTCCACAGGAAATGAATGACTTCCGGCCGTATCGGAGCTGATTTCAACTGCCAGTGTGAAGGCGGCGTGACACGCCACAACTCGCTGTGGCCAAATCGTCTCCGCTGTCGCAAAACCTCAACTGTGCGCATGCGTCAGTGGAACCAGACGATAGGCTTAAATGTTTCCCGGCTTGACTGTTAAAAAGCAGATGATTGGCTTTCAAGCGGGAGGGGCGGGACATGTGCATACAACCGCCATTTTTGCCGTTACGGGTTTTCCTTATATAGTTGTATTGAGGATTGAGGAAGTGGCATGTCTCTTCTAAATAGTCTCTGGTACAAAGCATTGGAGACATACAGCACACACAATAAATATCCCACGCTCACGAGAAGCAGCACCGTCCACCCCTAACCCGTGGCCGGCTCGGAGCTGTAGGTAACCGGCAGCATTCGGTCTGAATTCGGTCCATTTAGCAGACGTCTGTGGTGTGTTGTCCTGTAGGTCTATGGTGAAGCACTTCCAAATGTCACTTCACCCGCAGCCTGTCTCGCTTCCAGCAGCTGTAAAATCAATCAATAAAGACAATCAGTACTGCACGATATTTATTTATGGCCACAACACACCTATGAATGCACCTGAAAAATATTCACATTGACCAAACGGATCTAATCTTGCCCTCTTTTCTTCTCGACCAACTCCGAGCTGAACTCTTCACAGCTTCTTCCCGCGATGCCACATCTGGTTGTTTATAGCTGAAGCTCCTGCGTGCTGTCTGGTGATATGTCTTACAGGCAGCTGGAAAACAATGAAATGAGAGTGGTATGAATAAAAAACATAAGTCACAGTAAAATTAAACATGGAAAGATGAAAAAGTAAAAATTACTTACACACAATGGCGTCATTATCAGCGTCATGTAAATCTGGACTTGCAGACAGCTCCGAGCAAATATAGGTCACGGCCTCGTTATGAGGCGAGGTTAGTCTGTAAAAAAACTATGGTTAAGATCGGTATCTATTAACGTATCTATGTCTTTATACAGAAGAATTAATGAAATTCATTCAATGAAAGCATATTCTTTAAATCTTACCCTTGCTCCGGTTCGTAGCGCCAGTTTATATCAGAGTTGTGAAGACGGCGGACTGCTTTCTGAAAATTACGAGATAAAAAAAATATACTTTTATAAAGCAACATTACCCGCTCAGCTCTGTAATGAATGGCGCTGAAAGCAGCCAGACACACAGCGCTGTGCTGCTCGCGTTTAAACTTGGTGGGTTTAAAACATTACTGCCAAGTCTAAGTAGCCCGTTTAACATCCAAAGACAGTCACTGTACGATCAAGAGTTAATAAACAGTACAGACTAGCTCGCCGTTTCATTAATAATCATATACTTACGTTGACTTCTTCTTTTCTGTGAGCGCATCTTTGGAGCCCCGGAGGAGACATGGAGGAGAGAAAACAACCGCTCCAAACGTCTCGAACAACTCCTGTGTGTTTCCAAGTGAAGTTTGACAGAGTGTACAGACAACTCTTTTACCATTTCGCCTGAAATATTCCCATATTTTGGAAGTTTTTGCTCTAACTCTCAGACTCATCTCCCGAGTCCCGCCGATTTTTTTCAAATGGAAGCAGTGAGGGCGGGGGTAGGGGGCGGGGCAGAATGATAGAGAGAGACCGTGGAGCAGATTAACCAGCAGGGCGCGAACAGCGCACATACTGGTGTGGAGGTGAATTACAGTGAGTTATAATGGATTACTGGGAAAGCTTAATAATAGGACAATTGAAGTCTGGATTATGAGGCCATTTCAGCAGAGCCAACAGCTTCATATGCCATGGACATGTGAATATGGTGCTGAATTTGCCAGTATTTTAAGAAGAGAAATGGTTGGGACCTTGTCATGCAATGACACAGCTGATATGCTTTATGTGAAGCCCAGTGTTTTGGTGTCAGCAGAAAGACTTCTCTTAGAAAACTGTACAGTGGAGCCTCTGTCTCCATTCCACCAGACAATGTTGGATGAGCAAGACCAAAGACTGTAGTCATGTCACTATGCTCAGTGGTTCAGCTCGAGGAGACTGGGAATGAATCATGGAATGCACATTTTACCTTTGTGGCAAATCCTGTAAAACTAATTGTTGAAATAAATTATTTTGTGTATCTTTTTTACATAACATTGGTCATTGCTAATTACATACAAAGTAATTAATCTAGCATACTTTCATTAAATAAATCAATTCAAGCTAAAATTGAAGAGTCTACAATTAGGCTATACTGAGTCTGATCTATTTTAAGAGATTTTCTTAAAATGAAGTTAATAGCTTTTAGAAAAATGTCTGGGTTAAAACTCCCCCTGCTGCTACCCTGATTTGCATTTGTATAGCTCACAGCATTTTCATTTACATGTGAAAGCCTCCCTTAGAATTAGAGAGGGGGGGTCATGGGGGGACAACTGCCAAGCAAGGCCCACGTCAATTTCCGACAATTTACGGCCGTTTTCGGTGTTGCCTGTAAATTGCCGTGTGCAGTCGTAAACCTGAAGTTCCACGACAATCTACAGTGCCGCATACTGACAAAAATCCCACTTTTCATGCAGTGTTTCTTGTTGTTATACATAGTTTAAAATTATATTTACTGATTGTCAACCGTACACAAGATTATTGACTTTGAATCTTGCTAGCATCACATTAGCTTTCTGGATCTGGCTCGTAGCTGAGCCAAAGGGGTGGACTAGAAATAACTCCCGTTGCCAGGTTGTATCCAAGGTCCGTCTTATTTACTGGAAAAGTGGACGTTTCCACTGCATAAGAACCTTATGGGATGGGAATGATTGTTCCAGGTATTAGTCTGACCCCTACCAGGGAAACAGAGTTATTTAAAAAAAAAACTGGATTTGAAATGCATGAAAATATAAACGGAGTGTCTATCTGCACACCCGGTACAAATAGCCTCGGCCACACAGCTGAGCTATTCACACCCTGTGACATAACAACAAAAACACGTTGCTCACGTGCACCGAAATCATGGCGGACGTTCATCTTCCATGACTGCAGAAACTGGCATATTAAGAAAGTTTTGTCTCTAAAGTTTATAACAATTGAATTTCTAGCGGAAAATGGATACTACAGTTGCGCTTTCTGTCTTCAGTGAAAGCATACAACCGTTAGTTTGTTAGTACCTATTTTTGGTATACAGTATGGTTACCTAGCAACCGAGGCTTGAAGACACCAAGTGGTAAACAGTTGATCAACATCCTGTAAGAATTGCTAGGTAAGTCGTTAGAATGCTGAGCTTTGGTCTGGGAGTCTGGAGTTTGATTCACTGGTGAGGCAATCTTGTTTTTTTCATTTTGGATTGGATAATTTGCATTAAAGATTTTGCGCAAGTTAGGGCCCGCGAAATGTTTTTTGGCAAGGTGGTAGGGGAAGACTCATGAATATGCCTGCTCTGGTTGGGTTGGTTAGGTTTAGGCAAGAGGAGTGGGATTGGTTATGGTTAGGATAAGAATGTCAGGCCAATAATATTCCCAAAAGGTGTAATACGTGATATATGGATAACTGTGTGTAAATATATGCCAAGGTACTGTAAATGCACAGGGGTGCAAATAGCATACATTGATATTTGTACCAGACGGGGTATTAATAGAACACATTGCTGTGTGCACCGGCGGGGTACGAATAGCTCTTCTAATTGTACCAGGGTACGAATAGCATACACTGCTAATTGTACCAGGGGTGCAAATAGCCTCACCCAAATATAAATTAATAAAAAAAAAAAAAAAAAGTTCTTTGGCAAGTGATCATGGTATAAGCATGTCCATAGGTGTCCATAATCAGGAATTAATGGCCTCCCCGTTGTCCATTAATTCCTGATAATGGACATCTCGTCAGGCATTAACCCTTCCATAGTTTCCAGATAAGACATCTAGATAAAGATAAAGACTATATGAGTGCCTAACACCACAATATACAAGGTTGGACGTCATGCAGTAGCTCAAGCTGTATACTGTAATAGCTATCTCTCTGCTTAAAAATATAAATGAAATGAAACAAGCTTGTTTAAAGTGATGGTTGGGAGTAATTTCACCCTAGGGTCCTTTGCACCATGACCTCGAGCCAAACAACCCCCCAGAAGCTTTTTTCAGCTGGATCTAACATTGGACGAGTTAGCATGATCAGCTGAATAGCTTAGTGCAGGCGCTAATGGATCCACGTTTGCATCTCGTAAATGACCCCACTAATAATGCCCGAAATGATACCAAACTTCTACACTAGTACAAATAGGTTATGTACTCATAAAATGATGGATTGGAAAGTTTGTAAGTACACCAGAAGTTTATGTAAATAACACTTTCCTGCTGGCTTCTGCTCTCTGCTCTCTGCTGCTACTGCTACCGGGAAGTAAGAGTGCTTAGGGACGTCTACAAATTACAACACCAAAAAGAGATACAACAAATATGTTTATTAATTTAATGATTAAATAAGGTAATGTCTCCAAACTTACCTCAATTATAACTTGTCTCCTGCTAGTTATACTACAGCACTTACTTAAAAAAAAAAGTTAAATTAATAAATATTTTTGTTGTATTAAAAAGTCATGTTTTTTTTCATGACCCAGGACAGAATAGTCAGTGTTTGTGTAATGCTTCTCTCTTTATCTGATCTATACCATAATGAGCTTAAGATTTCACTGCAAAGGTGTACAAGTATCCACCCCAATGAAAATAATTAAATAAATGGGGCACTACTTAGTGTACTGTATATTGGCAGGCATTGACCTTACTGTCCTTGAACAATTATGAACTATTTTGTACAGGATTTTTTGTAGGAGACATTATGCATACTTTTTCACAATATATCTTTAGACTTTCTATATATTCTTGTTAGCCACGTAATCAAGTCTAATGCATCCTTTGTAGAGAAGTAAACTTCCAGGATCTTTATCCATCCTCATTGTGTGTTCTCTAAATCACACGTGGCAGTTGTGAATGGAACATAACAAATATGTAATTGAGAACTCATGCGCACACAAGACTATAAACTGAGAAAACACTGATGTCCCTGCAACGAGAGCTCATGAGCTGTTGCATCTTTTGTCCTCAACAAGCAAAACAGAGAGGAATCCTGAAACTCTGAAGCAGTTCAATGTTGCTGATGCTTTTTGTTCACTTTCCAGCCCTACCCCAGCCCTACCTAGTCCTCAGAAATCCACCGGAGGTTAGAACGCCAACCCGAAGGAAGAGGAAGGGGATGGATATCCGGCCGAAACGAGGGACATCCAGCGGAATTTCCGCAGCACCTGAGCAATCTCGGAAGTGGAACGTCATGGATATAGACTACACGGCACATAACGCAGTTTACAATGATAATGATTGTGGATTTACACTCAAAATTCATATTAATTATTGAACAGAGGGAGAGGTTTCCGACAGAGGAAAATGCAGCTTCTCATTTCTAACCCATCAATTTTATTGGCTGAGAGGACAACTGTTGCTGTAGCTAATTAAAGTTTCCAGAAATCCTTCTTTTTCTAAGCGCCAGCGTCTTTTAAAATTTTTCATATGAAAAATAAAAGATATCATGCTAAAAGAAATAGACAAAAGGCGGATATTCCCAGGAAAAGGACAGCATCCTCACCCGCTAATGATACATTTTAAAGACATGAAAATTAAATAATAGCATTGTTCTTGTATTGAAATAACCCTGTTTGACGGTTTAGCTTAGACTGTTCTTGGAGAAGACAGAAGTTAGATGCTTCATAGCTTGTCTTTTCACAAAAGACTGTGGCGCCATTGTAGGTAACAACTTTGACCTACTAGGCCTACAGAGTAGATGTGCTACGGGTCTTTTTTTAGTAACCCGACAAATTGTAGTATGAATTGCTGCTGGCCTTGGAAGTAACGTTGGGTAGGGTCAAAGAATTTCTAATAAGGGAAGAAGTTCCACTCTCTCGATACTTCCGGCTTCTGAACTGGTTGCACTTCCACTTTGGTTCCATATAGAGTGCGCTCACAGGCCAGTGCAAAATGAATGGTGGTCTATGGAGCTATACCCCTCAAAATCCACTTTTCTCAGGATATACATTTTTGTAATTTGAATGTTGCATTTGAAAGGGGAAGCTAAGAAAATACACACTGCTGGGTGTTAGAAAGCCTTTTAAAATGTCAGTGTTAAAAAGCCTTTTAAAATGTCAATGACATCATACACATATACGGCCAGAGATACTGCTTTACAGCAAGCTCTGAGTCGCTTCCTTTGCTCTCTTGAGGCATCGACAACACAGCTGACAGGTTAGACTCTCCCTGTTAATACAACACAGCTAACAGGTTAAACTTTCCCTGTTAATACATGTGCTAGAAAGAGGTTTGCTCATGTTTTAAAGACCACGCCGAAATATTCACTCTGACATTCTGGTTCCGCTTCGGATGCCTTCAAGCGTGGTCTCTGGTTGTAATCAGTCCTTCTCTGACCATTCAGCAGAATGCTAGCGTGTTATGGGCAATAGAGTCCGGATCGGGACGAATTTTTCTGTCCGAGGCCGGCCCGCGTCCGACAGAGCCGTGACCGAACCCGGCCCAAGCCCGACAGGTATTAAGAAATTTGTGTCCGAGCCCGACATAGTTAAAATCTAATTTTTTTTCCTCATACTAATGACACATGTAGGCTACGTTTGTTTGTGTGGAAAGCCCGCTTTTGTAAAGCAACTGTAGGAAGGCATTCAGAAATGTGAACAGATGAGCGCATCAGTGCACACGGGGCAACAAGCGCACGTTAATAAGCTGTTGCCTTATCGCGCTGATGTGACCGAGCCGGGTTCGGACAGATATTTAGAAATTATGGTCGGGGTCGGGTCGGGCTCGGGTACCGTCGGGACCCGTCGGCCTCGGGTCGGGTATCCATGCCTTAATGGGCAACAACGACTCAACCTGTAAGAAATCGAAAGTACTCGTTCATTCAACTTTCGACCTATAATCCATGTTGAACTTGCAAAAACTACAATCAAATCTGAGATTTGTCAACAACAATCAGGCGAAAGAGACAAATTTAGCCATCTAGCTCCATAGCGTCCCATTCATTGTGCACTCGCCTGATCACCCCCAGTGGAACTCTGGTGAAACTGCAACCAAATTCGGTACAATGGGGCTAAATAGGGAGTGAACAGGCTCTCCGTAGACTGGCTCTTGTAGGGTTTATACTGTAGGTCGTAGCTTAAGCTAGTTAGCCAGGCATGCTAACATTCACAGCTTACAGATAAACACGCCATTAATTAATCCATTCCTTAAACCTTTGCTCCTGTTTTTGGTTTTGCAGAGGGTAAAAAACACTATCCAAACTTTTTACATATATATATATACAGAGAGTAACTCTTGATACAGCCAAATGCACAGCTGAGAAAAGCTTGACCCGCTGCACTGGCAGTTATGCAATTACTAATCAATAGTACTGCTGTTTGGGGGAATTGGTTTAAGTTAATGTACTAAATAGATACTATATCTTAGGTGTAATTGGGTACCGCACCATGATGTTTCAGTTCATTTATTTGAAATCTGTGATCCCGTTATACAACTTGCATAAGATTTGCTGCTAGAGATAATAAATGGGAGGCACCGGCTCCATTTATTTCTTGCAGAGTTTGCTGTAGCTTTACCCAAAAGGAGTTCACCAAGTGGCGTAAATGTTTCCTTATTCACAGACACTGATTACTAGTTCAGTCGGACCATTCCTCTGGGTTTTTTCTTCTTTTAAGTCATTTCTCCAGATTCACCAGACCATCTGGTCTTCTGTTGAGAAGGCGATTGATATAAAAATGTCACCTGCTCCTGGTGTTTCCGTCAGACAATATCTTACACCCTTTCTGAAATCAGTGTTAAATATGAAGACATGTCCCAGTTTTAAAGTAGATCACAATGCAAGTGTCTGCAGAAACTGGCAGCCAGTTTGCTGGGTGAGAGCCCCACCAGGGACACTCACATCGCTGCTGTCAAAGCTTCATACTCTGAAAATCTGCTTTCCAAGAGCTGAAAAAAACATGTCGATACACATTCATTTTAATTCAAAATGTAACTGGATTTCGAAGGCCAAATGTCTCTTACACTTTCTCAGGTGATAAAGAAACAGAGATTTTTTTCACAAGTCTCAAGAGTTTCCAGACTTAACATCTATCTCCCACTGAATCCTATCTCTACTTCTCCACTAATGTACTTTCTTTAAGAAATATGAATAATCTTTTACTTTAATTCCATTCCGTGCACTCATCCATCATTCATGATCGTTCAAGGATCACTGTTGGCCTTATTATCACTCTCCTGTCATGTTGATGATCCAAGTATTGAAGCTTATACTATTGTTGCACCCAACATTAAGCTTTTCTGGATGAGATAGTTGTTGAAATGCCAAAATTATTTTAGGTTTTCATCTATCAGCAGGTGGAGGCTCAGAAACTGTTTTAACCCCACAATGCCAGAATATAATATGATTTTTCTAACTTTTCCATAGAAGTTAATATTTGAGTGTTTTCTTGACTTTTACTTTTCCTTTGCAGTGAGGTGAGGTGATTTTATAGAATGATTTATTTTTATCTCACAGCAGCTGTTTTAATCTTATCACTTTTATTACAATATCTACACTTTTATATTTGTCATTATGCAAAATAACTCAACTGAAGCACACTCATTGGAAAACTTACTTCACTATTTGAACAATTAACTCTTCTGTCTGACATGTTTGCCTACTAACCACATAGTCAACCCTCACCAGGTGCTAGATGAATTAATTCTGCACTTTTACTCCATGGAAGTTACAAACTGTGATCTGTTATCACCGTTCGGTAAGAAAACCAAAATGTGCCTTAACTGTAGTGTCAAAATGTGTCAAGAATTAACTGCAACTGAGTAAAATAACTGATGGGAACTCAACTGATAGCTTGACAAGATATGTGGACTTTTCATCCGGTAACAGAACACCAGTGTCACTTTTCATCTCTATAATAAAATGTAATCTTGTGTTGAAGAAAAACTGTGTAAAACTGCTTTTACACATCAAAGGTGGTTGACAAGTGCTAACTGTGCGATTACTGTACACTAGAATTAAAGAAAGTAAGTTCTCCTGCATAATGAAAATGAAAATCACCTTTCACTCATGCATCAAATAACTTCCCTAGTTGTACCACCATTTCTGCAGTGGAGAAAATAGAGCTGTAGAAAATAGAGCTGTTCTGTTGATTACAGCCACCTCTGACACATTCAATTAGCCAATGCAAATGAAGAAGTGTTTCAGTCTCATAACATTAGTTTGAGACTGAAACACAGCTTGACAAGCTATGTGGACTCTTCATCTGGTAACAGAACACCAGTGTCACTTTTCATCTCTAACAATTTAGCAACATTGTAACCAGATTTGGAAACTTTTCAAACCCATGTAAATACTTACTTGAGACTCTATTAAGCAGGCTGGTACATTGGCATACATTGCCTCTAATAATATAATACATCACAGGAACATATTGTTATACTGTAAGAGTAAGACTGATGTTGACATAAAAATGAACCCATCCATCAGTACATTGTGAGTGCACTGAGAGCTTTACTTATAGACCAATCCGGGTAGAGGAGGGACGTTAACAAGCTGCCATTACTGCGCTGGCATCTCACTGTAATGTATGATAATTTACTTTTTAGCTGTTTTTGCGAAGAAATATAATATAGTAATTGAAATGCTATTGAAATCTAGTTTAGAATTTAAAACACTGTAGCTGGACGGGTTTGAATAGATGGCTAAGTCTTCTCTCCTGCAAATCACCAAACACCAATTACTGGGTTGTGCTGTCCTCAGTTAAGGAAAAAAAAAACTCTGATCCCAGAAATTAACTTTAATTCCTCTCCTGCACTTTCTCTGTTTCCTGATCAACGTTTCACTTTTACAAAAAATCACATTATAAAACAAGAAATTGTTGATTTATAATCATAAACTTGCAAGTAATGCTGGCATGGTTGCTACACAGAACGTCCACATCCAGACTGGAGAGATTGGCTAAAAACATATCTTTTCACTCTCAGAGGTTGTGTAACCATTTACAAACTAATGTTATGAGACTGAAACACTTCTTCATTTGCATTGGCTAATTGAATGTGTCAGAGGGGGCTGTAATCAGCAGAACAGCTCTATTTAACTAGATGCATTTAGCTCAATTCTTCCACTGCGGAAATGGTGGTACAACTAGGGAGGTTATTGATGCAGAATATTTATCTTATTGCATATGATGCATGAGTGAAAGGTGATTTTCATTTTCATTATCCAGGAGAACTTTCTTTAATTCTAGTGTACAGTAATCACACAGTTAGAACTCTTTAACACTTGTCAACCACCGTTGATGTGTAAAAGCAGTTTTACAGTTTTTCTTCAATACAAGATTACATGTTATTAATCCCATCATCTTTCCTCCCCTCTTGCAGCCAAAACAAACTTGTTTAACTTATTTGGACTATTATAATAATAATAATAATAATAATAATAATAATAATACTTAAATATAAACAGAATATTATCATCAAAGCATGGTGGTTGGGTGAACAGATTCCAGGTTATTGCCTTGTAATTTATTGTTAAATAATGTCTGCACAACTGCAGCAAATTGATGAAAGTTAAATGTGGAGATCTCCTGAGGACACCACTGTGTCCACTACTAATTCAACAGGATCGAAAACCTGTTTAACTCTCCATTTGTACCAGTTGCCTTCTCTTCTTTATTTCCTTGATGTAGATATTCCATCTAGGTTTGTTTTGTTCATACGCTAAATAGCCACTGACCATCTCGTTCCTCACCACTGATGGGTATGAAGCAGCTATTATGGAACACACCTGTCGAAAGTGGAGAGAACAAGTTACTTTAACCTTCAGTTTCCTCTGCAGGCAGACTCGAGCTATATTCTGCAGCCTATTTACCCAGAGTGGCACGCTGAAGAGCCCTGAGATTAAATCTCCATCCCCCAAATCAGCATCATTCATTTGTTCTGGCTCACCTGAGGCATTGACGCCAGCAAACATTCTCCCTGGAAGCCGAGAGACTATGCAGAATCAAATTTTACTCAACTAGTTAGGTCAGGCTGCTCGGAAGGCACAGATTTTTAATATGTCATGTGTGTGTGTGTCCCATTGCTTCGTGGAATGTTCGCACACTGCTGGACTTGGTCGTAACGCTTGACAGGCCCCACCGTAGGACAGCACTAGTGGCCCTGGAGCTCGCAAGATACAAGATCGACATAGCAGCTCTCAGCGAGACCAGACTACATGGGGAGGACTCCCTGACAGAGGTCGGTGCTGGGTACACCTTCTTCTGGAAGGGGGTCCCCGAAGGCACTCGCCGTAACCATGGAGTTGGCTTTGCTGTGAAGTCTAAACTGCTGCAGCACATTCAGGAATCCCCCATCGGCATCAATGAAAGACTGATCACATGGCGCATCCCCCTGGCAAAGGGATGCTTTGCCACTCTCATTAGTGCATACGCTCCAACTCTTGATGCCGAGTACAACATCAAAGAGGATTTCTACAGAGCTCTTGATGCCATCCTGCAGAAAACCCCGGTTACGGACAGGCTCATACTCATGGGAGATTTCAATGCCAGAGTGGGTATGGAGCACCTGGTGTGGAGTAAAGTCATTGGCCAGCATGGTGTGGGGAAAATGAACCTCAACGGGCTCAGACTCCTCTCCCTCTGTGCAGAGCACCAGCTGGTCATCACTAACACCATATTCCAGATGAAGAACAGGTTTAAGACCACCTGGCAGCACCCCCGCTCAAAACATTGGCACCTCCTTGACTATGTGATTGTCCGTCAAAAGGACAGACAAGATGTCCTCACCACCCGTGTTATGCGTGGAGCTGAGTGCTGGACTGACCACCTTATGGTCAGATCCAAACTACTCATGAGTATTCAAACCCGTGGCCCGAGGACTGCTCCGAACAAAAAACTCAACTGTATAGCGCTGAATAGCCTCACCACCAAAGACAACCTGTGATGGCTCCTTGCTGAAAACCTCAAAAAGCTCCCAGAGGAAACAACTGACTGGCCAGCTTTGCACCTGGCTATTCACAGGGCAGCCTCAGAGGCGCTTGGCCTATCAAAGAAATGTCACCAGGACTGGTTTGATGGCAACTCAGCTGATATACAGTTACTCCTAAAAGCCAAGCATGAGGCCCACAAAGCTCTCCTGTCCTGCCCTGGATCTCCCACCCTTAAAACCACCTTTACTGCTGCAAGAACTGAAACCCAGCGAGCCCTCCGGACTATGGAGGACACCTGGTGGGTGCAAAAGGCGAGAGAAATCCAGAACTTGGAAGACTGCAATAACACTCAAGGCTTTTACGATGCCATAAAAGCATTGTACGGCCCCAGGAAGCGGGCCATCGCCCCAGTCCGATCAGCTGACGGGTCCATGCTCTTTAAGGCCCGCCACGAGATTCTTGCCCGTTGGGCCAATCATTTTGAGAGTCTCTTCAACCACACCAACCCTGTCGACCCACATATTCTGGATTATCTCCCAGACCTGCCACCAATCACATGCTTGGACACTCCTCCACTTTACTCAGAACTCCGACAAGCTATTGCCGGGATGAAGAACAACAAAAGCGCTGGACCCGATGGAATCCCTGCAAAGGTTTTCAAACATGGAGGATACACCCTAACGCGTCGCCTGCACCTCCTGATCCAAAACTTCTAGGAACATGGGATCCTCCCACAGGACTGACAGGACGCAAACATCGTGGTCATTTACAAACAGAAAGGAGACAGAGCAGTCTGCGGCAACAGCCGTGGGATATCTCTCCTCTCCATCGCAGGGAAAGTTCTGGCCAAGATCATGCTTAGCAGACTGGTTGAGCACATCTCAACTAGACTGGTTGAGCACATCTCAACTAGTTTTTTGAAGTAAACGTTGGGGTGAAGCAAGGCTGTGTCTTGGCTCCTGTGCTCTTTAATATCCTCCTCTCTGCCATCACCTGCCTCTTCCACCGTGTCATGGGACATGACGACGGCGTCCACGTGGAATACCGACTTGATGGAAGTCTTTTCAACTTTCGTCGGCTCCAGGCCTACACAAAGACAAAGACCCGCCAAATCTGTGAGCTTCAGTATGCTGATGACTGTGCCGTCCTAGCTCACAGCATGGACTCTATGCAGTACGCTCTTAACACAATATCCAGTCTGTACCAATCCTTTGGCCTACAGGTAAACACTAAAAAAACCGAGGTCATGTCCCATCTCACTATCCCCGCCCCCACACCCCCCAGTTTTCACATAAATGGTGTTCCACTTAAAACAGTGGACCACTTTACTTACCTCGGCTCCACTTTGTCCTCATGTTGCTCCCTTGACACAGAAGTACACACCCGGATAAATAATGCCTCATCATCTTTCGGTTGCCTACACAGCAGGGTTTTTAAAAATCGTAACCTGAAGATCAGCACCAAGGTGGCTATTTACAACGCGGTATGTCTCTCCACTCTGCTTTATGGGGCAGAGTCTTGGACCCCATACCGCCAGCACATTACCAACCTAGAGGCCTTCCATATCCGCTGCCTACAGAAGATCCTCAGCTTGTCCTGGGAAGATCGAATCCCCCATACAGACATTCTCAGCAACACTGACTCAATTTGTATGGAAGCAGGGGTGGCCAAAAAACATCTGCACTTGATAGGGCACACCATACGCATGCCTGAACACCGCCTGCCCCGTCAAGTCCTCTACAGTCAACTAATGGGCGCTAAACGCTCCGCCGGAGGGCAAAAGCGGCATTTTACGGACTACACCAGGGACCTCCTAAAGCGAGCGAACATCCCTCTCACGCAGCTTGAATCTCTGGCACTTGATAGATCAGCCTGGCAGGTTACCTGTGCTAAAGTAGTCTCTCAGATACACCAAATCAGCCAAGACCACCGAACCGAGAGGCGCATCCAGAGACACCAGCGGGCGGCTGGTGCCCCCCTGGCATATGGTTTCCCCTGCTCCATCTGCGGACGAGTGTGCGGCTCAAGGATCGGACTCTACGCCCACGAGAAGTGGCACCAGCGAACACAATGTTGCTGAACACACCCCCCTACCCCCACCCCTGGAGCAAGCGTCATCATTGAACACGATGGACAGCTAAGAGTGAGTGTGTGTGTGTGTGTGTGTGTGTGTGTGTGTGTGTGTGTGTGCGTTTGACAACAACTACCTGCCAACTTTCCCCAGTTTCAGTATGTGTGTATGTGTGTGTGTGTGTGTGTGTGTGAGTGTGTATATGTGTGTTTGTGTGTGTGTGTGCGCGTGCATTTGACCACAACTACCTGCCAACTTTCCCCACTTCCAGTATGTGTGTATGTGTGTGTGTGTGTGTGTGTGTGTGTGTGTGTGTGTGTGTGTGTGTGTGTGTGCATGTGTTTTTGAAGGTGTGTTTTTCTCCATCTACCTGCCAACTTTGTTCATTCATGTGTGTGTTTCTGCCTCACAGGTGTGTGCGTGAGTATTTTTCTGCCTGACAGCTTTCCTGAGTGTGTGCGGTGGGTCGATCGATGCGTGCCTCCTGGTCATTGACAACATGTCTTTTGCAGGGTGGATGCTTTAATATTGAGATGGAGCAGCTCCATCAAAAATGCTGAGGACATCCTCAAATATACTCATTTCCTGCATCAGCTCTACATTTTAGTTACTTTGTACACACCGTTACTTGTCAGAAATTGTGATAATTCATTCACAGTTTTTTTCTTAGGGACAAAACAAGACACTGCTACATTAGGCCAGCCATCTTAAAACATTACCACTTCAAGTCAAAACGCATTAAATACATAAATCATACATTGTCTGATTAATGCTACAATTATAAGATTCTTTGATAAAAAAATATATATATATATATTGATAATGATTATCCTCTGAGGTTTTATAGTCACTGTGACTTACAAAGGAAAGTAATTTCACTGAGATTACTGTAATGTACTCATAGTTTAGCTTGCCTACAAAACAAGCACCACAGGGAGCTAATAGTTAGGTGAGAGGTACTCATCCAGCAGCTAATAGCATACAAAAAGCTCTCCGCCATTAAATTCACTGCAGCACAGGGGCTCTGTGTCTGTTGGCATCGTTGTGCGACTGTGACATGAACAACCAGCACTTACTGTTGACTCTCAGTGGGTATCTCCTCCTAACCTGCTGCGGCTGGCTGACTCCCGGCCTGGGTTTCTGCTGCCTGGCCTTAATGAACACTGTGGCTTGTGTGTGATAACCACCTATGCCTAGCTTAGCTACACTAACAGTATAACGAAAAAAGCATCTCCCGTAAAATCATCCTGTTTACATTTATTACATCAAAATTCCCTGAATCAAAGACCAGGCCAAGCCCATGTACTAAGCTACTACTGTAGCAGCTAGAAGCAGAAAAATTGCAGCATTTCATAAAACATTACAGAAGACTGCGTCCAACGATATGGAGTCCCAAAGTGTTCAATACATTTACAGCTCAAGCTAGTTGGTTGATTTCTAGTCTATATCCTTCGCATTCCACTTCCAGGATTGCTCCGGTGCTGCAGGAAATTCCGCCAGATGCATGTCTTTTCCGTTTCCTTCCGCTTTCTTTGTGTTGACGTTCTATACTCCAGTTGATTTGTGAGGACTATGGTTAACTGCTCCTCAGATCTCTGCAGGGTAAATCCAGACAGCTAGCTAGACTATCTGTCCAATTGGAGTTTTCTCTCGCACAACTATTTTGTAGCGGCTCTGTGCTTTTAGCACCACCCATGACAATTGTAATTAGTTTAAAGAAATGCCATTAAACCAGAGCATGTTTTCCTCCCATCCCCAAACGCTATGTGGAGTAGCCAGACCTTCCTTCAGCATGCTTTGGAGGAGGGTCTGGCAAAGCGAGACTAGTGGATTCCTAATTACTAAGGGCATTGTTGATACTGCGGCTAACCAACTGGCTAAATGTAGTAGCAGTTGTTGAGCTTGCTTAGGAGGGCCAGGGGGCATGTGATTGGTTGAAAGATCAGGCAATGATTGGTGACAACACCGTCTTAAAAAGTAGTATTCATGATTTGACCTTTGAACATATTGATTTATTTAAATAAGTTTACACAATTTAATCAAATGGTCATTTAATAATGTCTTACTCATCTAATTAATATTCATCACTTAGTGGCTCCATTCTACAATGCGTAAACATAGAGATAAAATTGTGTATTGATTTCCTTTTGACAATGGCTTCTCCCAAAGCTCAACCTCAGTGTTATTGCTGGATTAAAGTTTAAGCATTAGGTACACTTAAGCACTAAGTACTTTACACTTGCTGCTCAGGGGAGGTTCTTTAAAAGTGACTACCAACACAAAGTAGCTATATTTGACATCTTAGAGGAGCTGTTAGTCCCCACGGATACAGTGTAAAAATCTTTCTATAAAGGCTGAAAAGTACATTTATGTAAGTTTGTTTCATTCTACTGCTGCTCTGTGCAAGGAATGAACTAATTATATTAGTGCTGACCTGTCAACACTCATAAGAGTGTGCTTTTAGGTTTACAGCTTACTTTAATTGGCAGCACTTTGGTCCAGTGTTATACTGAATGTGTTTTTGTACACACCACATGGTCTCAGAAAATAGGTCTTATATATGTAATCAAATTACACATTTGTCTTGGCTTACAGTGGTAGGAGCCAAGAAATGTATAGAAGTGGTTTGGTATTTTTAATTGACTATGCTTGTTTTTAGCATTTCGCCACTAGATTGCAAAAGGTTTGAAAACCAATTAAACATGTCTGCAAAAGCAAACACTTTTAATTTATTCTTTACTTTATTTAATTGTCATTGCTTACTGCTCAGTCTGTGTCGTTGTACTGTACATGGACTGGAAACAGCAGTTGCATTTGCACTTTGTAATGTGTCTGGAAGTTTGTCTGATGACGGGATCTTCAGTGAATCTTAATATGGTTTCGGTCGATCTGGAACCGAATTAGATTGTACTAGATTTTATTAGATTGCACCTGGCATCAACAAACATCTTTTTTAGAGCTCTTTCTAGTTTGCTCCGTTCTGGGCTGAGCTGAAAGGAACTCATCTTGGACTTCTTGAGTAACTAATTAAAGTAAGTTGTTTAAATTCACAACTGGCAATCCTGTGGAGCTTTTCTGTTTCTAACTATACAGTAATTCATGGAATCATAGCCTTGGAGCAAGATAACTGCCTTTCAATCAATCTGCTCTACATTTCAATTCATTTGCTGAGCTTTAAGGCTACCGAATTAGTCACTCCTTGTCTCTGCTGGAAACATTTTAATCTTCAAAAACATCACCTTGAGCATAATTATGTCCCTGTTACACCGAAAGCAGAGGGGACAGAGTGGTGGTAAGTCCGAGCTATGCCCACGTGTGACATCCCTAATAACATGGATATAATGAAAGGCTACACGCTATACTCCAACATCAAAAGCTGTTGTCTAATTTTGGCCGACGGGATGTGACAAATCCGTAATTAAAATAGCAAGCTGAATGATAAAACAAAGCCACTTGCTGGGAGACAGCGAATTGGGCTTGATATGGATCTGTCATTAGGCTAAAGAATTGTCCTTTGCCTTTTCTGCCTTTATCTCCCTAATGCGGCTATATTTCCCCTGGATTGGTCTTTTTCAGCCCCAGTGAAAAAAATAAAAAGAGCTGATCTCAACGAATATTCTAATCAGTCACGGCTTGCCTGTTTACCGCAACCAAAGCCAAGGCCACCAGTTCATCCAGAAGATGAACCAATTGAATGACAGCACTTCATGTTTTTAAATTGGCATCACAATGACAACTGTGCTAACACTTCTCTGGTAATGCTCGTAATATCTCAAGCTTGTTTACAACTGAATGTGTACAAGTTGCTGGTTCAACTAGAGGGCAAGTACAATTTGATAATATTTGTTCTTTTTTATGTTTTTTTGTTCTGTTTTTGACAGCTGAGATACTCTTCGCTCAGGCTTTCCTCTCTCCAACTCTGTTTTGTGTAACTAGAACTTTTAAACTGATTAAAATTACATGTACAATGTACAATTTATAGAAATATATACTGTATATAGTATTGATTTGAAGATGAAACACTCATGAATAATACATCTGGTAAGGCACACCGGAATCACTGGTATGAGCTCTGCAGCAGGCAATTTCACATCACATGCAGCTGTTTTAACAGAAGCCAGCATGGCACACAGCAGCAACAAACTGTTCCTCCTCCTCCTCCTCGCTGTTAATGATGGAGCCGGTTTCAAAATGCACAGCGCCCAACACTATAAATTGCGCAGGAGACTGGTAGTGGAAGCAGACTGGGACTGACCATCACATTTGTGAACTCCTGATGGTTATAGGTAAGGAGAAGTGTGAGTGTGTTTAAATGTATGTGTGCCTAATGCTGGACTGTGTGTGTGTGTGTGTGTGTGTGTGTGTGTGTGTGTGTGTGTGTGTGTGTGTGTGTGTGTGAGAGACACACTGGCAGCAAGCTATTCTCCTGGATAAGAGGCTTTCAAGTAAATGAATGAATATATTATGGATTGGTGGCCAAGCATCAATAAAGCTGCCACACTGGATGTAAGCGGAGTGAAGCTGCAGGACAGTCAGGCTGAGCAAGGCCAGCAGCACAGTGGGGACCCAAGGGACCCCTAACTGAAGACCCTTATCAAACCATAGCGGAGGTAGAGGAAAGTAAGGAGAGATATTGGCAAATTCATTCTACCTACAAGCCACACCAATGGTATGCCTACATCCACATACATGCACAGACTCATTCTCTCTGTCATACACCTACACACATACTGTAGATATACACATGGATACACAGAGACATTTCCTTTCCCCAGCCTGTGTGTGTGTGTGAGTGTGTCCTGAGGGTAAAGAATACATTCATATTCAGTGAATGATCGGCAGAGGCAAAAGCCGTTTGGAGCCATTTTGTTTTTCCAGCCGCTGGCAGAAAGCAGTAGCCATTATGACCTTGTGGTGAATTCAGGGTTCATTTCCTTTTTTTAATGCACCCACATAGAATTAAATCTAAAAATAAGACAAGGGATGCAGTATTCAGAGAGGGAGAACATTCTGTAAAGCCCACGTCAAAACTGCAATTGGGCACAGCCACGGTCTGACTTTCAATTCCAGGCGCACGGTAATCGGGAGAAAGTTTCATTTGTGCCCACTGTCATTTATTCATTAGCTCGCAATCAGATCTCCTGTGCAAGGCATGAGATGTTATAAATCAATCACCGGCTGGCCATTAACAATTAATGCAATTCATAAAACATAAGACCCGTCATTTATTTATCACCTCTAAATGGGATTTCCTTCCTTCGCATTGGCCCAAACTCAGAAGTCAACTTTTGTTAGCCTGATTGACGGCCATTTCGTGAACGAGCCAAGATGTAAAGTTGCAGATCCAAGCTGAAAGGGTTCAGGGTAGCCTGACCTCGCTCAGACAGGTGGAGAATCTTTTCCATGTTTGAATCCAGTTGGTTTGACTGGTATGGTGGGGAAGGGAAGCTGCTGGCACAGGTATTTTCTGCTGATTCTCTTGAGCAGTTGATGTAATTGTGAGTAATTAGGCCTTAAAGTGGTCTTGTCTTTCCCCAACCTGGAACATGAGTCCCAAAGGAAGAGTAAATGAGGTGGAGGGGGGCTGTCTGAACACCAGTAGCTGGTATACAGAAGGCTGATTTTGTCTGAACAGATCCTATATGAAGAGCCTGGAAGTGAGCCAGCAGATGCTAATACCATATGATCACACCGACTCTATAGATGACACTAAATTATACTATTGCCCCGAGGGCCCAGCCACTTTTCTCATTGTAAAGATAACAACAAATTACAATGGAGATGCAACAGTTGGACTCAGCCTCATAAATATGTGATGTTTGATATTTGGCCAGATGCTGCACTTTACTATACAGTGAATAACATTCAGTGGGAGTTTGTGTTCCCTAAGTGCCATACAGTTGTAGTATATTTAGCCTCATGCTTGAACAACTGTAGTTCAAGGGACACTTTGTATCTCCATAAAAATGTGTAACAATGGTCACCACACAACATCATGACAAAGGAGTGCTAACAAGTAGAAACTTTACAGGGACTTACGGGTGGTTGGCTTGTTGCAGTTGTGTCCATGCCTAAAGTACTGAGGATTCTCCACCACAGGAATACGAGTCATCCCTATGACAACCGCATCAGGGCCTGCATCCAGAGTACAGGGGGTAATAATCCCATGGTTGACATGATGAAGAGGGCTGGCAGAGTCTTCCTCACCACTGATCACAGCTACAGGACCTGGAAGAAGAACATAAGAAGGATGAGCTATTTAACAGTTCAAAGTCCAAATGATGAAATGAAGTTTGGTGGACTTTTATGCAATACTGTTGGTCAGTGTCATTGTTATATGTGACAACATACTTACATACAGTACATACTGACTGGAAAAAATAAGTATCATACATTAAGTCGCCCTCCACTTACAGTAAAAATATGAAATGTGCTCATTGTTACTTCCAGCCTATTCTTATGAACCATTTGTTCAAAAAGCTACAAAAAGTTAAGCACTGTAATTCGTAACCATTCCACTTTTTTTGCTGTATTCACTACATTGACGGCCACTGTATAAGAACACGGCTGGCCATGAAGGGAGGTGGTCGGGGTGATGGGTGGGCGTTAACATACAGGACTTTCAAACGGAAAGGAAAACTAAAGCATTTCACCCAGGAGATGGATGTTCCTTAGGAGTGTTTTAATACAAAACACCATCTTTTTCCTAATCTTAACTAGTCGTTTTGGTGCCTATACTTAACTTTCATCGCTTTCATCATATTTTGTGGACAAAATGTAACCGTAATGTCCACCGTACCGACCGGCAGCTCATGGTGCTCTGTACCCGGCTCACAGTCACCTATTCTTGGGTAACTGAACCACCAACTACCGCTGATACAACGGATGTCCGTACCCGGCGTCACAAAGTTCTGTAGCGGCTTAAACATCCAGAAACTGCCGCTTGGCGTCATGGAGCTTGTTGCTGGCGTCACGTGACCAGTTGGCGGTCTCCACATTTCGTAGGATCATACGTTTTGGTGTGCATACATTTGGGGTCAAGGCCAATTGGGGTTGAGTGTGCAATGTACACATGATGTGTGTGAGGTGGACTTTTCAGTGAAGTTGCAGACACCTTCTGTCCAACAGCATATTAATAGATTCTGGATATTACAATGACATCGAAAGGGATTACAATAATTTTTAACAAGGTAATTCAAGTTTGTGAAAAAAAACATATCAAACATTATTCAAAGCTGGGTATTTAATATGTCTTAAAGGTGCACGATGAGTTCCTGCATGGTTTTAGCATGATTTCATTTTTGTCTCAAATTGTAGGCATCTCTCCTTGATCCACTAGCTGCCTGCCCCCTGAACACACCGTGAAAAAGCCCGGTCTCAGGAGACAACACAGGGGTCGTAAACCTCAAACAAACACTAGGGGCACAGGCTGTGCACCAAAATATAACAAACCACGTTCCAGCCAATCACTGACAAGATGTTTGGGGGAAGGGGTGGGGGTTAGTGACAGTTAGTCAGTTAGTCATGACAGTTACAGAAACAATGGGGGGAGGGGCAAGCTTGCTCTGTTTTGTTTGGTATTTACTTGGAACGTCAACAGAAGTGAGGTCATGCAGGAACTCCTAGTGCACCTTTAAAGGAGATCTATCATGCTCATTTTCAGGTTCCTACATGTACTTTGTGTTTGTAGTAGAACATGCTTTAATTTTCAATAAACACTTTATCTTTCTCATACTGTCCATGGCTGCTGCACCTGTATTCACCCTCTGTCGGAGACCCTCTGTTGTTGCGCCTGTCTCTTTAAGCCCCCCTCCTGAAAAAGCCCAGTCTGCCCTCATTGGTCAGTGTTTCCGGGTCTTCGGCTTCTCCGCCAGTGTTGTCAACTCAGCGACTTTTTTTCACAAAAGCGACTAGCGACAAATCTGACGACTTTCTGTAGAAAAGACGCCAGTATTGTTGTCTGGCGAGCATGCGAGGTCTTTCTCTCCTGTGGCTGCATCATCTAGCTACTTTTAGCTACTTTTGGAGCTAGTGCTAGTTAATTTCATTGGAAAAGAGTTGGCAACACTGGTCTCTGCCTCTGTGCTCTCGCTGTCTCTGTACTGTCCAATGCAACTGGTATGGGGTATAGCAGCACTTTATACAGTCAATAATCACCAATAAAAGTTTATAAAGCAACAAAAACTACACAATGGAGCCTGTTCCAGCAGGAAGGTTATCCGAAATTACGAACGAATTAACAACATCTGCAACCAAGATTACAGGTTTCCCTGCTGTTAGCATGTAGCTACATAATGTAAACACTGTAGTGACGTGCCAGGAGCATTTAAAGAACTCTGGCACGGATTGACGTCACCTCAAGCCAAGAGTTGAAAAAACAGTTGGAACTGGAGTGTTAAAAACAGTGTGAAATCTGAGGTTTTTGCTAAAAGGGATTTCTTTTACATACGTTTACCTTATTATTTAAAGCTCGGGTCACGTTTAATATGAACATCAGACATTGTAACATTATATCAATGACAGAAAATAAGGAAAACACATTCTAGGTCTCCTTTAAAACATGTCTGGAGGAGAGCTTTAACTAATAGTCAGCTTAATCATGTGACATATGGGTAACTGTTAGGGAGGTGGGTGGTTTGTTTTCAGCTTTGCGCCACAGGCCAGAGAAAATGAGTTACAGCAGGGACAGTTGCAGTGCTGCAAATGTGAAAAGATGTGTAGTTGGATCTCATGGTGAAAAATGACTTAATGTTTCTACCTGAATCTAACCATTATTCAATTTGAATTAAATTCTGAAAATACATTCATGTATTACAGTACATCTGTACATCAAGACTAAAACTATTCAACTTGACGGAAAATTAACTTGCAACTATTTTGATGATCAATTATTCGTTTCAATCACATGCCCAATTTTCTCTGGTTCCGGCTTGTCAACTTTTTTGGACTGTAAGTCTGATAAAAACAGGAAAATATATTTTGAGACAAAAAGATTAATTGATTAATCAGAAAAACATTGTTTGCAGATTATTCAATAATGCACACAATCATTAGTTGTAGCCCAAGTTCATCCATTGATTCCCTTCATCCATTCTTTAATGTTTTAGTCTACAAAATGAGTTACTAAATCAAAATATTCACATACGTTTAAAGCATAATCTGACAGTTATGTGCTGGTTGGATTTATGGTGGCATACAACACATTCCTGTCAACTAACCATAACCTCCTTTCTTTAATCAAAATTCAAAAAACGATCCCTGACATGATTCACTGTCAGCCAATGTGATCCAGGTTCCTGTTCTGTCACTGTGTCCAAAGTGACACACAGCTCTGACAACTGCAATCTTCAGAGGGGAGGAAGGAAAGAAACAGTAAGTGGATATAAATTCAACAGCAAACAGTAGCTGATTCCATGGTGCTGTGACCCACAAAGTTGAGTCTCTCGCTCACCTTGACAACACAGTAAATAGTAATCAAAACACAGTCATATCAAATGATAGACTGTGAGCCGCAGGAAGGTGGGGTGTGAAGGAGTGACACATGTGAGCATCAATTTATTTACAACATTGGCTCTTGGGTTTTCATAGATGAGCACCCGCTTTATTGGAGAGATGTGCACAGCAGAGCGCAGGTCTTCACCGCGCGACCCTTCTACCTACCCAACCACTGGGGACACGTGGCACGCTACAGCCCTAAATCTCTGATATATGTGCAGCATAATGCTTCAAACATCACTACACTTGAAATAAAACCATTACATAGAGAATTATGACGAGCCAAGTGTGGAAATCCTCAAGAAAAGATACCTCAAAAAGGATCCTATTATGCTCTGCATTTTAATACAATATGAATTGGAATGAAACCCCATCTGGTCAGACTCCAGTGTCAGATCGATGAGGCCTGAGGGTATGCCTGGCCTCCCTCCAAACTGCTGCACTCAAAAAAACTACACAAAACCTTCCACTTGATTCTTTGGGAGATGAAGGTTTTCTGAGGAGTGAAGGGGAAATTGGACTTCTTGACTTCAGACCATCCACAAAAAAATTGAATTTATGTTACCTGAGTGATGAAAAGGCCCAACGGCCTCTGAGAGGGTTTTTATCTTCTGAGACGTTGCCTGTGCACAGAATGGAATTGGAACAGGAAGTGGACATATTCCCCGAAACGTCTATCTGAGAGTAAAGTTCCTCTCTATTAAACCAACTTTGATTTATTCAAGAGAACTGGAAAATGAAATGAGCCAACTTTCGGCTATTTTCCATTCTTTTCATCTTCAACTTTTTTTAAAATAATAATATGGTTCATGCAGGAGGTAAATTCAGCCATGCACTACGAATTGCCACTGGGTCTAATTCAGACATTGACTAAAAGACTTTGGATGGCTTTTCGCCTCTAACCTTTCTATTCCTCAAATTACTACAGTCCTATGACAGGAGGTGTGATGATAAATATGTCAACATCCACATTTACCATTTGTGTCTATTCATCTAAAATTCTATATTTTCATGATGTAAAGCATATTTAGATGAGGGGATCGATACCAGTCTCATGTAAAAATGTGCAAGTATTACAATTTTATACTACAATTATAATGGCCAAAAATATCAAGGTAAACAGTATCATCAAACTAACTACTTTAAACTTACATTATATTATAGTAAAATGACTTTAGACCATGACTGCCTTCGATTTTATTGCTCCAAAAAAATGTAACATTGAAACATATTGCAGGTTTGTTGGACCCATAAACAAAAGCAGGTGAGTTGTTAAAAGTTTAGACAGTTGCCTAGAAAGGACTTTAAATGCAGCACAGTGTCTGTGTCTCTTAGATTCTATGCACCCATTGATGCTTTTTTAAATGTTCTGATGTCTTTCCAGTTTTAATAACCAAAGAAATCTAGCACACTGTCCATCAATTGTACTCACGTTATTCAAAACGTTTCTGTCCTTCAACATTATCTAAGGACATAGAATTCTGTTTATGAGTCAACCCACTCTCATCTACAAGACTTTCTGGAGTGCTAGAAACTTTCTGGAGTGCTAGAATTTAGCAGTAAGTGTGTGGACCACCTGTTTCCTCTGGTTTCCAGCATTTATGCTAAGTTAAACTAACCGACTGCTGGTTGAAGCTTCATATTTTACCGTACAGAAATGAGAGTGGTCTTGATCTCCTAATCTAACTCTCGGCAAGCGCATTAAGCAAAATGTCAATCCTTTGAGTATGTAACGTTGTAATGAATAGAAAATATCTAAATAACTCAATGCAATCATTTTTCTCAGAAGAAATCTGACTGGTTGCCCTCTCACCTCATATCCAGCCTCATACACAGCTGCATCTCACACACAAGTTGGCAAGAAGGCCATTGCTCATCAAAGGATACGCTAACACCGGCAAAAAAATCAAAAAAGTCATTAATTGAACATGTTCATACTAACAGGCAACAGTTTGTTCAGGGATTCCTTCTGGCAAAGTCTCAGATCACAGTGGTGGACCGTCGTTTGAAGGTTACTTAAATCTCATTGCTCACATCCTTCTACGCTTTTCCACCAAATATGTTTCTCCAGCAAACATCCTTTTAATTTTTCTGTGGCAAATATGTCTTTCCAGATGAAATTCCTCCATAATTTTTAAAGAGAAGTGTCACTCCAGTCCGCATTACTCAATGCTCCTTTGCATATATTCTGCAGTCCCGCCTCGTGGCGGTGCAGCAAATGCTTTATGTTTATGTAAGGTGTGGTTCGCAGGTGCATTAGCTAATTCAGCCAAATGCATTAATCAAGTGTGACATTTGCATCATCTGTTTCTCTGAGTTTAGAAGTCAATCTAATTTACTGTGCAGGAGCAGATACAGCGGCGCCTTCCCCTTCTGGGTTTTAAAATGGACTCGTTCATTAATGTATTGTCAAAGTGCTGGGCCAGCGGGTCCATCTGTTGACCAGGCCTCAGTGATGAATTAAAAGAGTATGCAGACCTTTGAACTGGCCACCTTCCAGACACAAACCAACTTTTATCTCCAGGCTTTGTCCCCTTGTATAATCACACTGACCTTTTTAAGAATGCTAAAAAAACAACCTGCAAGTGAACTCATGACTACACAGTTTATTCATTTGCAGATTAGTAGCTATTCATACATTTTGCTATTCTTGGATAAGAAGCACCCTTATGGCTTCATAGAACCTCAGACAATCACCATCACATTTCATGTGTGTGTGTGTGTGTTTGTGTGTGTGTGTGTGTGTGTGTGTGTGTGTGTGTGTGTGTGCGCACCATGACTTGTCACAGTAACCCTCAGACACCACATTAATCCTGCGGCTGATAACGCTAAATGCCTAAGATTATATCAGACTGTATAAATCATTTATTTCTATGAAACATATATAGCTTCTTTTCTTTTGGACAACACAATCTGATTGGCCCTCTCCGTCCCTCTCTAAAGTAACCAGGAGGACATACACAAAATGACACATTGGGATTACACTCATGATAGGGGGCATGTCCAACTCTTATATTTGCGCCCCTCACTTATGTTTTTACTTTTTTCTCTGCCACCATATTCAAGATAAGACAAGATCTGTGTTCATAATAATGTTGATGGTTACTTGAGTTGCCTTCAGTTATTACTGTGTGAGTGGAGGGGACTCCCTAAAACAGAATACATAATATAGGCGGACATGAGATCAGTATTGTTGATGCATGCAAGTATCAAGGCATACAGAATATACTGTTCATGTTTTTGTATAATTTATATATGTATTTGGTCTCACACCTATGTACATGTTAAATCTAAGTCTAAATCTAGTCTCCCTTAAGGGCCAGAAGATACTAGCCTACATTGATATCAGAATACAGGAACTTGGGGATAAGGCTAAGATTAGGTAAATAAACAACTTTTTAGGTTAGGGTTTTGCTATCACTCTGTGTGACGCAGAAAGTAGGCCTAAGGCAAGGCCCCCAGGTGAAAAACAAAGCTTTTAAGGAGCAGCAAGAGCCTTGTGGGCTTTGTTTTGCCCAGGCTTTCGCCTTTCAGGCCACATATACTGTAGAAACTGCCGTATCTATCTTATTGTTAAAGGTTGGTGAGGTTGTATATAGTCGAAAATAATATCTGCAGACACCGCTCTGGGCTGAATAAAAGAATTGCCAACTTCATCTTTTGGGCTATACTCTTAAATATAAATATATTCTCCTAAAAAGGTGCCAAAGGTGAGCATCAGACAAGACAGTAAATGTACAATATCCATAGTAATTTTTTTTTAAGTAGGGTTATTACGTTTAACAATACGGAGCATTACAGTACATAGCATTTCTGTTATTTGGTACACTGCCTGTGCCCCTGCTTTTGAAACTGCTGCTGCTGCAGCGTCTCTAGATGTGGACCATATTGGCCGGGTCTGGGATTTAGGTGCTTCAATGCATTAATGTGTGTGTCCTTATTTATGCTCTGTTCTCCTCATTGGTGCTATTAGATGTTATTATGATGTCCATACCTCATTTTTTTCTCCTTGTTCTCTGCTGCGGGAGCCATTTTCCACAACAGCCTGTGGCTTTTTGTGTTTATTTATTGCAGCTCTCATTGTTTTTATTATAATCATTATTTTTACATAATGCCACACCAGACTAAAAACTTAGCTGGGGTGTTTGTCTGTGGAGCCACCTGAAAGTTTTTTTGTCTTGACTTCTAAAGCAAGTGTTGAAGGTGATTCTAATGACAAAATTAAATACATTTTAAAATGTAAAAAAAAAAAGCCAGCGGCTGACTCTGTAGGGCTTTCCCTGTGATAGGGAATAAATTGTGCAGAGTGTGATTGCTTCCATTCCACCTCCTTGTGGTAATTATCGCACAGATTCTTTTCAAAGGTAGTTAATTAGGACTGGAATTAACTTGAGGACATGTAAAATGAACAAGAGAACACAGGAAGGATAACTTACTGAGGCAAGGCCACGCTCATAGTTAACAATGGATTTGAAACAAATTAAGTCCATATATGGGAAGTGTAAGAAAATAGTTAAATCACAGCAAACAAGGGCTTATAGCTTTTTTTCAGGAATCAATCAGAGATGATATTTTGTCATTCAGTGCCGTGACTTCACAACAGTTTCAATCACTGATATATCGCTGTAATTAAAACCAGCAAATATGTCACGGAACATCTTAACACCTGCCATCCAAACACAACACTTCCAAACAAGATCCTTTCCAAGAATGTTTGATTAAAATATATTCCAAAATCTTGAACTATTATGAAGTTGCGTCTGCTTGCTTTATAGCAGCAAATTTGTGCAGCATTTGTGGTATAAAAAGCCCAGTTAATTGCCAAATGCCACTATTGTTGTAAGAAGCCTCAAGGTTATGTGCATAGCTCTCCTCACTGCACTGAAGAAGACATGTAAATAGCTCTTAAGACAAATGGCCTCATCCGGCTCAACCACCCACTCACAGACGAGCATGGTCAACATGTGACAGCCCTGGACTGCCTGTTGTTGGCCTCTCCAGTTGATGGTGACCAACTGTGGCAAATATTGGGCGCTTGGACAGATGATATTTACGGTCCTCTGAAATGTAGGTTATTGACAATTTACAGTCGCCCTGCACAGCTCAACGTGCTGCCTCTCTATTGTGGTATAAACAAGGCCGAACACTGCGGGGAAGGACACCAGAGTCGAGACAGAAAAAAACATGCAGTTCAAAATCTGCAAATCAGTCATTGTATCTGAAGCCACTTTGTATTGTACGTCCTCAAAAAAATGAAGTGCCTACACCGGGCCGAACATTATCTGCAATGACACAGCACTAAACCAATTACAGTTTGTGTCGCTGTATATCTGTGATCTTGATGCTCACAATGATAATAAAGCTAAACAGTGAGATTCTTATTCTGACTCTGTTCTTACAGTTCCCTATCAGCTTTTACATCTTTGACAACACATTACTCTGTATGTAAGCTCCCTGAAGACCGACAAAATCATTTTACACAAGTATGAAAAGTGATGGAAAATGACATAATTCAACAGCCTAGCTGTCATGGGACTGTTCCTTGATTTATGACTATGACAGATTTATGATCCTTACTTACACCGGGTCTACATTTTATTACCTGTTATGTGCCCAAACACAAATTGAAAACTAAACATACGGCAATCTGAGAATATATTCGGTGGCATACAAGGTTTAATTTTTCTCTTACGGAAATGTAATCAGAAAGGGCCAAATAAAAAAGCTTGTGGTGGCATTGTTACGAAAACTAGTTTGCATCATAAACTCCGCACTAAAGGCAACAGTGCATGCACACACACACACACACACACACACACACACACACTACAAACATATGCACAGCGGCAACCACTCGCTCGATGTCTATATTTCTTGTCATGGCATTAGAATATGAAACGATTCCCCGGCATTGAGCATCTGGCAGAGTTAGCATGTAAATCACAAAGGAGGGCCACAT
Source organism: Perca flavescens (assembly GCF_004354835.1). Lineage (NCBI taxonomy): Eukaryota > Metazoa > Chordata > Actinopteri > Perciformes > Percidae > Perca > Perca flavescens. Next base: position 717,439 of record NC_041331.1, read on the forward strand.
TCAGCCACAGCAGCCCACAACAATGGCTTGATGATTGTGCACATCAGTGCTACGGGTAAAGCTACTGCATGCTAATGTGTCCCCCCGTTCTTCTGGGATGAAACAAGTGTTTTAGTGGGGGGGATTAGCTGAAAGATAAATTATTAGTCAGAGGTAAGATATTTCTTCAATGTGATCAATTCCGGTAAAATGTGGTGAACCTTTGGGAAGAGGGAACATAGGGTTGAGGGAACATAGACACACTTGCCCATGAATGTCAGAAATTAGCTAGATAAGAACAAATTTGGATTTCCACAAACCAAACTTTGTTTAATTTACCAAACTTCATCACAATCCATTTAGTATTTGTTGAGATAATTCACACAAAAAAACAAACTTGTCAACCGCATTATGGCGCCAAAGGAAACGTCATGGAATCACCAAAGTCATTAGGATTCATCCTTTGGGAACCACAAATATAAGTACAAAAAGTGGCTAAAACGCCACCTTCCCAGGAGAGAAGGATTAGACTCTTGTAATGCTGAAGTGAACGAGGCAATGGCAGTTTAGAATACACCAGAGAAAAGCTGATTTATTTTTAATCAGAGGTTTCCCCAGCTGGTTAAGGTAACATAGGCAAGCACTCTGTGAGGGCCTGCAATTAATTGGAGGCAGCACATTAAGGTCATTGTTAACTATGTTTTTTGCACTTGGGTGCATTCCAGTCCCATTTCCTTAGCATTCATTCAGTCTCAGTTACACACACACACACACACACACACACACACACACACACACACACACACACACACACTCACACACACACTCAAATCATTGACCGACCATGGGATATCAATAAATGAGGTGTCATTGTTCTCCTTTTTTTCTCCAGTAGCGCTCCCTTTGCCTCTCTCTCATGCACTCTCATTCCGTTGTTTTCTCTCCTTGATTACTTGATGTCCATTCAATAGCCTTTGTTATCAGGATGTTGAACATGTTGCCAAAGTGAGTCGAAATACTAGCAATCATACAGTGACAATCATAAAAATAAAATGCCTCCAGAATGACAAAAACTGCAATTGTTCAAAACCTAAATTCTTCTATCGGCATGTTTTACTCGAGCAACTGCCGTTTCATCATAACCTAAAAGCAGTTTAAAAAAAGACTCCCGTCATTTAGTTCATCTCTCTCTATTAGCTCCCTCTGTCCCTGTCTTTTTCCCTTTATCTTAGTTGTCTCTAGCCCCAGGGGTCTTGGTTGCTGCCTCAGTTCTTTTCGCAACTGACTCCCTCCATTGGAGGGTTCTCTACCAAACAGATTTGTAAGCCTTGGAGGTGGAGGAGGGAGAAGTGAGTAGTAGAAAGTCACTAACTACAGTTATTTATTATTAAGTACTTTACTTAGGTACAAATTTCAGCAATTTCCATTGTATGTTACTTTATACTTCAACTCTAGAGGGAAACATCGTCTTGTATTATCTTTTACTCCACTATATTTATTTGATGAATTTAGTTACTATTTACTTTGAAGATTCAGGAGGATATGAGTGGGGATGCTGGTCTGTGTCTACTAATGATATTTGAGTATTTTATTAGGAAAGAATGTGCGTGCGTGCATGCATGCGTGCATGCGTGCGATTACATTGGAATTCTGGAATCTATTACCCTTTTTCCACCCAAATTCCATTCGCATGTATATGCAAGTTTTTTTCAAACACCGGTAAACCTGTTTAAAAAATTGTCGATAGACTCCTTTCCCATTGCCAGTAGACGAGTATGCCTGTGTTTTTTTTTTCCTGGTGTGTCACGTTCAACATCACGAACGTGCCAGGTGCTGTTAACTTTTCCTGCTACAGCTTTCTGAAACTTTGCTAATGAAGTTAATCTCTCCTCTGCTCACACACACTTTGCTTGGGTGGAGACGGGTGGAATTTGTGACTGAGATGACACAAGTTACAGACGGAGCCCACGCACATCACGGCATTGCACCAGAAAAGGGAGGAAAATTTGCGTATCTACCTGGGTGTCCTGTTTCCAATACCCAAGCCTGCTGTAGAGTAAATTTTTACCCGGAGTGAATGTCCAAAGTAACCTTTCCCACTGCAGACAAAAGCCAGATTTTTAGTAGGTATGAGTGGATCTTTTGAAAGTGGGAAAGGGATATATAACTCATCAGCACATAGTTTCCCAGGTTGAGGATTAGATCATAAACCAGAGACTACCGAACTACTGAACAGTCGTGTATAAAGTACTTGGATGCAATACATGAGTAAAAGTACAAGTATCTTACCAGAAAATGACTTTGATAGAAGATAGTCTCCTTTTAGAATAGTGCTTGAGTAAAAGTCTTAAAGTCTTGAAGTAATAAACCTCATAATGACACTTTAATGTAATGTTAACACATAAAGCTAAATAGTTTATTAAAGTTTGATAATTGGGCCTGTCATGACATATTTATGACAGATTATGTTGTCTAGGTTAATGTCAAATTGTCATTACAAAGACAATCGTAGAGAAGGTCACCATGGACCAACGTCAAACATCTACAGAGCCTGCTGATCCTTCTGGCTGTAGTTGTGAGTCTACAATCGAGGCATAAAGTGAGAACCAGCTCTGGTTGTTTGTTACCCTGCTGATGGAGAAAGTGATGACCAGGTGTCACCCTCTCCAGAACCTCTGTCAGGAGGAGACTGGTACACCAAACGATGGAGGGACTCACCATCCCTGAAGGCTTCTGCCCGGACGTGAAGCGTACCAAGAAAGTGTGCAAAGCTGTGCTGAAAGGCCTTCAGCGGCAGGCACCTGCTGAAGTCTGTAATATTATTACATACAGGATCCAGTTTTGGACGTAGCCATTGTCCAGTCTGCAAGCCCCCATCAACAAGCTCTCTGCTTGGCCTGCAAAGAAGGCTGCCTCCCGCTGTAGGTGGAAAGATGTGATCCCGGTTATAGCAGCACACCATTAGCTGCATGTGGAGGAGGCGTGAAGCAATGCAACAAAGTCCATTATCAGAAGTCTTTAGGGCTGCACCGTGGCTCAGTGGTTAACACTGTGGCCTCGCAGCAACAAGGTCAGGGTCACACCAACCTCCACTCCTGTCGCTGTGTAGAGTTCCTCCGTATGTTGGCGTGGGTTTAATCAGGTTTAATCAACTCTGCTTACTCCAGTTTCCTCCTTAAGTCCCAATTTGGACAATGCAAATGTTGAATTGTATTTTTGATTCCTGAAACACTTTTCTTAAATTAATTCAATTCGAGTTGAGACAGATTAGCTGACACACATATTATTTCTACAGTGTGATATTGCTACTTTTACTTAAGTAACAGCTGAGTACTTCTCCCACCACTGAGAAGAAGGAGGCAATGTATGCATTTGTGTTTGAATGTGAATGTGTGTGAGGGGGTCATGCTAACTTACACATCTAACCAGTACACATAAACGCAAATCAACCTTCACACTCCTCTGCCTAATCACACAACCACTTTTCGCCTCATTACATAAAGGACACACTACTTCCCTCCAGGGGCATCACTCCCATAATAACAGGATATATTTATAATCTCAATCTTCTATCAGCAACAAATATAATGTACTGCCGGCATGCAATGAATGTATAGATGGATGGATAAATATATCAAAGGACTGATGGTGATATGAGTGTCAACTAAATTGAGAATAGTCTTTCACTTCGTTCTCCATCCATTACATACCTACTGTACCTATGACATATACTACACCATGCACTAATGCTTTGTGGTGAGGTGGACAGCAGGCTCTTTAATATTTTAGTCAGACTCCCACTAGACTGATGGCTTACAGGGCCAGCCATGCAGGGCACATAGCCAAGGTTAGCTGTAACATTAACCTCCCTTCATTTGAACCAGAACGCTGTACTACTATGGCCAGAGAAACCCGAGGTTCGGGTAAGAGTTCCATAATCACATAATGCCTCAAATGTAATATAATACATAGCTGCTAAATTTTGGATTAACTCTGTACGGTACTTAAGAAACTTTGTTTGAATGTATTTCTAAGCTGTTAAATGGGTCTTGACAGCACCATAAGGAGTACACCATTTCATCATTGCTGATATAGCATGTGTGACAAACTGCAATTATGAGGAGTAAGTTAAGTATTAATTTATTGCTGTCTTTTTAGAAAATAGGTCAAAAATAAATTAAATGGAACTCCTACATTCTACATTAAATGCATGCAGTTTATACATTTTGTGCTAGTTTGGTTTTATTTTTATTAGCATCCAAAGGTCAGGATTAGATATGTTGAAAATTGAGATTAATTTGTCGTGGTTTTGTTTAAATGATACCTGACGTCAAACATATTTAAGTCTTTGCTATTTGTATGTATTTACATCAAAGCTGGCCAATGCTTATTTTCTCTGCATTGGTTGTATATAATGTTGTAAGAAAGCAACATTAAGTGTTCTACATCAATTAATGTTTACAGAGCATTTACATTTAATGCAAGGTTCCGGTACAGAAATTAAATCCGTAAAAAAGAAAGAATTGAAGGAACATGTAATCATTCTGGGGCCGATCAAGCCCTTAAAATGATTGATTTCTCCACATGGAAGCTTCATCCAGCCCAATCATACTGCGGGAGATGTCACACTGGATGTACAAGAGCGTATAGGCATTTCAAACAAAACAAACATCAAAACTTCTCCGAGGGCGACTGCTGTGGGCCACACGTTGTGAAACGGAACACATCGTTACCCATAGCGGGCTGTCAATCAGTGTCATGTGCATAGGGATGAAGATGCTAAATTTAACTTTCCCTGTAGTCCATGGGAACACATCCATGGCAATGTAAAGGCAGGGGACTGTGGACTTGAGCTTGAAGACGTCTCATTGTCTGTTTTTCTTTTACACAAATCAAACAACCAAAACTCATTTTAGAGCAGCTGGTGGAGATACACAGGGGTTCTTCAAAGAAGCCAAAACACGACATAAGGAAGACTAGTAGCACTGAATCAGGATGTGGGGGGGACAAAAGCAAAACTTAAATGTAGGTCGCCTAATCTGGCTCACTGTGACTGGGGGGCACAAAGAAAGAAGAGAAGCAAACCAACTAATGCAGCCAATTAAACTTCCCCTGCCCACCATAGCACCCCCACCCCACCCCCCGCCCTCCCTTAGCAAACACTTCAAAGTGCTGCCATCAGCGAATGGCAATAGAGTGAATGAGCTGGCTGTAAATGCGTGTGGATGCTGAGAATGCTGAGGCAGGGGACTGTCAAATGATGCTCATCACACTGATAAAACAATGTTCCCATGCTGTAAGAGCAAAATGGGTGTCCAAAGCCTTCCACACAGAGGCAACAAAGCCCACTACGTCTGGCTACGCCGACAAATACAGCAGAAAACAGCAGCTTATTCAGCGGATGGACATTTCTGTTGATGGCCAATGGGGTAGGTGGCTGTGTTTGTAAGTGCTGTTAAAGGAAAGCTACATTATTAATGCTCTGTGTGAGGATGTCCGAGAAGAAAGAGCAATCTTCCAGCAGGAGTTCTGAAATAACACCCTCTCCTAATGACTGAATCTAGGAAATCTACAGAGCTTGAATGTTTTTGTAAAATGGAGGATAGGGCCCAGTGTAAGCCGAGAACAGCCGCCTCCATGGGGGACAGGCAAAAGGAGAGATTTTTTTTTCCAGCTCCAGGTAACGCCATTTCAAATAGCAGAATTGGGGCGTCTCATTACACAAAATATATTCCACACAAATCCCTTCCTTTACATAAAACCCTCAAGTTTTCTCTCCCTCTTCTTTTTCTTCCTCTGTCCTTTCAGAAATATTTATCTCTCTCACACTCTGTTTCCCTTCCAGAGCCCAGCTGTTTTGTGTCCTGCTGGGTATTCGCAACAGGACAATTTCCACACCGATCTGAGCGTCATTTAAATAAACATCAACAGAAGATGTCTGAGGGAGCCTGTGAATAACACCAGAGGCTTATCCACTTCCACAGCTTTAAAGAGGGAGCCATCCAGTCCCTTCATTTCTCTCTTTCTGTATGCTGTTTGAATAACCAGCATCCAGCCGTCACTGCTTAGACTGTGTCCACTTTATGTAAGCCAGAGAGGCCAGACTTCATCTCCCGGTAGAGCTTTCTCTCTGCCTTTGCTCTACTGGAAGGGTTTCTTATAATATAGATATTTCAGCAGGCTTGAACGTCTGTGATGCATTATGTTAAATGCAGTATGTGTGAGGATACTACACTATAAATAAAATAAATAATATATATATATATATATATATATATATATATATATATATATATATATATATATATATATATATATATATATAGACACAGGTATATACAATAGTATGTATACACTATTGTATCCATGTGTATGACAATTAGAATTAGTTTTATCGATTTTGCAAATTTGTCCAAAAGGCAGCTTCTTTTTTTGTGACCAAGTTTTTATTGTTTTGTTTTATTCAATTTCCGGGGTAAAAATATATAAGAAAGTATAACCATAAACAAGACATAATCCCAAATGCATTGAATTTCTCATCAAAAGTTGTAAGAAGATGAAGTATAAAAATACAGAAAAGTAAAGTATACATCTTCAATTCTGAGTAATATTTTATTAACTACATCACCCCAACCTGTGGCCTAAGTTCTTAGTTCTTTTAAAGAACCAAATTATACTTCAGTCTTACACCATAAACTAGAATTTTCAAACCTGACATCAACATAACATTAAAGGCAAAGGCAGCTTCTATGAAAAGTTGGCTCTACTTTAAATTTGTGCCGGGAAAAAAACGGCAATGACTATCAACTGCTAGATCAGGACCTCCACAGAGCCCAAGCATAAATCCTTCCTCATAGACCTCTAGCCCCACTACTCTCTCCTTCTTTTGTATTTGCATTGCCAAGCTGTTGGCAGCGCTTGTCATTTTGTTTCATAAGTGATAGCAATTACTTTTCCAGCACCCGCGATCAAAGAGACACCAAAAGGCAGTTTTTAGACAGGAGACAACACCAGACTGCTTCCCCTCTTCTGTTTACACTGATAGAGGCTGAGGCCTAGGAGGCAGAGTGGCTGTGATTGACGGAATGGGAATACACCTCCTGTTTTTAATCCTGAAGAAAGGGGGAAGAGGAAGGGAAGGCGGAGAGGAGAGGAGAGGAGAGGAGAGGAGAGGAGAGGAGAGGAAAGGAAAGGTTTCTACAAAATGCAAACTGTCCCCTTGACCGGTAGGCTCCATCCTGCTTACACTGGATTAGTTACATTACCAAATCTTTTTCAGGAAAGCTGGAGGCATTGAACCAAACAATTACAGCACTCATAATGAGACAGCGGGGCCTTAACTTCAAATAACGAGCCTCTCCGAGACGTCCTCTTTTCAAAAACAGAAATAGAACAAATTTGAATCTGTCCACGTCATCTACAATATATGTTCCCACACGCCTGCAGGCTTGTAGATCTCTTTGTGACACTCAGAAACCTAGAAGTTACACAGGGAAGTGGGATAATGAGAGGTTGTCAGTTTAAATCCCAAACAGAAAATGGGAAGTTAGGGTAAAGGCAGGGAATATTTGTATGGGGAAAAAAACAAGTGAATCATTCTCCCATTTCTCCGAAAATACTGCTGGGGGACAGACGAGTTGTTTTCGATGCCTCACATTGTAGTTGCACTATGAAAAAAAACACAGAATTAATGTTTTTGTTTTAAATGAAATTATAAAATGATGGTTATAATCACCCAATTAAAATAATCCTTATTGCCACAATGTGTGACTATGTGGCCCCAAGTAGCATTGAACAATATTCATGAGGCTGTATTTACACACAGCGGTGCATTGCGCTAAGTGCTAACGTCATCATGCTAACATGCTAATGTTTAGCAGGTGTAATGTTTACCATCTTAGTTTAGCGTGTCAACAAGCTAACAATTGTCAATCAGCACAAAACACAAAGTAAAGCTCAAAAGTATTAGTTTTGCGGTCATAGGGACTAACTCTGGTATAACATTTACATTTAATATTGTACATAGTCCCTTACAAATAAAATAAATAAATAAATGAAATAAACCAAAGTGTTAGACAAAGTAAAATATTGATCTGACGATAGCGCTAGAAAAGACTAGGAATCATTAGTCTATATCCTTGATGCTGTCCGTCCCCTTCCTCTTTCTTTGTGTTGGAATTTTAAACTCTGGTGGATTTGTGAGGACTATGGTTAACTGCTCCTCAGATCTGTGCAGGGTAAATCCAGACAGCTAGCTAGACTATCTGTCCAATCTGGCATGGAGTGGGTTTAATTTATCCAGCTTGTTTGAATTAGTATTGCACAGCAGTGGTTCAAAAGTATGTTACCTCAGTTTATGACCTCCTGCTGGAGACTTAAAACACATCAAACGGTGAACCTCCTAGCTAAACGATTCTTCCGTTTCCAGGCTACTTTACTTGATTAATTAAAAGGCAGGAACCTGCAGGCTGCAGATATTAATTAGTACATGATTTTAAAAAAGCACTAAGAACCAGCTACTCTATAGACGGGGTCTGCTGTGGTTTCTTGATTTAACATTTCAGCTGATAAGCTCCTGTGTGTGGTGAAGATTTTCAACAAGTAACCACATTTGACACCAATAAAAATGTGTGGTCATGTCCAGCATCTCCGTTAGCTGTGATAGTGTTGCCCTTTTAATAATGCACACGACCTTTTAATGTCACCTGATAAGACAAATGTACCATTTCCTAAAAGTCTTATTTGGGTTGTTTGCAATGGTGATGATGTAAGTGTTGAGCCATATTCCACTGGTGGAGTTGCAGTGACTCTACATATGGCATCAGTTAATAGCCTTAAATGTAAATTAAAATGTTGTTGCCCTGGTCACGATACTTGTTCTTGCATTGTGGGAATAATCTGCAGCATGGTGACATTCCCAGCCCAACAATGTGCATCGGCTCCCCTCTCCTCCCTGGACAATTCTCCCTGACAATCAGAGGACAGCTTCCTGGCACTCCTCCTTTCACTGTAATGGAGGTCGGATGCAGCTTTTTTCCGCATTTCTGCCCACATTAGCATCTCTAGTTAATTGGCACCATTTGCTCAAAGACATCGCTTGAGTTTGTAAATTACTTTTAACATTGTCACTAATTATCAAGCTCGATGAGTGGAATTGGCACGATTGGTCCCCAGTGGAGCAGAAACACAACAGGCGGAGGAAGGATTAAGACTCTGGGGGCAAGAAGACGAGCCGGCTAGCTGAGCTATACAGTAGCACTACATGCTAATGAACAAAGGATTACATACAGATGGTGCTGCCGTAGCACTGCCGCTCCCTGCTGCATGCTTGATTAACTTGATTAAGCGGACTCATTTTAGAACAAGCAAAAAGGAGTCTCAACTATGCACTTGATGGCTACATATGATTACTGTATGCTTAATCTCTATTAACAGATATCTGCATATGACAACCCGTTCTCATTCCCAACTCGTCAAATACCCTTGGTCAGTGGCTCTGAGCGTCAGGTACTGACCCAAAAATCTGCATGGGACACACCATGCATAGCAGCATCTCGACCGCACTGCGTTAAGATGACGTAGTAGTATTGGGCGCCCAGATAGCTCAGTTGGTAGAGCAGGCACCCATATACAGAGGTTTACGCCTCGATGCAGCGGGCCCAGGTTCAACTCTGACCTGCGGCCTTTTGCCACGTCATTCCCCTTCTCTCTCCCCTTTCATGTCTTCACCTGTCCTGTCAAAAATAAAGGCCAAACATGCCACAAAAATAGTCTTAAAAAAACAAACAAAAAAGATGACGTAGTATTAAGAGCGACGGTAGCGATTAGTATGAAAGACTGAAAATCTGCATAACAAGGATCGGAGGGGGGGTGGATGGGTCAAACAACACAGGACTTTCACCCAGGAGACTGGGGTTCATGTCCCGTTTTTGTCCTGCGTGTCATTGAAACATAATTTTTTTAACCCCACCCACGATCTTTCCCTAAGTCTAACTAAGTGGTTTTACCCTGCACATTGAAAAATTATGCCAAATTGGTCATGACGCAGAGCATAAAAAAGTGACGCCAAGAGTCCCGACCAAGCGCGTCGAAAAAATGTCAGTAACAAACACCAAAGGCACCTGACCAAGCATTGAATTTTGATAGGCTGGGAGTGAGAATATGTTGCATATGAATGCAGAATCTGTAGGCAATGGGATATGATATTGGTATCGGAAGCATTCTGGTTTCTGTTTGTAGTCCGAAGAGTATTGACCAATCACATTTGAGCAGGTTTTGATTGCATGCAGGTAAACGGTCCGTGTGGAAAGCAATAAAAGGCAGAGTGCATTGAACAAAATGCAATCACGGAACCCATTGGCTATCGTCTGACAATGATTTAGCTTTTTATTAGCTTTTTCTTTTAAATGTGTGATATCTGTTATTGTCTGGACCTAAAACACCTACAAAAAGTATCAAGTCGGACGGTTAACAATGACGGGCGCACGGAAGACAAAATCTTGGTGCTGACAGCCACTACGCTGGAACCCCAGAAACATTGGCCACTGCTACCAGAGGCTAAATCGTCGTCCGATGGATTCTGAGATTACTGTTTGTTAGAGCAGACAAACATTCTTTATGCTCTTGCTTTTATGTTTTGAAGAAACCACCCTCCAAACTCTTTATATACAGAGTCTCTCTTACTACAGCTCCATGCACATTACCTTAACATGCCGCTGTATGATGTTTTGGTTTGATCTCTCATGCTGACCTGTGAACAAGTGCTTCTCCCCACCCAGAGGGACACAGTGACAAAGTCCAGTAGCAAATCAACAGCCGAGTTGTAGCTGCACTGTTGGCCTCTCTGCTTATCTCCAGTGGTGACAGACATGCACAGCCGAGGAACATTCAGTTCAAAGAAGTCTAATAATTGAAGATGGTGCAGTTATCTGAGAGACTGTTTTGTCTGTCTTGTCAGTATGAGCTAGACAGTCCAGCTTTCTGAAAGGCCAGACAATTTGCGCTCCAATGTCATGTTGTGAGAAGGCAAACATGGCCTGGTGAAAGAAGGCAAAAGCTCAGGTTAAAGACGTGCCAGGCCTTTTCATTCAATTATTCTGCCAAAAACCTACTCAGAGTACAAACAATGTATTACCAGCTACACTTTGTCCTACTGGAATATGCAAAAGATAAATAGCCATCCTCTGCAAAGCATTAATCATTGATTAGAAAAAATGTTTTGCTTTTCTCGTTTTGCTTCTTTCTTTTTTTCGCAGTGTGGAGGAAATTGGATTTTGCCCTCTGGCACGGCGGCAGGATCAGATTGTGGGCTGCAGTAGCGTGGATCTTATCTTAGCTACAGCTTTGGTCCAAAACATATTACTGCCCCTCTCTCTGTGGAAATAGCTTTTAACTGTGTTCTACTGTTGACAGAGCAAAGATGCTGGCCACATATAAACACAAGCACACAAACTAGCCCTGTCTCCCTTTTCTGTGCACACATAGTGTACCTATCCACATTCACATATGTGCATGTGTGTGTGTGTGTGTGCATGTGTGTGTGTGTGTGTGTGTGTGTGTGTGTGTGTGTGTGTGTGTGTGTGTGTGTGTGTGTGGGGGGTTGATATATAAATCTAAGTGATGCCAGCTATCACATGACCCAGAAAGTGCCTATTGCCGTGGTTGCCATGAAGATGCTCTTAAATCAAAGCTCAGTCCCTTGAGGTGGTGTTAAATCAAGTGTGCCCGCACGCACGCATGCACGCACGCACGCACGCACGCACACACACACACACACACACACACACACACACACACACACACACACACACACACACACACACTCTCTAGACCCATACATACATGTAACAATCTGTAGACGTGATGTGAATAAAAGGGCAGTTTTGCACATCATGCATATGTTATGATGTAATTTTTACAGTGTATTCTCTCGTGTGTAATCCACCTTGTGGTGTCTAATAAAATAGTCAACGCTGTGTGTTTATTTAGAGGTCCGTTTTACTCTTGCGTATGCTATATTTCTCTGCTGTAGTAATAATAACAAGGTTCTCGGCTGTTTAAAGCTATGTCCAACCTTCCACCTCTCAGGACTGGAGAGATTTGTTTTAGAGGACCTCAGTTGCCTCTATGGAAAAAGGAATTGAACCTACTACAGTGAAATGTTCATCCCAACAGTCACAGAGGAGAGTCAGCAGAGTAGCCAGTTAACCCATTAGCTAAAACACAGCTGAGCCAGCCTGTTAGAGCTCCCTTAACACTGCCTGCTGCTCTCTTCTTTCACCCCCCCTCCTCTATTCCCTCCTTGTTCCTCCTCTCCTTTCCTACCTTACACCTCCTCCTCCTCTCTCTCTTTCCTCCCCATACATACAGAACAGGCTGTGTTCAGCAGACTTCGTTGTGCTGTAGCGCTGTTAGCCTGTTTGTTTAGCTCATCATCACCACGCTCCCATGGGCCACATGGAGTTTATCTCCCTGCCAGTTAGCTGCCATGAAGCCCAAACACAGAAATGAAGCCACTTTGCCAGGCAGCTGAAACACAATATTACAGCTACAATACAATATAACAGCACCTATTCGATTTCAAGAAGGTTCTCAAAAGCACAGTAAAAGGGATATAAAAAGACAGAAACTCCTTCGGGGATGTTTGAAAAAAAAACGTCCCTCCGACAGAGAGGTCTAGGTTTCACAGTGGGGCACCATTTTCAGGAAAATGGACACAAGTACAATCAAGTGCATTCATGTGGCACAAGGTCATGTTAGTTTTCTTTTGTCAGATTTTGGTGACCAGAGGTAAAAGAAATACCTTGGTGCAGCACTGAAAAACCATGAATACAGTGTTATCAGGAGGAATGCAGTGACATTAGGTGGTGATCCGGACACACTTGATGAATGGGACAACTGGGAATACGCCAAGATGGAAAGAGATCAGGAGATGCCTTCTATAGTCCAGATGATTCACACTATAGACTTAAAATTTGAAAAGTGCAAAACTAGTAGAGAAGTACAGAACTAGACAAGAAATAAGAAGAATACACCTGACTTGATGAAAATGACATTTCACATGGCTTTGCCCTTGCATGAAATCAGAGTGCAGTGGGTTAGGGTTACTTGATGTGATTCAGGGGTGAAGTTGTAACATTGTTGCATTTTTTCATACTGTTCAGTTTGCGTTCACACTGGAATTTGTCAAGCGCACATTGTGAACAAATATCATGTGGTTGAAACGTTGGCTGGTCTATTGGACAGAATATCTAAGTGAAACTCGCTGACTCTGGTCTTGGAAATAATGGAGCAACACCAAATGTATAACGTCTTGGGTAGTTTTGCTTTAGTTTTTCTAATATTTTAGAAGAAGGCGAACAATGTGAGCAGCTGACAGACGAGTGTGAGTGAAGGGGAGGGCGGGCACTGATGCGAGAGAGATGATGATGTGTTGTCACACGACGACGAGCAATGTATGGTCATAATAGTTTATGGATTTGAAAGTAATCATCCATAAAAACATATATAAATCCGTAAATTGCGTGCAAGGTTGAAACTATAGGTCAGTTAATACACTGTTTTTTTTTTTTTTCAATTCCTGTATTTGGGTGAAATTGCATTCTCACCTTCTCACCTAAAGTGAACAGAACCCTAGCGAACCAAGACCCCTGTTTTCAAGGGGACCGGAGTTCAGTTGTATGGTCCACACCAGAGTTCAAATGAGCTTTCACACCACCCCAAGTGAACCAGACTATTCCACGAAACGGTCCAGGGTTTGGTTAAAACAGACCAAATTGCTGAAAGCAACTTAAAAGTCCAATCAAGGACCCAAGTGCTTGCTTGTTAAAGCTGTGTTCAGACCGTCAGTAGCGCTGCGTGACCAAACACTAATCCATCCGAGTAATTTTAACAAGTACAGTGTATTGGCTGATTAGCCTTTAAATGCATTAATATGTTACTCAAACTGATCATGTTTCATTTTCTCACCGGTACCTTAAACAACACGCTGCCCCCTACACAATTTCTACGCAGGTCTGTTTTCACTATGAATCCCTGTCTAAATCCCTGAAACTATATATGGCTCCCTGCATAGACAGCATCACCTGAGTTCCAACTAATTTTGTTGCATTCCTATGCAAGTACAAAAAAGGCTTTCTGATTCTGATTCTAAGATCATGGGTTAGGGCCAGCAACAGAACAGAGCTTCCGCTTAGAGTGGTTTCAGTGTCTTGCTTAATAACATGTCACACGGTACTGTAGACCTCCTTGATCACAGGCAGTTCAGTCACATGAAAACGGTGCTATTGAGCTAGCGAGATGCACAACCTGCCGAGTGTAGTCAGTCATTACGAAACACATAAAGTGACAATCTGCCAGGAGAGACAGAGCGATTGTTGCAGCAACTCCGAGCACAAGGAGCAACATCCTGATGCCATCTGGCTGCATCTCATCATTGCCAGCAACACCCGTTTAGCTGCTGTTCCTGAGCACCACAGCTCTAAATGGACATTTGAACTCCAGACACTTCTGGACTCATTATCAAGTGTTAAGGTGTCGCAGTGACGAAGATGATACAAAATGTGGTGACCCACAAGACTGTGACCTGCAAAATTGACATAATCTGCTGCATTTGAGGAGCCAGTAATGACCTCTCATCGCAGTGTGACACACTCTCCATCTTCATTTCACACCCTCTTAGAGCAGCACAGATGGCCTTGGCATTTCCTTAACAGCCTCTGAAGTCTTCCGGGCTGTAGATCTTGTGCATCTCCTGTTGCTGCTCACTGGAAAATATTGGAAAATGCATAGAGATGACTTGTTATTCATCACACAGTCTTCAAAGGCTCACAGGTAAGCCTGAGTCCATCAGAAGGGCCCAGAGCAACGTTAACACAGAGCCGTAACCATTTCTTTCCTCATATATTCACTCACCATCTATTTTGCATTACTGTGTACTAACAACGCTTCTCTACGGGTTAATACACAGGTTAATGAGGTGGGACAAAGCCACTGTAAAATGCTACTAAAGCAGCCATGCAGGATAATTCGTCTTGCCTCAGAAGTGTCAGTTACTGCAGCTCTCTGCTCCTTAATTCATTCAAATGAATTTTGTTTTAATTGTTTTATCCTTGGTGCTCACTAACTCCATTATTGTGGTAAGAGAGATGGAGAAAGAGAGAGGAGATCAGATGATAGAGAGACATACGGAAATAAAGGTAGAGAGAGAGTTAGACAATTAGAGGAAGAGAGCAGAGACACAGAAAGAGAATCGAGGAGATTCACTTTGTGTGTGTGTGTGTCTCTGTGTGTGTGTGTGTGTGTGTGTGTGTGTCTCTGTGTGTGTGTGTGTGTGTGTGTGTGTGTGTGTGTGTGTGTGTGTGCGTCTATGAATAATTAATCCCCCAGTTGTGATCACACAACAATTACTTTCAAGAGCTAAAACTTTAACCATCTTTATGAAAGATGGAGGCTTGTTCTTTATCTATAACACGGCGGAGGCTGCGGCCTGCAGGTCCCAGAGGCGTGTTAATGCAAACTGGGGAGAGGCTGATGGGAACACGAGCCTATGGGAGTACGCGGAGAGGGAAAGTCAGACTGATGGAAGGACAGCTCCATATTTAACAGAAGCAAGGCAGCCTGATCACGGTGAATTTGGTCGCACTGGACTGCTAGTCAACTGTATGCGGTTCATCTATTACTGCAGTTTATGCCCAAGAATATTTGAGAATAAGTGATTTTTTTTCTCAGATTGGTTCATTTGAAGTCTTTTTGAATGTCTAAATAGGTGAAAGTATGATTTTACAGTTATTACATTAAACATATACATGCTACAGCAATATATATAACTTTGGTCGGATGAAGCTGGTTCGCTTGTTACGTCCATTATTTCATTACAAGCAATATAGCATTAAAAAGGCTATTTTTACGGACTCAAACACTCACTCCACATAAAACGCTACATTACATCACTTCCAGCAAACTTCACAAAGAACAATGAGGGCAAAACAGCATCATCCAACTGTTTTATCCAAATATTCTCTGGTGCAGCTAAAACCACAACACAGAATCCGCCAGCACTTTAGCGTGTCATTCATTACCAAGCCTGTTTGTAATCGTTAGGCTACAGACAACGTTATCTTCTCTTAACCTTTTCAACTGACTTCAGCAGCTTTGTCCTGCTGTTACAGATGTGAACTAACAACAGACAGTTGCCTTGCTCATGGACTCACAGCAGTGCGTCGCTGCAGAACAACAGTGCGCCACTGAATGAATATAGGGGAAACAATGAATATTTGGCATTATTTTTGGCATAAAAAAAATATTTTTCTAGCCTGTTGGCCTTGCAGCCCATATATATTGTCGCTTTCAGGTAAAAAACCTTGTATGTCCAAAACCGCTGTTTTTCAGGAAATGAGAAAAGGCTCATTTGAAACTATTTTATTGAACTATTCCCCTCAGACAAAATCGTTTCGTCACTGTTTAAATATTTGTAAAACCCACAGATAGACGTAAAGGGGGACCAATAGCATTGATTTAGGAAAAAAAAGATTTACTGACGAAATATGGAGAAGCGATGATATATAATAACACGTGTAGTAGAATTATGTCACAGTTTAATTTATAACAGATTATTGTCACAATAACACCCACAGTTCAATGTTTGTAGTACAATACTGTCATTGTTACAGTTACGGTACTTTTTGATAGTGTCATCTTTGTATGTAGCTACTCTATACTGGAATACTTTTATTGTTATATAATACAAAGTAGAATATGTCAACATTAACCACAGTAGAATATGCTGCTATCAAGTATAGTATATTGCTGGGACTGTTCAAACTAGACCTCCTGTCACTACTAAACCTATGATGTAATGTTTCTAATATTGTCATGATTATAGTTGGATATATATTGTAATAAAAACACTCACTCATATACAGTATATGGAATGATGTCATTATTAAACATACTCTCACATCATATTTGATTCAGCAAAGAAATTAATTTCAATGTCAGTATAAAAGATTCACAATCTTATCCAGCGTAGGAGTGAGCATGCGGCACCCTACATTTGGCAGTTACATAAAATGAGCAGTTTGCCAGGCCGGTGGCTAAAATTCACACTGAATTAACTAGTGGTTACAGTGGGGGCTAAAAACCTTCACAGCATGCTTCTCTTTTCTTTTCTTTTTTAAATCAGACCCTGAAAATGACCTTCCCACCTCTGAGTAGATGCTCTCCCATGTGGTATAATAAGCAAAGCATCACCCTCTGCAAGTTGAAAATCCAAGTTGGATTCATGCCAATGGTTTCTGCATGGGAACATGGGGCTAAAATGTTGAGCTGCATACGCTGAAGGTTTATGATTGAGCTACACCTCTTCATTTGGCTGGATTTTGGGGCTAGTTTTACGGTGCAGGTTACTGTCTCTCCAGTCAGTTAGCTGGTAGATGAGGTGTTGTTAATAGCCCGCAGCAGTTAAGAAAGCAAAGTTTCTCTAGATCTCCAATTTGGGCCGGACCTTCATATATCCTTTTTTAGTCAAAACAGGGCTTGGACATGGCTTTTTTTTTAAAGGTACAATATGTAACATTTCTGCTTTAAAATGTCTAAAAATGACCATACCTATGTTATATATTTTTATGAGCTGTGTTCTTACACTATCCCAAATGTTTCCACCAAATGTCAAACCCAGAGAAATCTGTTATTTTATTTTCAGACACGGCACGTTTCCTTTAGTCGCCCGTCAGTGTCGTCATATAACCTTTCACCCTCCAGTTACTCTAACTTCCGTCAGAACGAACAATGGCACCAAGATGATACGTTCAGGAGTAATTGTAAATCATACAATGTCACAGAAAAAAAAATACTTGTAACCGTAATACTGCTTTTTTTTTTGCCATACAGCATCATTTTGTGATTAATTACATCCCACTTTTTATCACAGTAATACAACAGAGACCTTATCTATTTTGAAAGTTCAATATCGATACCAGCTTGACGTTACTACAATGTGCTAGCTAACGTTGATGCTAAAGCTTTGTGGGTAACATTATGAGGTTACAAAATCGTTCAACACGCTAATAAAGTTATTTTTAGTATGACTGTTTCGACCACTGCTAACAGGACTGAGCTAACCCACGAATAACTTCACTAGTAACGTTAACGTTAGCTGTATAGATAGACGATTAATCTAATGCTAATTTAGCCAAGTAGCACACCCCGGTCTGTCTGCCTCACTCCCCCGGCGCAGAGAGACTCAGTTGGGATGACAGCTGACGACATATAGCTAGCTAGTTACCGTTAGCCCCCAGTCAGCTATCAGCCAGCTACTTTCATTACAGCATCCCCCGGCCAGAACTTATCTCCAGTGCCTGACGCTTACGAACAGACCATATCAGACCCAGCACCGAGTCACAACAGCGCCCATCCATAGCGGTAGCTAGCTACATCTCCGTAGCGCTACCGGTGTATGTGCTGAAAATCTCCTACCTGCCGAATTTCTCCCCCCTTCGCGTTTAGCTGTCTTTACGGTTAGCTAGATTAACCCGACAAAAGGTGGGTTAAGCACCAAAACAAAAAGTAAAGATTACTGAAAAGTGAAGGGGAGATAATTCCGGTCAGCTGGGAGATGTTCTGCTGCTGCACAACAGGCACCGAACGTCCTGGCTCGCTATCGCGGAGATTCCCCCGACAATCCCCACCCACACCCGTCTCTCAGCCTCGTTTAGTAGCTAGCTAGCGTTACAACAAACCCCGTCCGCCCCGGTGTTGAAACCATCCAAAAGGTGACATTGATATGTGAAATATTTTGTGTTTTAGCTGCTGGCTACTGTTAGCTTGCTGGCTCACTAGCTAACTGGTCAGCTACAAATAAAAATCTAATCAAGAAAAACGTAATTATGTTGGGGAAACTGCAGCTATTTTATTACAATAACATGAATAAACGTAACGTGAATAAACTTGAATGGGTTAACTCGTCCGTGAACTGATGCATTCTAACCGGCAGTGACGGTGTTTAACACTAAAAACTCCCATAATTCCACGCACGTAACCCTAACCCTCTGTTACAAGTGAAAGTCCTGCATTGAAAATCTTAAAATGTAGTTTAAAAGTATTAAAAGTAAAAGTACTCAAAACTGGAAACAATCAAAACAGTTCTGTCAATCAACTAAGTGTTTAATTGGCTAATCAGTTAATTTCAGCTGGACTTGTAGGCCGTTATATTGTTGGGTAGTTCAATTAATAATAAAATATTTTTTTTATAAACTACATGTGTTTTGTGTGCAGAAATCTTAATGTGAAAAGTAACTAGTAACTAAAGCTGTAACAGATGAATGTAGTGGAGTAACTAAAGTAACTAGTAACTAAAGCTGTAACAGATGAATGTAGTGGAGTAACTAACGTAACTAGTAACTAAAGCCGTAACAGATGAATGTAGTGGAGTAACTAACGTAACTAGTAACTAAAGCTGTAACAGATGAATGTAGTGGAGTAACTGACATAACTAGTAACTAAAGCTGTAACAGATGAATGTAGTGGAGTAACTGACATAACTAGTAACTAAAGCTGTAACAGATGAATGTAGTGGAGTAAAAAGTAGAACATTTCTCTTTGAAATGTAGAGGAGTAGAAGTAGAAAGTGGCATGAAGAGAAAAGACTCAAGTAAAGTACAAGTACCTCAACATTTGGTACTGAAGTACAGTACTGGAGTAAATGTACTTAGTTACATTCCACCACTGTGTACACTAAACTATGGCAAGCAACTGACGAAGTGCAGACGTACCTTTCCGATGACAAAATTCAGGATGTTGCGTTGAAGATGATGCAGCGTCGCTATGGTAATCAGCTGAGAATCCCGCCCACACCGTGTTGAATATCCACAGTGGAAAACAAAAAGAGAAAAGTACTGGTATCAAAAAAGTGAGTCGAGTTGACACGTTGACCCCTCCAACAGGGAACCGTCAGTGCTGTATTGCAAGATTTGAGGAGTGCTGTCCAAGCGCAGTTTGCTGTACTCCAAGTCTGGTGAGACTGAGTCCGTTAATGTTCATTAACCTAGAAGAAACTCATCAGCACTATACCGCATAGGTCTATTCCAAGGCCTCATGTAAATTGCAGAAAATATGAGCGCAATAACCATTAGCAAAGTCCTCCAGGATAGGGAATATACTGTATGGTTGGGAGGTTGAATGAAAGTTCAAGGCAGAAATAAATGTTTTTATGATTACTTACGGAGCTAATAGAGATTATCTCGCCTCTCGCAAAAAAGTAAAAGAGAAAAAGAAGGTAATACTGCATGAATGCATCTCTATCCAGAATGTGCCAACCATGTGGTTAACATGGTGAAGCAGTATCTCAATGGTTACACATTGTGTTTCAATTCCAGTCACAGAGAGAGGTGTAGGCAGGAAGTTAATTATACAAATGTCCCCCTTGTTAGCCAGCTGTCAAAGTGAATTCAAGCAAAACCAAGGTCCTTATAAGAAATATGGGCACAGTAAATGGCTGACAAAGGACTGTGGGTGTGCAGTGCAGGATCAATATTAAGAAATGTGCTGCTACAATGAGCTAAATAAAAGGTTTTAAGAAGTGTGAAAATTAAAAAACAATTAAGCATTGTGCTCACTTTAAAAATACTAATATACTTGATAGGACTGGCATCGGAACAAAAGCATTGATGTAATGGTTAGATACACAGAACATTTTTCTCCATTTCAGATGATGCACACAATGAAAAGAAGTATGGAGCAGCAGTTGAGGAGTTTTTCTGATCAATACTAATTGAAACATGGAGATGTAGAAGTTGTCCCTGATGCATTTTCATGGACCTGTTGTACAGCTGCACTGAAGACAGCGTCCGTCTCCTAAATGGTTTACAGTGTGTTGAAGGCGATGAAAAATTGTGAAAATTCAGAGTTGTAATAAACAGTGGCAACGAACCTTCACAAGAAAGAAGCTCTAGAGACAATGTCCCTAACCAAGCCTATTGAAAAATAGAGCTTACTGAAATCTAAATAAAATAAAATGAAAACATAAGCGAGCCGCAGTGTGGGTAACTGACTATAGTATACACAGTCATATTACACACATGACATTGTCTGAAACCTTAAGTAATCACCCCTTCTTTCATATTATTTTACGGCATTTTGCTTCAATTATTAGTATAACGCTTGAGCTGTGTAATTACATATACTCCTCTCATAATACACACTCTTAAAGGGTGTATTAAAGTGAGCTTGTTTAGCAATTGCTTTGCCTTGAATATGTAACCAATTGCTTTAGAATAATACACTCTTAAAGTGTACAAACGGTTAAATCTTTTAACATTTAATTAAGTATTACGTCACTGTATGACTCTTTTTAAAGTGTTGGATTTCACCTAACCTATGCACTATGTACTGAAAAGCCTGTTGTAGTCATCCTTGATGTTCACATGTTTCATCCAAGGCCTTTATTCATCCAAGGCCTGTGTGAAAAACCATTCCATATGTTCTGGCTCTCAGGCCATTAGAATACAAGGTGATGAAGGTGACTGAACTGCATTTGTTATAAAGATATTTTGTTTGCTAATTCTATATGTGAAAGCATGGAAAGACAAGACAAGGGGAGAGATGTTGATCTTTTAAACTCTGACTAAGTGTGTTTAGCCTGTTGTACAGTGTAACTACGTTTGTATTCATTATAAGACAAAAAGCTAAGACTCACACACAGCTGGCTCTTGTAGCTTTCCATGGCTGAAAAAAGGAACAAACATGATATTTTCGAAATGAGTCCCCCTGGGGGACAGAGACAAATTTCTGCAGCAGTTCAGAAAGCCTGCGGTAGAAGAGTGTGGCTTCTTCCTCTACTCATGCATCTGTATTCTGCCATACGCTGAAACTTTAAAGATGTTATATTAAGCTATTGTTAAACCTTCTGAACTATTGATAGCAAAGACTTAAAAGGAAAGACGCTTCCAAACACCCAGTCAAAGTGCATTCAGCAAGACCACTCTGCAAAGCCTGGCCTTTTACTGGAAGTTACTTTACAGTGCGTGGCACAGCAGAGCAGTGCACAGCTCTGCAGAAAGATACCAAGAGGACAGAGGGCACTTAACTGTTGGCAGTCTTATGCTGACCGTCTGGAGCCCAATATAAAAGAAAACAAAAAAATAGCAATCCTATTTATACCAGGAACACCATGTCCACAGCAACAACCCTAGGCCACCCTGCACTTTATATCCATCCAGGGACAGACAAGCACCACAGCCAAACTCCCAGGGAAGGCTCTCATGCAACTTGTAAGTGAGATAAATAAATAAACAGGCTTTTTTTCTTGTATTTTCATTTTCCATACACGGTGCAAAAAGAGCTAGGGAACGACATGTGAGATAATGCTGCGGCTGAGAGAGTGCAGTCAGCAGCTTCCAAATCCTTTTAGGGTTCACTTAAAATGCCGGCGATCTGTGGCATCAGCGGCAGAGATAGTCTAAAAAACAACACAATATGACGACAGACATGATGGAAGATGGACTTTAACTCCTGATAACAGCCTTCTTTTCTGGGAAGAGATATAACAAGAAACACTTCCCCGATGTGCCTGTTGCTGTTTTCTTGGCAGGCCCCATCTGTCGCACGCGTTCACAAGAATGAATTACAGTCAATTAAGATGGCTGGCACTGTAGCAACTGAGCAAAGGGTAAACACCATTTGTGCAGGAAAGACAAGAGCTTTGCGATCTGTATATCTGTTGACAACGCAGAATATGTTTAAATGTAATGTTTTTAAACATCAAAGAAAATCTTTTTTTAAATGTCATTAATTATGTATCAACATGAATAGTGAATCAGTCTCCAACACCGTGGTTTCAACAGGGGGCCTGAAATGTCCCTTAAACACCTGTCCAGAATGAGGGAAGCCAAACAATTGGTTGCTTCCATTTAAAAATCTCCATCTGCACAGAGTCAATGTGTTAGTCTGTCTGCCCTCTGTGACTTAGTGTGGATATACACTTTTAATTAATTTTTTGAACCAATAACAACATTTTTTAAGACATTGTAGGAAAAAAAATGCATAGCTGGGGGAGTGGGATAATATTCACAGACAAAATACAGTATGTAGATTTACGAGAAAAAAATCTGGATTTTCTCTGGAATAAAGTGGTAAGTTTAGGAGAAAAAACGTACACATTTAAGGAAAAAAATATGATGTTCTCTGAGATTACAAAGTCTTTGCGTGAAAAAACTCTTTGCAAGGTTGGATCGACCTCATCACACCAAAGACGCCACAAGTTGCTGTTTCTTAGTATGCCTGCAGTGATGGTGGAGCTAATATTAACTACAGTACTTTATATAAGTTAATATCTGGCGGTTGAACCCTTAACAATCTCCGTGAACCATCACCTTATCGTGGTGGAGAGGTTTGTGTGTCTCTGTGAACCTGAGGGCTGTGTTGTCTGGAGCTTTGTGCTCCTGGTAGAATCTCCCAAGGCAAAGTGGTCTCAGGTGAGGGGCCAGACAAAGAATGGTTCAAAAACCCTATGGAAAAACAAGGTAGAGATGGAGTGACCCTGCCCGGAGGAAGCCCGGGGCCCCCGTCTGGAGCCAGGCCCAGACGGCGGGCTCGTCGGCGAGCGCCTGGTGGCCGGGTTTGCCACGGAGCCCGGCCGGGCACAGCCCGAACAAGCTACGTGGCTCCCATCTCTCCAGCCCATGGGCCCACCACCTGTGGGAGGAACCGCTGGGGTCGGGTGCGCTGCCACATGGGGGGCAGTGAAGGTCAGGGGCCTCGACGGACCAGACCCGGGCGGCAGACGCTGGCCCTGGGGACGTGGAACGTCACCTCTCTGTGGGGGAAGGAGCCGGAACTGGTGCGGGAGGTGGAGCGCTACCGGTTAGATCTGGTGGGGCTTACCTCTACGCACAGTCTCGGTTCTGGAACCGTACTCCTGGATAGGGGTTGGACTCTTTTCTTTTCCGGAGTCGCCCAGTGTGTGAGATACCGCATACTCACAAGCCCCCGGCTGAGCGCCGCTACGTTGGAGTTTACCCCGGCGGACGAGAGGGTCGCCTCCCTACGCCTGCGGGTTGTAGAGGGGAAAACACTGACTGTTGTTTGTGCATATGCACCAAACAGGAGTTTGGAGTATTCAGCCTTCTTGGAGACCTTGAGTGGAGTCCTGCATGGGGCGCCAGTGGGGGACTCCATTGTTCTGCTGGGGGACTTGTGGGCAATGCGCACACGTGGGCAATGATGGAGACACCTGGTCTAAACCAGAGTGGTTGTTGGTTGTTGGACTTCTGTGCTAGTCATGGATTGTCTATAACGAACACCATGTTCGAACATAGGGATGCTCATAAGTGTACCTGGTACCAGAGCACCCTAGGCCGAAGGTCAATGATCGATTTCATAATCGTTTCATCTGATCTGAGGCCGTATGTTTTGGACACTCGGGTGAAGAGAGGGGTAGAGCTGTCAACCGATCACCATCTGGTGGTGAGTTGGGTCAGGGGGTGGGGGAAGACTCTGGACAGACCTGGTAAGCCCAAACGTGTAGTGCGGGTAAATTGGGAACGTCTGGAGGAGGCCCCTGTCCGACAGACTTTCAACTCACACCTCCGGCGGAGCTTTTCGTGCATCCCTGTGGAGGCTGGGGGCATTGAACCCGAGTGGACAATGTTCAAAGTTTCCATTGCTGAAGCTGCGGCAAGGAGCTGTGGTCTTAGGGTCTTAGGTGCCTCAAGGGGCGGTAACCCACAAACACCGTGGTGGACACCGGTGGTCAGGGAAGCCGTCCGACTGAAGAAGGAGTCTTTCCGGGATATGTTATCCCGGAGGACTCCGGAGGCAGTTGCAGGGTACTGAAGGGCCCGAAGGGCTGCAGCCTCTGCCATGAAAGAGGCAAAGCAGCGGGTGTGGGAGAAGTTTGGAGAAGACATGGAGAAGGACTTTCGGTCGGCACCAAAGTGCTTCTGGAAAACTGTTCGCCACCTCAGGAGTGGGAAGCGGGGAACAATCCAAGCTGTGTACAGTAAGGATGGGACACTGTTGACCTCAACTGAGGAGGTAATAGGGCGGTGGAAGGAGCACTTTGAGGAACTCCTGAATCCGACTAATACGCCCTCTATGTTAGAGGCAGAGCTGGAGGATAACGGGGGATTGTTGTCGATTTCCCAGGCGGAAGTCACTGATGTAGTCAAACAACTCCACAGTGGCAAAGCCCTGGGGATTGATGAGATCCGTCCAGAAATGCTCAAGGCTCTGGGTGTGGAGGGGCTGTCCTGGTTGACACGCCTCTTCAACATTGCGTGGAAGTCTGGGACGGTGCCAAAGGAGTGGCAGACTGGGGTGGTGGTTCCCCTTTTTAAAAAGGGGGACCAGAGGGTGTGTGCCAATTACAGGGGTATCACACTTCTCAGCCTCCCTGGAAAAGTCTACTCCAAGGTGCTGGAAAGGAGGGTTCAGCCGATAGTCGAACCTCGGGTTGAGGAGGAACAATGCGGATTCCGTCCTGGTCGTGGAACAACGGACCAGCTCTTCACTCTCGCAAGGATCCTGGAGGGAGCCTGGGAGTATGCCCAACCGGTCTACATGTGTTTTGTGGATTTGGAGAAGGCGTATGACTGGGGCCCCCGGGAGATACTGTGGGAGGTGCTGCGGGAGTATGGGATGAGGGGGTCTCTACTCAGGGCCATCCAATCTCTGTACAACCAAAGTGAGAGCTGTGTCCGGGTTCTCGGCAGTAAGTCGGACTCGTTTCAGGTGAGGGTTGGCCTCCGCCAGGGCTGCGCTTTTTCACCAATCCTGTTTGTAATATTTATGGACAGGATATCGAGGCGTAGTCGGGGTGGGGAGGGGTTGCAGTTCGGTGGGCTGGGGATCTCATCGCTGCTCTTTGCAGATGATGTGGTCCTGATGGCATCATCGGCCTGTGACCTTCAGCACTCACTGGATCAGTTCGCAACCAAGTGTGAAGCGGTTGGGATGAGGACCAATTAGCACCTCTAAATCGGAGGCCATGGTTCTCAGCAGGAAACCGATGGAATGCCTTCTCCAGGTAGGGAATGAGTCCTTACCCCAAGTGAAGGAGTTCAAGTACCTTGGGGTTTTCTTTGCGAGTGAGGGGACAATGGAGCGGGAGATTGGTCGGAGAATCGGCGCAGCAGGTGCGGTATTACATTCAATCTATCGCACCGTTAGATTTAAAAGAGAGCTGAGCCAGAAGGCAAAGCTCTCGATCTACTGGTCAGTTTTCGTTCCTACCCTCACCTATGGTCATGAAGGCTGGGTCATGACCAAAAGAACCAGATCCAGGGTACAAGCGGCCGAAATGGGTTTCCTCAGGAGGGTGGCTGGCGTCTCCCTTAGAGATAGGGTGAGAAGCTCAGTCATCCGTGAGGAGCTCGGAGTAGAGCCGCTGCTCCTTCGCGTCGAAAGGAAACCAGTTGAGGTGGTTCGGGCATCTGGTAAGGATGCCCCCTGGGCGCCTCCCTAGGGAGGTGTTGCAGGCACGTCCAGCTGGGAGGAGGCCTCGGGGAAGACCCAGGACTAGGTGGAGGGATTATATCTCCAACCTGGCCTGGGAACGCCTCGGGATCCCCCAGTCGGAGCTGGTTAATGTTGCTCGGGAAAGGGAAGTTTGGGGTCCCCTGCTGGTGCTGCTCCCCCTGCGACCCGACACCGGATAAGCGGACGAAGATGGATGGATGGATGGATGAACCCTTAACAATGTATTAGTTTCTGTTCTAAGTCAATATAGGTTTGCTGTGTAAAGTGTTGATCTGTAAAGTAACTTTGGTGTCAAATACTGTAAATGTAGTTAAATGTTTGCCTGAAATGTTGTGGAATAGAAGTGGTATGAAATGGAAATACTTAGTACCTCAAAATTCTACTGTACTTGAGTAAGTGTACTTAACGGGCTATGCAAATCACATTTAATTAAAAGATTTTTGGCTGGAAATGTGCTTGACATTTGTACAGACACATAGTTGGAGTGTCTGTCTGCCCGTCTGTCTGTAGACGGACATGTCTCCCTGCTCAGGGGCAGAGCTCACTCTGGCCACTGGAGGCCAAGCCAAGCAGTGATGCGGTAAATGCTGCTGTGTGTGTGTGGGCTGATCATCCCCAGGCCTGGTTCAGGTAATGTAGCGGAGAAGAGGGTAAGCCGCCCTGACACACACGCCTGGATCACAGAGACTAGCAAGCCGCAGTGGGGTACGGTTTATGTATATGTGTGTGTGTGTGTGTGTGTGTGTTCTGGTCATCTCTGTGATTTACCTACTTGTCTATCTGCACCTGAAAACTGCCTATGTTGATTAAATCAAAACCCTAATGAGCGGACTGGCCTATGTCTTAAAAATGTCACAGTTTCAGTTCACACAACATGCTCTACTGCTCACTGAGAATGCCCCACACCTGTACGCTCTGAGTAACAGTGTTGACTGGATGGCTAAATGTCATTAAATGAGAACAGTGTCTGCTCACCTTGACACAGATAGCATCCTGCCCGGCCCCTCTAACTGGGCTTCATCTGACCCTGACTTCTTGGAGTCTCAGCATTTATGAGTCATTTGCTTCGTTCAGCATTTTCAGCCTCATAGTATTTAATAGGGTTAAAGACTGAGGGCCAAATTTCTTTCGCATGCATTCTGCACTTACAGACTTGTGTGTGATTTATCCAACAGCCACAGTGGCCTGAAAGTGCAGTTTGTCCTTTTGGGAAATATGCTTTGTTGCTTCCCTGCCAAGAGTTAGATGAGAAGATTGATACCACTGTCTATGTCTGTATGGCAAATATGAATCTACAGCCAACAGCCTAGTTAGTTTAGCATAAACACTGGAAACACCAACCTGGCTCTGTCTAAAGGCAACAAAGCCTGCCTGCCTCTAAAACTCTCTTCACATTATATATATATATATATATATATATATATATATATATATATATATATATATATATATATATATATATATATATATATATATATATATATATATATACATATATATATATATATATATATATATATATATATATATATATATATATATGTTTAATTGGTACAAAAACCCTTTATGTAAAAGTGACAAGTTGTGATTTTACCAAGACATGGTCCTATCTAAACAACATTATAGGTTAATTTCAAAAGACTCCCAAAATGACACATATGAGCGTTATATTAATGCCGCACATTGGCAGTTTAATCATGTGACTCTAGTCATGTGAGCATTCTATTTAATGTAACGTTAACTCTAAACCTAACATTTTAAATATTTAGTTAATGCTGTGAAACAGAACAAATTAAGTTTAGGCAACAAAATGAATTAGGTTTAGTAAATCAACAGGGATTGGCTTCAAATGAGTGCTATTTTCTGCCATAGAAAAAAGAAATTAGGTATCGAGCCATACACCTGCATGTGTATGTATGTAGGTGTTATAAGTGTATTGCACATTGATGTGATTTTACATATATTCTTGTAATGGGTTGTCTATGATGTAATGCGTATGCATTGTGTGTTAGTGTGGACCCCAGGAGGAGTAGCTGACTGCTACGGCATCAGCTAATGGGTCATTTTCTACCAGAATATAAGAAAAGATAACTTGGGAGCATACATTAAAAGAATGTTTTAGAAAAAAAAAAAAACTTTACTGTACTGAATTCATCAAAGGCAAATGTGCAAAAAAAAAGAATGATACACAAATACATCAAGAAAAAGATCCATATTTGAACAAATGATTAATAACTACCATTGTCTTGCCTTCTAAAATGAACGTCACTCAGTACCGTTTCCTCCGTCATTTGTCACTTCCTCCTGACATGTCACCTCTGCCTTTGATTGTTTACTGTATATTTTCAGTCTAAACTCTGCAGTGACATGGAGCCAAAAATAGAGCCTGTATCATCTGCTCCTTATATAAACACACAGCAGCTGCCAACAACTATTGTGGATGAGCCACATAAATACCCAGAATGCAACACAATGTGGCATTGATTCCAAAGCCCTATTGGGACCCTCAGAATTAATTCAAAATGGTTATATTTAAAAATTCAGATCAGGGTAAGTTACTGTGTTGTTATAATGACAGAGAATGACAGAATACCACCAGGAACGTGACAACTTTCTCTTTCACTCTTTTTTGCTATTGTATAATAGCAATGTTATTCTATTAAGTTTTAGGTATGGTTGTGTTCGTGTTCTGGTAAAGCCTGAAACATTTTCTGTTTTTACAGTCAGTTACAGTTTTAAAAGACAGGTCTACTGCACCCACTCTAAGAAAAAATTGGTGCACCCAATAGGTCTAAACACAAAAAAATATGGAAACGTCTTGTTTGGATCTCTGCTCAGGAAATTTTATGTATGAAGACAGGGAATATGACACAATGATATACATTTAGTTGTCTATTGGCTGCACTTACAGCAGCAGGGGTGGGGTAATTTTCTACCAGAATATAAGAAAAGATAACAGGGGAGCATAATACTTATTACTAACGTGCTGTGTGTCTTTTTCTAAAGAAGCATTATTGATTCCCTGCTGACAAAAATCTGTGTGAACGACACTTCAAACCCACTAGTGTGAATCACAATGTAAAAGATGAGACTGCTGCTTAGACAGCAAGATGCTTTAGCTGGGAAGGTAAGTTGACAACATATTGATCAGAGCAACAGGTTATGTACAGCGCGCACACATGTGCACACAAACACACGCAGGCAGGCACAGTATCTTACATTAAACCACGATTACAACCACATAAACTGAGCTGGAGTATATCAGTCAGAGCTGTAAGCGCAGGGCAGCCAGTGGACGGACCTGGCGGTGGGCCTTGAAATGCTAGCAAATCAATTGAATGTATTGTAGCTCACACACACACACACACACACACACACACAAAAACACAGAGTTTTTATTGGATGCCCAGAAACGGTCGGTGATCAAACTCAAACAGCCAAAAGAGCCATAGTGATTTAGTGGAGCGAAAATCCATTATGGCTCCATCCAGGTAATGACTTCTTCAAGCCTTCCAGCTGATTCTCCAGAACAAGAGTGGGAGGGGATCACACACACACACACACACACACACACACACACACACACACACACACACACACACACACACACACACACACACACACACACACACACGACAAATCAGGCTATTGTACCAAACAGCGTGAGGTCCTGAAAGAGTCCACACCGACATCACCTCTCTTTAAGTCTTTTATACCTTCAATCTGTCACAGTGACAGTGGAGGCGGCAGCATCTCTATTTAAACTGAAGTGGCTTATGTACACCCGCAGTCTGGGGATACAAACTACTACCTGATAGAAAAGGAGAAGCCTAGATGCCTCTTATTTGTTAATCATTACATGAAGACATTATGGCAACAATAAGGTAGAACAGAGCTGAAACACACCATGCTGCACTACATGCTCCACAACACTGACCTTAACGTAAAAACTGGAAACCATCATCGGTAATGGCTCAACTTGGTGCTATGCTCAAGCTTCAATATGCTTCTATTTCCATCCATCCATTCCAGCACATTAGTTCATAAAACTAGGTGTTACCTTGAACAAGGCAGCTGAGCTCAAATGACTCTTGGGAAAAATGTGAACAGAGAAAAGTTTAGGAAAATATGCTTTTCAGTCTCTCGACGGAAAATGTTTTGGTGCCCTTGAGCAATGCAGACAATCTTAACATATCGTAGGAAGCATGCAAGTCTTGCTGGAGAACCATGTGGCACTCAGTGAGATAGCCACGCAATGCAATAAAAAAAAAAAAGAACCCCCACAGTGTCCAAGAGAACTTTGGATGAGATAGATTACTGCTTGGCGAGTAATGAAACTGCATTTGAAGAGTTGAAATAACTCCTACAGAAGTCTGGATCGACAGGAGTACATTGTCAGGCTAAGCCTGACAAAGTGTCCGTTACACACTAAAAATGGCAAGTTTTGAAGAAAATTTGGATGGTACAACAAGGCAGGCCTGTTTGTTTCTTTAGGTGAATGATTGTAAAGATTTACAAAGAATATGTTTAGGTCATTTCCTCTCTGACTGGGATGTTTTGGGACTGATTGGTGGGATTGCTGTGGATGAAGTACACACGGCGATACAAAGAGCCAATGAGGTTTAACCATGTATCAGCTCATTTAAATAGTTCACATTACTGGATTGTGTCAACAGTTAACTTCATTTAATATTGTATGTGGAGTTTTCTATGGGTGCAAATGTTCCACCAAAACCAGTTCCTTCCCGGGAATATTTAGCAGAACCACTGTCACTGCATCAGGAAATTAGCACCAATCAAGACAATTGTGATTGGTTTAAAGAAATGCAAACAACCCAGAGCGTTTCTTTTGCTCCTATCCTAGAATATATCTGTGGTGTAGCCAGACTCAACTCCACAGCAATGCGAGACTACTCTGGCTCTGACACCGGGTGCTCTGAGCATTGAAACATGCTAAGCTCTCAATGCTGCCAGCAATATGAAGCAGTGCCTCCTTTTATTTGAAAGCAAGTGTAGAAATAAGGCAGAGCTGTAACACAGATATCAAAACTACTCTGTTGTGTGTCAAATGCATCTACGTGCTTTAGATAAAAAGGAATAAGAAATTCAGTTCACGGTAGATGCATCATAAGCAAGCAGCTGTGGCAACAATTAAAGTCTATCTCATAGACTGTATACAAACACAAAGGGTCAATCTACCTACAGTACATATCATGGAGTTTATGATAATCTGTATGTGGTCTCTTATACGCAAACATATTGCATTAATTATCTTTTATTTCTTATTTTGACAACTTTGTTTTTCTGGGTCGTTTGTTAGCACAGCATACATTTATATGACTTGCCATGACATTACAAAGACGTCTGTAAAGCCTCATTAACTACTGTTTAAGACTCATCCTTGATAAGAGCCAGCTTTAGGCCAATGCAATAATTGCCAACCCCCTAAATAATTACAGCGGAGAGTTCCTTACCAAGGTAGGTAACAAACACTAATCCTGTAAAGTAGCTAATTAAGGGGTGGCTGCGGCTAATGCTACTCTACACCATGCTTACGGTATGAAATGAGGAAAATGAATGGTTTGAGGTGTTGGGTCCCGGTGGCGTGTTATTAGAACATAGCGTGATGTATAAGAAGAAAGTGACAAATGCTAGAAATTGACGAGTGAATCCAAACAAAACTCACTGAGAAGAAGAAATGCATATGGGTTATGATCAGGAGCTTGTTGCAAAGGGACGCAGGAGAGTGCATTTTGTGAGCGATACACAAACTCACCCCCCACAGTCCACCAAACACGAGCAAAAGCCGCTACTCAGCCTGCCAACTGATAAGCTGCAGTTGGGTGGGCAAACACTTGAAACCTGAATCACAGGACCTGAGCCGCTGCGGGTCCTCTCCTCTCTGCTCTCTGTTCCTAGATCAGCCCTATGACAGCTTTCGCCTCTTCCATAACGCCAACGCCACAGAGACAAGCAAAACCTGGAGCTGACACAAAATGAAAGCTCAGCATGCACAAAAGCCATGTTTAATCCTATTGAATTTCTCAGCATGATCGACAGCGCCGAGTCCACTAATTAATTCAGGATCCTTTCCACAATCGCTCTAGCAGACACGGTGAATGTGTGAAGTGTATGTACAGTGCATAGACCTCGTTTGCATGCACACTGCCCTTTAGTATTGATCTAGCTAGTCTCTACGTGTGCATGTGTATGGGTGGTTGCAAATGTATGGCCTTTAGCAGGACACACAATATTCCAACCCTGGAATATTCTAACCCTGTAACAAGCACTAAGACCATTAATAGTGCCTCCAAATGGGAAAACCCTCTTTTTTTTTTTTTCCGAATGAGTCCTCGTGGGATGTGACTAAAGTGTAGTAGAGGTTCTTAAAAAAACATGCAGTAAAAAGTAGGACTTCTACAGTAGCTGCATGTGTACATTTTCTGATGAACAAAGGTTTTGAAGAGAAGATTAGCTGGGGGAATGGATTCTGCACAATGATGCAACCGGCAGAAAGGAGAAAACAAAGCTAACTGTCGGCCTGCCTATCTGCCTGTCTGCCTATTTGCGTAGACTTACCTTTCATACCGAATTTGGAGCGCCGGCCGTATTTGTTGATGAGAACAAAAAGGACGAGGAGGAGGACGCAAGCGAAGCCTGCCAAACCCACTGCGATGGAAACCTGAGAGAAACGAAATGCTGAGTCAGACGGTGATCACATCATAATCCTCTCCACATTTCTGATCACCTTAAATACTGCAAATCAGAGTTTAATCCACTAGATTGTGAATACTGCTTTCTCATAGATTACAGGAGTCTGGAAAAAAGCTACCTACAGCCAGATTTACTCCCATTGCAGTTCGGAGAAAGAACTACAGTAGGTACAAGCCTGGCTATTCATCATCATAACAACCATTTTTTTTCTGACCAAATATTTCAATTGAAAAAACTACAGTACAGAATAAATAATGTAAATAATAAAAATATAGACTGCTGCTTTTTTCAGTTGACATAGGACAGTTTGCTTGTTATAATCACAGACAGGATTTAACGTTCTTATCTTTAATGCAGCGTTTAAAAATCCAATAAACAGTTGTTTCTTCTCTAAAAAAAAGGAAATAAATGAACAGATTAAGATTTAAACTGAACCATAGTTAATTCATTTGTTTTACTTGTTTTTCCTGTCAAGTCAAGTCAAAATGTGTGCCATGAAAAAGGTCTATTGGCACAGCAAGCCTGGGGCTGTACTGAGAGAAATACCTTCTAACACCAAAAACACAAGAGCTAAAGTGTAAGAAATTCCTCTTTCATATGTTTATTAGGGCTGGGTATTGCCTCCAACGTTACCATATGATTGCGATAGAGCAGCCAAGATATGATACGTATTGTTTTGAATAATGACCATGTCTTACAGAGAATTTACTACTACAGCTGCTCTTTATTATTCTGTTTACCAGCGATTGCACATGTTAAAACACTTAAAACTCAGGCTCACAGAGATCTTAAAAGTAAAATGAAACATTTTGTTTTTGATTCCAGAATATTAATGAATGCAAATAAAATATTCTTTCATTTTTAAACTTCACATTCTTGAATTAATGTTTTTGTTTGTTTTTGTTTTAAGATTTTTTATTTTTTTTTTTGCTTTTATTTGATAGGATAGCTGAAGACAGGAAAGAGGGAGAAAGAGGGGGTACAAGTTTCAGCAAAGGGCCACAGGTTGGACTTGAACCCAGGCCACTGCAGTAAAGACTGAGCCTTTTCCCTATTTTTCACCGGGAGCGTCTGCGCCGAGTTCAGGATGCGCCGCGGCCCCCGCGAGCAATCACAGCCATTCAAGTCAATGCTTGATACTCCACCAGCTGCACCACGGTCCCTGAAGCAGCTCTCCGCTCCGCTAAAGCTACGCAAAGACCTGTCCTGCTAACTAGCTCACGGTAGTAACTGCCCCTCAACATCATGAGGGGTGCCTTGTGTCTCGGAGGTAGAGTTACCCCATAACCAAAAGGTTGGTGGTTCAATCCCAGGCTCCTCCGGCCACATTTTAAAGTGTCCCTGAGCAAGACACTGAAATATATACAGTATGTCTACTGCTCCTTATATACTTAGAATGGGTTAAATTGCAGAAATAAAATGTCACTACATTGTACTGTGTGTAAGTGACAATTAGGAATAAAGTTTGTTTGTTTTGTTTCAACGTTAGTTATACCACCTATGCTTTTCCTGCTATGACGTGTCAAAATGTCTGCCATTAAAAAAAGCCCAGTAACAACGGCAGTGACAGCATCTCTTTCCATATACTGAACTACAGTGGAATAACACCAGTGTTGGTTTCAAACATTTGTACAGAATCCTCCATATTACATA
This sequence comes from Perca flavescens, assembly GCF_004354835.1. Lineage (NCBI taxonomy): Eukaryota > Metazoa > Chordata > Actinopteri > Perciformes > Percidae > Perca > Perca flavescens. The sequence goes on from NC_041331.1 coordinate 752,257, forward strand.
CAGTTTCAGCAGCACACACAGAAGTATAGTGTTGCCATCATGAACATCATTAATGTCCAAACACACACCTTTGAAAAAATGTTGTCTTTGTGCCTCAGCACTGTGTGTCAACACACAGTACAAACCCCTAAAAGGGTCCTTTGACTAATAAAAAGCAGTGCAGATTTGAAACACACAGCAGCTCTCTGTTAGGTCCAGGGGCAACATCTTCAGTTGCTGTTTCATCAACATCATTAAGGAGAAAACTCACCCCAAATGTATCTTCATCTGGTCGGCCTGAATCACCATCTGACGGCGTCGAAGGAACTGCAACACGAAAACACAAAACAAGCATCAGTGGCTGAGAATGAACCTTTAACATCTGTGGTTCACTCCCACACTTTCCAGTAAATACGTAGAAACTGAGGTATAAACTCTTGTATGATTTCTTATTGCAGTGTGTTCTCATGCACGGTGGCTGCACTAGAAGTAGTCAAGTCTGGTTTATTCCACTGAACCTGTTTATGCACCTATTATCACGCTAAAGCAGTGTAAGTAACACTTAACACGGGGTAATGCACAGCCTAACAGGCTAGAATAAGACGACCTGATGTGCTCTCTGGTGTACATAATTCAGAGCATATTTTCAGTATCTCCACAAAGCCAAGTGGTTTAAGAAATGTTTTGTGATAGTTCTCATTACCAGTTGAAAATATTATTTAGTGCTTTCCTTATTCATGTGTCTCTCATTTTAAAAACAAACTCTTGCAATTAAGAGCGCTTGGCCCTCGTATTTTTCTGAGTAATGAATAATGTTAAATCTCACATGGATTGAAGTTGTCCTACTTAAACAGGAAGAACATTGCCACTGTATTGGGCCATAATGGCTTGAGAGAAAATGTTAATGAGCAATACATTTTTATGTGTCAAGGCTGATAAAAGGCTTTTGATTTAGAAGTCTGTACAGACAAGGCTGACACCTGTCACACGGTTCCTAACAAAGCCTGGAATTTGCTATCCAGTGTTGAGAAAAGTAGCAGAAAAGACATTGTGATTCTTTTTGCACAAATGCATGCTTGTGCTTACATACACAAAGAGAGAGAGAGTGATTAAAACATGTTGCTTTAAAATTATACACGATACAAGCAAAACAACAGAAAAGAAGCTCATACGGCCAAGAGCACCAAATGTTAAATAACATTAAATGAAATCAGCTGAAAAATGCACCGCACCAACTCAAACTTGACATATTTGTCCTAATAAATGTGACCCACAAAACTGGAGCCTGCTGGACTCTCTCAGGTAAAGCTCAGGTAGCACAACTCTACAGTCTACAGTATTGTATATGTATCAAAGCTGCATTGCAGAATGTGAAAAAAAACCCACCAGAATATAAGTAGAGTTCACACATCTTCTTGGAGCTCCACTTTTCCCCTCACACTGGCATATGCATGAACTGAAGAGCCAATAGGAACGCTCTCTCTCTCTGAAATAACCTGTGATTGGCCAAAGTCTCCTATAACGGGCTAGATTTACATAAAGCCTGAGAACAGAGCCAAGGGGAGGTGCAAAAGTCTAGTTCTCTCTCAAACCACTTGAATTACAATATGCTGTAAGATTATTATGGACTTTTTGCCTACCACAGCTATAATGTCTCAAAATGATCCTAAAATAATTCATTGATGTTAAAATGCTACATGTCACACCTCTATTAATGAGAGTTTTTGCAAACAGCAGAGGTGTGGGAAGAGTAAGGAGAAGAGGACAGAACAAAATGAACTGGTGTCAGGGAAAACTCCAGTCTGAGGCCTCCAGCCAGGACATCAGAGAGTAATTGTGGGCAAATTAATGGCCACATGGTAGACTGGCTGCCACTGGCTCAGACACACACAGTACACTAAAGTGCATTGCTCTGTTTGTGTGTGAGTGCGTGTGTGCCCTGACTACCATCTCTCTGTCCCTCCTTCCCAGCCTTCATCCCTCTCTCCTCTCCTCCCTCTGCCCTCCTCTCTCCTCAGCATTATTAGTATCAGTCTGCCTGTCACTCTCCCTTCTACGGCTGAACTCCCTTACACACCGCTGCTATAATGTTTCACACTCATCATCTAAACACTTCTCCCTCACTTGCCTCACTCCCACAAGCTGTGCGAGTGTGCGCGCATGTGTGGCAACATGAAGTCGTTGCCCGCCTAATGCAGCTCGCCACACGGTTGGCGTCCATCCGTCTCCATCCCGGGCCATGCTGCAGGCTCTATAATCCATGACTGATTAGAAAGAATGGCCTCATATAGAGATGGAAGAAGACTCTGATGAAGGTCAGAGATCAGACCGGCCCACTTAGTTTAGGCCGTCAACAGTGAGGCTGCCACAACAGCCTGAGGCCAAACCACACATCACACACAGGAGATTTACGATGCAGTGTGAGAGCAGGCCAAAACATCGTTACAGTAATATGACTGCACTAACCGCTTCACAAACATTCACACATCAGCAGCTAACAGGCTGGGAAACTAGCTTGTTTACACTGTGGCTGCTTAGTTAGGGGTTAGAGAGGAAGCGTTATGCACGCTGAGTTACTGATTCAGTTCGCATTAAAGAGAATGACTAATTCCTGGGGTGTCCTAGCACATACTGTACCACATGACTGCTACATGCCTGGTTTAATTCCTTTGTTGCATGTCATACTCAGTCAGTCTGACTGGTTTTGTTGGTTTTGTTGAAGCGGTGGTTATAGGGCTGTAATGAGAGCAATACTACCAGCTACCTGATGAGCATTTCTTTCTCACTAGATTTAGTGACTTTTAAGAACCTCTTAGCAACATTATTTCTAAAAAGCTTTTAGAGACTTCAGACCATCACTGGAAAAGCGAGATATATAATATTGTAATTCGTTTCCATGCATGCTGCTCAGAGTAATCACAGTCCACAGCTCTTCAGCCAACAGCACGGCGTCTCGCTCCCTCTTCTCTTGCAAATTGAGCAGCAGGCAGTTAGCCGACACAAATGCTAAGCCTTATGCAAATGTGATAACGTCACCAATATGCAAATGACCGTATGACATAATTTGGCAACTTTTTGAGTTAATGCTAGCTTCTTTCATTAGAAAAGAGTTGGCAACAATGTACCCACTGTGTGGAAGCTGCTCCTGGATGCTGCTATATATATAGTTCTCTGTCCTTCTCTTGGAAAATTTCACTCCAGCCACCTCTGCCAGCGTTACCTGAGATATCATGCGTAGCCCCCAAGAGGCTATAGTTCTCGTTTTAAAATTAGTCAGCTTGAAAGATTTAAAAGTTAGCTGCAGACTGCATTTTTAACCATCTGATGGAGATACTGTTAGCTTGAATAGCTAGCTAATATTATTTGCTTATTAGCTACAGACGATAAAATCTGATGAATTGATAGTTGTGTGCTATAAAGAGAAGTGAGTTTTGTCTACCATCCAGCATTGCTGAAACAAATTATGAAGAATTTTGAATGGTAAATCTGCCACCGTTATCAACAATTGTGGCAACAGTAACTAAGGGAGCAGGGCTTAGCGAAACATTGAGTGAGGTATCAGCTGCTCAAGTAGAGCTGCTTACTAACCAGCAGAAATAGAGTGTGGTTGTACAGTTCACCTTACTGTGAGAGAGTGTATGGAAACGTATGAGGTGAGCAGGGCATCACTAAAGCATCTTCTGAAGCATCAAATATCCCCTTTTCTAAAAAAGAAAGGCAAATAAGCATCTGGTGAATTTGGAAAACACACACTGAGCGGCTGCTGCTCTGCTTTAGAGACCTCAAACAACTCTGAGGTGTAAATCTCTTGACTGTCAGGGAGATCCATGCAGGGAAGGTGAATGAGAAATGCTGCCTGTACTCTCTCTCTACAACCTGAGATGCCCTTGAGCAAGGCATATGAATGAACATAGCATTCAGTATGAATGTAGCAAAGCCTTCCTGGAGATCAATAATGCTATCAGAATCCAGAAAACCGAGCAGCAATTCCTAACAGCTTTTTATGAACTGCAACACAAAGTGATCAAATTTCTCCATGGTTACTATCTTAAGGGGGGGGGGGATGGCAAACAAACAAGTAGTAAAAACCAAAACCAAAGAAATAACAGGGTTAAATTTGAAAATACAAACACTCACCTAGTTCCACTATGTCTGCAAAAGAGAAGACGGAGAAAGTTACACTACGTGAATAAACAATGACACAAGGTATTAACCTTGGAATATTGACCATGAGGAGAAATTTGCCAGTCTTTGTGGGTTTATTCCCCCTCCCTATGCACTTAGGATGAACTGCTAGCGAACAATCTACCTGACTGAACTGTGGTTGAACCCTGGCTGCGATCCAACCAGCAGGGATCAGCTGCACAACCTGCACCCTGTGAAGGGAGATTTTAATAAAAACTAAAAGCTCCCAATAGTTCTTCCACCTGGGATGGGACCAGCAATTAATACAACAGGCACTTTAAACGAGAAATTCAACTAGTTGAAGACTTGTTCCAATCGTGATGCTCATTTCCTAAAAGTGGGCAATGCTAGCTCTTGTGGGAATCAGGGAGTTACTTGGCAGTATTTCTCCTTTTCTCCTGTGTTTTATTCTTATTTAAATCAAGAAAAATAAAGGTGATGTTCAGGCAGTAAAAATGTGTTAATAACACTTGCATAAATGACATAAACATTTTACCCATGAGTATACTCTCAATTGTGATTATGGGGACATCAGTGCTGCCGGCTACCAACAGTGCATCACTCATCAACCACAAGCACATTAAGAAATAGATACCAAGCAGAAATGATCCACTCACCCTTTTCATCCATGTCGGGGGCCATGAGGAAGTGACCATACACTGTCTTGGTGACTGTTCCCAAAGGGTTGCTGGCCTCAAGAGTGTAGTTGCCATTGTTGATGTGTGTTGGGTTCTGGAAGGTCAGACAGCCCTCCAGATAGTCCTGGTAGAAGTCCATGTCAGTTCGGATGTAATCGTTCTGGAGAATCTCCTTTTGCTTGTAGAACCAGCGCAGCTTGGGATGGGGGTAACCCCGAACCGTGAACTCAATGCAGGTATCATGGCGCTGCTCGGGCTCAGCCAGTCTCAGGATGACTGGAGGAACTGCAGTGAAGAGGGAATGTCGTTTATATGACAGATAACCATTTTAGGCATACTGACACTCCATCCATAGTGTGAGGGAAAGAGCAGAATGAACAGATCCTAGATCACCTAAATGTTATATTTCCCTTGTGTTAAAGCATAAGTTGAACTAGTACAAAAACCTTCATGTGTTGAGAAAGTTCCACAACCCTTGGGCTGATGAAAGCCTGCCCCAGAAGGACCTAAACAATGCAGACTAAAACACAAAGTTGTTTTGATCTCTTCTTGAAAGCATGACATTTAGGAGGCAGGTTTCTTGCCAGGGAGTGGCAATGAGCCTTTTACAGTGTGTTACATATTGCAGCAGTAATTGGGACGGTAAGGAAAACAAAAAGATAGAGGGACACCTTTTGCTTGAAATAGATAGAAATCTCTTCTGCATATAGCACATAGCACATAACCTCCTTTTCTGACGTGCAGCAGAAACACCTCTAAATCCACAATTCCGCTAAGCTGAGAGGCAATTTATCAATTTAATACCATCAGATACATTTCATAAACAATTCATCCACTGATTTGTCTTTGCGATGAGTTACTCTTGCAGCTTTATCATCAAAAGGAAATATTTGGCAGATGGCATTACCTGGCAGTCTTTCTCTGTGTCTGTTCTACATACCAGACGCCCCACACATACACACACACACAGACATAATAGATCATGTCTGAGCAATGCTATTTACATTAGCTAGATCATTGTTGCATGTGTGTATTTTTGTTTTCAGTCAGACAACACTGTGCAATGTGCTACTTAGTAGTACATGTTTTCCGTTTATAATTTGAATTAAGAAAAAGGGCCGGGGTTAATGAAGTAATTTATTAATTACAGGACCCAAATGGGGGATTTGCATGGCCGCAATATTTACCTGTATTTCACTCAAAAGCCCAAATGTCAACCTCAATGAGCACTAGAGGAAAGTCAGAAGATCACCAAAGTCAGTAGGATTCATCTCTGGGTATGAATGTCTGTAAAAAGAATTGGTGCCAAGCCATCTGGCAGATGACACAAACTTTGACCTAAAAACCAAAGAAAAGGTATCCCCAAAGTCATTAGGGTTCATTCTCTGGTGACCATGAATGGCTGAACAAGTGTAATGGATATCTATGTAAAAGTTGTAAAGATATTGCAGTCTAGACCAATGGTGTAGACAGAGCAAAATTGCAATGCAGCTAGCATGGCTAAAAATGTGTCTACTACACCAGGCCAATAGATGGTTATAACGCAGTCTGTCTCAGCTGATACTTTTGCAGTGCAATAAATCAAATTCACACTTACTTAAATTAAATATAACCTTTTGACGCCCATTGAACGTGGAGCTTTTGTGGCTCCTGGGGGTCCATGAGCGCAGGGCAGTTGCCCCCTTGGCACCTTTCGACCAGTTGGTAATCCATCATGGGAGCTTTGTCAATTCCAGTGTGACTGCTTAGAACAGGTACAAACACTTTTGTGGTCAAACAACCAAATGTTGTACAAACTACTTCTTTTCTAGCATAACCCCAAACTAATTGTACACACTGCACTTGGGCTTTATCATTAATAGACAGTAATAGACTGATTGATTAAATTCATAAATGTCATTCATTGTTGTTGATTGTGTACCAACGGATGTTTTCGAACCAAAATAATCACCCATTAAAATGATGGAAAAAAGTATGTATTGGTGCTTGTAAGCTGTTATTTGATAAATTGCTTTGGTGATATTGTTCCTGTTAGACAATAGTGACAATAAACTCATTGAATTGCACTAAAGGCTAAGGCAAGTGTATGTGTGTAAGTGCTGGTGTGGGGGCGTGTGCAGAGCTGTGATTGTGAGCTCAGGAATAAAGAGAAAAGATAGAGATGAGAGAAAAGAAACGAAAGAGAGAAGAGGGAGGAAGATTGGCATGAAGTGAGGGTGGTATATAGCTGTACAGCCTAAAGGCAACGAGAGAGAGAGAGAGAGAGAGAGAGAGAGAGAGAGAGAGAGAGAGAGAGAGAGAGAGAGAGAGCGTGAGAAAACGAAATTCTCTTGTTGACGGACAGTTAGGGGCCAATCCATTTTTCCTTCAGCATGGCTGTCACCTCAGTCTCAGTAAATACAATACAAGTCATTACTGCGCTCCATACTGCTCTGTAACAACATGGTGTCCTTGTGGCGCTCAGATAGATGACAAGCTTTGATAACTACATTCCTTTGATCTGTGAGAACACTGAATGCAATGTTATCTAGTGGTAACACTGGTGGCATATACCAAATGCCATGTTCCAGCCAGATAGGACGACATAGCTGGCGGTGACAGGCGAGTATCATGGGACAGATATCGCCACATATTCCCTCTAGGTTTAACCACATTGTGATTAAGATTTTAACCTGTAAGAAGCAGCACAGCGATATTATGTCGAATCTCCCGAGGGATTCAGTCACAAAATTTCCTCATTAATTACTCATTGTTAGAGGTAATGCCTTGCTTTACCTGTAGAGTAGGAACAGAACTATTAACCAGAGATAGTAACACCATGCCTATACAGTAGGGCTAAAGGAAAAAACATGGTATGTGAGTCCACAATGCTGTAGAGCTGCTATTGTTCCACGCAGCAGCAGAATAATGGGTCTGCAGAATTTTAAATTGTGGTTAATTACAGTTTCGCTAAAATTGGGAACTCATCTTTGAATGCAGAGAATGTTACTTGACGGCTGGTAATTTCGCTGTCAATCAGATTACTCCCTAATCAGAGCAGCAGTTTAAGCTATTTTATGACATTTCCAGAGACAATAGGCTGCACATGGGAGGAAATGTAATTACCATCGGAGCATGTGGTGTAAAATTAATATGTTAATTTGCAGCACCAGCAGAGAGTGTCAACAGAAAAAGAAATGCCCGGAGATGTACATCCATTGAGTGGCCGTGTGGAGGAAGCCCTGAAGACTAGGTGTTGCAAAGTCAATCTGTCATTCTAGCATGGTGCTTAGCAGCTCTGCTTCAGAAAGGAGTATTTGAATTGATGACAAATCTCCCCTGTCCTGTAGCGTGATGCATTGCAAACAGCCACAATAGATTGTGCTTTACAGCCAGCTTGCTACAAAGACAAAATTGTCAGGCACCTTTAATAAATATTGGCTTTGAATACAGTCCGTCCCAAATCTGCCCAGGGACAATCCACAAGGTAAACTTATATAAGAGCTGACATACAGTGTAATTCATGGTCAGGACATCAGAGGAACAATCTGATGGTTACCAAATCATTGTTTTATCATTTCTGTGTTTTTTTTCCCTATTCTCTTTCCACTCAGATCAAGGCAAAGCTTTCATGTGGGCTGGAGGGTATATTCTTGCTAATTGGCTACATCAATTTCACTTGGTTTGTTACTGTGCAACACCTCATTGCATTTTAAATGTACCTGCATAATTTGGTTGTTCTGCTTGATAAAGGAGATTTTTTTTCCTGTTGTAAATTATTCTCTTAGACTGTAAAGTCAGTAATGCAAGATTTATTTCAGTTCCCAACATAAGTCCATCAAAGCTGCCACAAAAGACAAAGAAAGACAAGAAAACTGGTGTTCTTGCCTCCAAGTTTTCATACCAGCTACATGAGATTTTTTTTCTTGACTCATTATTGGTCTTTGCTGACTGCCACTTTGTCCACTTAAACTAAAATGCAGTGATGACCATTCCTGTTACGATCTGCGTACTGCAGAAAGGAGAATTACATTTTTTTTACTAATATTACTAATAATATATCCATATAGCTAAATCCATACATAATTTATATCATAATCCTGATCTAGCATCATGCAACAAGTTGTTTATGATTTTAGATAATATAAGGTGATTTAACAAAATCCCAACCACCAGATTTACTGCCTTTAAACCCAGCCAGGCCAGCTTGTCTTGGCTATGACCTAATAGTTACACTAGCTGTAGGACATTGATGTATGCCTCACCTGACTGGCAGAAGCCTAACAAATAAGCTGTCAACTGTCATTTCATTACTCAAAGTAAATACCAGTATTTTCAAATTGTGTGGTCTTTTGGTGCACTGGATTATTAAATCGTACCAGCCTGGCTGCCAAACCATGGCAGTGCCCAGACGAGTTGATGGCCTCTAATGTGGATAAACCACTAGCTCAGTGGTTGGCTGAGATTTCATTCCTTACAATCATTACACTGGCAGCGTTCACTGATTAGCACCTTCAAACACAGAGCCGCATCATTTCACATTTTAAGCATTAGAGTCTTATTCAGAGCATCCATGAAAAGTTAGCAAATGAGATCTAATACCCAAGAAAGATGACTACAGGTGTTGTGGTGAGCGAATTGATGAGATTTTTTGTTATTGCACGATTGATGGAGATTGTTAGTCAATACAGATGTTCACACTACATTTATCACTGGGCTAATCTGTACCGACCCTGCATTTAATCAACAGCATACAACATGACAACCTGGCATTTCTGGGCTCACCAGCAGCTTAGCTCTGAGGAGGCAATATCGGTCTGCCAGTCCACCACTTTGGACTTTTCCTCCAGCGCCACCATGACGTTGACATATTTGGCATTAAGAGAAGTGTCTTGACAACTATTGGATGAATTGCTATGAAATTTGGTACAGACATTCATGTTTCCCTCAAATTGTAATACATTTCACCATCATTAGGTCAAAATTTGTCCAATACTTTGGTTTTACTTGCTATGCCAATGCTATTCCCATCAGCCTCAGCTGCACTTTGTATTTAGTGCTAATAAGTAAATGTTAGCCTGCTAATACACTAAACTAGAATTGTTATTGTGAACATGTTAGCATTTAGCTCAAACCAGAGCTGTGCCTATGTACAGACTCACAGAGCTGCTTGCGTGGCTGTAGACTCTTAGTCAAATGAAAATCAACATCTCTTAACTTTGGGTTAATAAACCCTGGAAAAAAATACAACAGTGTTAAAGTTTGTAAAGTAATTTTTACTTCCAAAAATATTCTAATTAAGTGCATTAGCCAACAATGTGACATCCCGCAAAATTGAGCACCCAGAAGACTCAATTCTTAACCCAGGTTTTGTTTTTTTCCTTATGCTATTGTTGTCCTGGTGATATTACTATACATAATGTGTTCAGTTTGGGCCAAGATACTAAATAATGCAAATTAGAAGAGAATGAGCATCTATTTTCTGTCAACATACCTACTTTTGCAAAACATAGCATATGAACTTTGAATCTTAAAGCAATACAGAGCTTTAATCATTTCAAAGGAATAATGTTTTCTTAATAACACGCAAATGTAAGTAACAAGATGCACAAGGTAATCTATAAGAAAAACCTGAAGTGTCGATTTGAAATGTGTGTTATTGTGTCCACTATGAGCTAAAATGTTGCCTTTAGCTCACTCCTGTCCCCTCTGCAGGGCATGGCCAGAGTTTTCCTTGATTGAACTGTAGGAGAAATCCAACTCACATTGTACGTTGAGCTGGATGGAGGAGTTTGTCATCCCCACCACGTTCTCTGCAATGCAGGTCAGCTGGAAGTTGTTGTCATCTCGGCTGATGTTGAAAAGAGTCAGGTTGATAGAGTGGATGTTCGGCCAGTATACATTGGACTAGAGAAAGAAAATAAGACACACAGAGAGAGAAAAGAGAGACATTTAGGTATGTGAAGGATATACAGCATAAATAGTTATATTACTAGGGGTTTAAATATTTAATCACAAAATTAAAATTAAAGTTAATTATTGATTGATTAAAATAGATAGAGTATACAATACCAGTGGGAATTAATTACTGCAGTGATTTAGTCGTATTAATGTAGTGCTAGAATTACAGCAAAAAAGCGTGATATATTGTACATTTTGGCTCTAATGTGACTGATTCACAGCTTTTCACCTTTAGATAACCAAATACAATGCTTATGCTTCTCTTCTTGTCTTCAGTTGGCCAGGTTCCCCAAAACCTCACTCATCCTGATGAGCTACAGTATCCGTCTACCCTAAAACATCGAGCCTGAGGCTGAGGTGACTTTCATCTGTAAAGTCACTGCAAGCTTTGAAGACAGATGACAAATACAGCCACACTGCATTTTCACAAACTGCTGTTCCCCTCTTCTTGCTGTTTATCTCTGCTGTTGTTGTTGCTGTGGCGTCCCTGGGGCCTGGGTTAGCAGGCACACTGTGGGTTCAACCCAGGACTCTGTCTCACAAATCTAGCTTTTTTTGCAGGTACAGTAGATCATCATGGTAATGCTGCACAGCTAATCAGAGTGCTGTACAAAGCTGGTTAAGCCGAGGCCCTGTTCTTCATATGACAATAAGTGAGGAAGCTTGACTTAATTGATGATGACATGACACAAGCCTGTTTTTTAACAGCAAGCTTAAAGTGTATCTGGAGCTGTTGTCATAGCAACACATTCAAAAGCCCAAACCTGCAAAGGTCCATGCTAATTCACAGTTAGCTGGATTGTGTGTTTTTAGGGACAAATTAACTCATTTTTAGACACAGTATGATATAATTATGATTTTAGATGGGAATATGCAGGTTATTCAGAAACCATTACAATCTGTTGGTGTAATTATCACAATATATTTTTTTCAGTGAAGTGTTAAATACTTATACATGATGAAGTATACAATAAAAATAAAATAGTTACACGAAAAAAAGAACCAATTGAAATTTAGTTTTGGATAACATGAGCAAAAAGACATGTTGGTAAGCGTGTGTTCTGACAAGAACTAAGAAAAGAGATCATATTTCTCCTGTATTAGCTTCTCTGCATTTACTTCCTGTAAAATCCAGGACTGAATTTAAAATCCTTCTTCTGACTTACAAAGCTCTAAATGGTCAAGCACCATCATATATTGAATAGCTCATGGTACCATATTGTCCAACTAGAGCACTGCGCTCCCAGAATGCAGAGTTACTGGTGGTTCCTAGAGTCTCTAAAAGTAGAATGGGAGCCAAAGCCTTCAGCTACCAGGCTCCTCTCCTGTGGAACCAGCTCCCAGTCTGGGTTCGGGAGGCAGGCACCGTCACCACATTTAAGAGTAAACTTAAAACTCTCCTCTTTGATAAAGCTTATAGTTAGTGAGTGAGGAGTTGCAGCGTTCCACCGGCAGGGGAGGGTGTGTAGCCACAGTCACGGCGCGCCCCTTCCCTATCTCTGCAGCTGTTAGTTATGCTGTTATAGTTTTAGACTGCCGGCGGATTTCCTTTGGCACACTGAGCTCCTCTCTCCTCTCTCTTTTTATCTGTGGGTAAAAGCTTGTTACTAACCTAGGTCTGGGGCGCTTGTTCTCCGGAGCCCTTATGTTTTCTTGCCCTGCAGTTTTCCCTGGATTAGGGTGGCACCTAAATCATGTTTGCAGCGTCACTGTGGTTCTGCTCCACACCCTGCTACTCCCTTCTATGCCCTGCAGTGCCCTGCTACGCCCTGCAGTGCCCTACTACGCCCTGCAACGTCCAGCTAGGTCATGCGGTTTCCTGCTACGCCCTGCTACGTCATGCTATGTTCTGCTACACCCCGCTACGCCCTGCGTATTTATTGTGACTATAATTGCCACTGGGTCTGTCCAAGGTTTCTCCCTAAAAGGAAGATTTACTCACCACTGTTGCATTAAATGCTTGCTCTTATGGAAATTACTGGAATCGTTGGGTCTTTGTAAATTATAGAGTGAGGTCTAGACCTACTCTATCTGTAAAGTGTCTTGAGGTAACTCTTGTTATGATTTGATACTATAAATAAAATGGAATTGAATTGAATTGGTATAAGATCAGGGGATGGCAAGTTGTCAGAGGTATGAATATTATGTCCTAGCCACCAGGTGGGTCATTAGTGGTGTTATGATGCTGCAACAACACATGTTTTGCTCTCACATTTGTGAGAACCTCACTAATAGTGTAAACATCATCAGTCATAGTGTAACTGGGTTCACTCAATAACTGACTGCATACATAATGGGATTGTGGAAAACATTGTGGTGTACAATGCACAACACAATAACACCAATGACAATGCCGGAACAGACATACTGTACATCACAATGAATGTCCCTAAGTCTATTACCCTGGTGCATGATGGGAGGTTTCCCAACACACCTACTGTACCTTGTGTAAGTGCAAACCCATGATCAGCTCCTAGCCAACGTGAGTGTTGATCTTGTTTTTGACTCTCTACTCACGTTGCCTTTACGTTGCCCAACCTCAACTAGCTAATTGTTACCCCTAATGGTCCAAAATAAAAATAAACAAATATATGTTCCATAAATAGTTGGGTATTTTGGATATAAAGAAAACATACTGATAACACTGTATCCATAGCTCTGTGTATGTGGTTGTGTGTGTGTGTGTGTGTGTGTCTGACCAGGTGTGTATTGATGGAGTGCAGGCCGCTAACAGTCCAGTCCACTTCAGGCAGCGGTGATCCAGATCCATTACAGCTCACGGTCACATTGTCGCCCTCCATTACCAACACACTGCTGTGGCTCACGCTGATCTCTGGTAAGTCTGAAAACACACACATACAATTACACACACACACACACACACACACACACACACAGTGTATGTTCATGTTAATACACACCTGTCACTGCATGTGTCTACATATTTTCACAATAAATCAAGTAATCACTTTTCATTAATGTAACAAAATTAGTACAAAGGAAGCAATGGGATACACACACACACACACACACACACACACACACACACACACACACACACACACACACACACACACACACACACACACACACACACACAAGATGTCACAGGGATGAGTCACCACCAGGAGATAATACTGCAGAGTCTACAGCTTCTGTCAGAATCAACACACAGCTCCCCACATCAGATTCACCCTCTGAACTCTGTCACACCTCCACCCCTTCCCGCCTCCGCTCGTCTCCCTGCTCCTCTTCTCTTTCCTCTATTTCACCTTTAACCCTTTCCTTCCTTCTCTTGCTTTTCCTGTCTCCTTCCGTCAAGCACTCATTTTCACCCTCCACCTTTTTCCCTCTCCTTTGCTCTCCTCTGTTCTAACCCCTCCATCCCCCCTCTGCTGCTTCATCTTCCTTTCTCTTTTCCTCTTTTTATATGCAGATCACACTCTCCTTCTCCCTCTCTTCCTCCTCTTACCACAGTTGTGGATGTACATGTTGTGCAGTCGTATCTTGGAGGCTCCGTTCTTGCAGTACAGCTGCTGTGTGTGGAGCCCGGCCTCTCCTCTCTGCTGCCACAGCTGGATCCAGCGGATATCACAGCCGCAGTCAAACACCACGCCTTCCAGGCGCCTGGAAACACACAATTAAGAAACAAAATAATCAGCAATGACAATAACACCAGTCGAACCACTAGGGATGTAATGCAAAGGTGCTATCCATATCTCTTAATGTCACAGAAATATCTGGGGCCATACTTCATGATTTATCTTAAAACACTGGAGGTTGTGTGTATAATGTGAATGTAAAGTTGGTTTGACGAGTCTATGATTAAAATTGAGAATGCTATTGACAAAAGTCTAAATCTGATGTTTAAGAGACACCTCTTTTTCACTTTAAGAAAAGGTTTTGTTATGTGTTGTTAATTGTATTTTCTTTAGCAAACCTACCATCTACCTAAAAATACAGACGCCAAACACTTTCCACACTGGTATCTCGAGAAAACATGCAAATAATGGAAGAGAGATTAGTATAAACACACCAAGCTGCATTCAGTTCATATCTTCAGCAACATACATGTTACTGTAGCAGTGACACAGCCGTCTACAACTGAAGACAATAAGCCTCTTCAACAACAGCAAAAATAACACTATTTAGCATGACAGCAAGTCACAGATGTTTTGTAGGGTTGAATACGAGGAATTTAGATCCCATTATTTCCCGGGAATTTTCGTCAAAATCTGGGGCATCTGTGTGCCCCTGTGTTTAAGATATGAAAACTATCATATGGTCCTCAATTAATGCTACAACGCAACCGTCATAGCTATAGCCCAATATTGAAATGCCATTATTACTGTAAAAAAAGCTTTGTATTGTTTTTCATACTTAAATGGCAGCCTACTGTACATCTAAATTAGGCTGAGTGACATTCAACAGGTGAAGCATTGTTTACATAAATAGCCCTAAAAATATAACTAAACGTCCAACGTCTCTCCATTACTAGTGTGTTTAGCATGTATAGGTCCTGAGCATGTTTGTCATTCAGGCCTTCGTTCAATGTGTGTGCAACTATACTAAAAATTGTGAATTTCCCCTCGCGGGATAAATAAAGGCATTCTTCTTCTTCTAACAATTTGTAAATCCCATTCCTCAAACAACCAGTCCACACTGGTCTGGTTTGTATATATAATATGTAATATCACCCTGAGGCCATTTTTACAATTCCTTGTCCGTCTGGTTTTATTTTCTAAAAAAGCTTGTAAAACATCAACCCTGTTGTCTATAGTCAATCAATGTACATAATTTCTTTCAGGAAAACCTGGGCTATTAGAATATTTGTGCTGTAGTGAGGTCACTTGAATGTAAAAAAAAGGTTGTATGACCTTAAAGACAAATAAATAAATAAAACAGAAAATTAATCTCACAGATATTTATTGATATCACACACAGAGCAATAACAGCTAAGCCAATCTCCTGTCTAAATCAGTTCCAATATGTCTTGGGTGTCAAACTGTGAAGAAATAAACATTATAACTTATACAGTTGACAAAATATATAAATTTTTTCAAAAAAAGTCCAGACGCTTTTGCCAATAATCAAAATAATAATGTCATATTTATTGATATCACACACACAGCAATGCTACACAAGCATTTGTGTTGTCTAAAACAATTCTCCTATATATTTGGAGTCATCCAGTGCAAAAATAAACATAATGAACATTATAACTCATATAAATGACAAACTATTTACATTTCTTCAAAAAAGGCCCAAATGTATCCCAAAAATCTAAACAGTGACGCCATTCTTCTCTGTAGAAGGGTAATAGACCGTTAATCGATATTTTCACTTTGTATCGATAATATTGGATCATTGATAATTGAATCGATAATTCGATCCAGATCAATGTATCGTTACACCCATAGTTTCATCATTGTTGGATTTATTCAAATCAACAGAACAGAAGAAAAACAATGAAGGACAGCACCGCGGCATTCAAATGTGAGCAGGTCAAAGGTCACAGCAGTGGTAAGGCTCTCAGTGTCAGGCTTTATTAGCAGCAGGCAGGTATCATCAGGCTCCTCTTTACGTGAGTTTCATTCTCTCAGCAGTGTGCCGTTTGAAAGTCACATTATTCTACATTGTATCCCACCTCTGCATTTTGCATATGCCCAATTTGGAGGCTGTGATTGGCCAATTCTGTCAAGATGAATGCCTGTCCAGATGTCCTTGACAGAGGTCTATAAGATATTGCAGAAAGCATGAATAATGTATGCGCGATGTCCACCATGCTATATGAAGTAATGAGAATAGATTTCCGCAGGTGGGTCTAGCTTATTATCAGAAGCTCACTGGATCTGATACTGTAGTTAGAGCAGAGTCTGTTCACAGTTTCTATATGGCAGCATACTCATTGAGCTATGGGATGGAACCCCATATGTGTCCATCCTATTCTCTTTAATTCCTGCAAAAAAAAACTCATTGACCTATTAATGACTTTAGCAGATATTCTTTACAGGTGCACTCTGATTGCAGTCAGCGTTGGAATTATTTTCTTTACCTCTGATGTGTTTTGCAGTGTGTTACAGTGTTGGTACAGCATGGTAGCTCAGTTCCAGTGCAAAAGAAAGAGAAAAAAAAATAAGCAAACAGGAACCATAAACCATTAGAACAACACACCCAAAAAGGAAACACATGAATCTAAAAATATACATTTCAATTCCCCAGAATTGATCTTATTGGTTGTTTTTCCAGCATATATATATTATTTTATTTATGCAATTACTTTGAGTCATAGATTTTGACAGTGATCATTAGTTTAGTATTGGCATCAGTGTTTGATACTCCAGTGGGTCAGGCCCTTCCAAAGGTTACAAGATTATTAGTTGGGCTCATGATATGATTAATGGGAGAGGAAAGAAGAAAAAAAAGACATTTTGGATAAGTTGATCCCTTTGGGTCTCAAACAGTTATTCAAATGAAACCATCCGAGTGGTTTAGGGGAAGAAATATCCATTTGGAACTCAAACACTGATGCCAATACTGACTTAATGATCAAAGTCAAAATCTATGACTCAAAGTAAGTGCACATAAAAATAATTCTTTAGTTGTGCATCAGTTTATGATCTCGGAAAAAAACAACCAAAAAGATCAAATCTGCAATGAACTGTTTCCTTTTGGGTGTGTTGTTGTAATGGTTTTTGGTTCCTGTTTGCTTGCTTTTTTCCCCTCTTTCTTTTACACTGGAACGGAGCCATCATGCGCTACCTACCAAAACATTTTGCATGGTGATCTAAAATCTAAAAGGGAACAAATCCATTGTGTCTTCAATTGCAGCAATTTGTTTTTTGATTACAGAACCTTCATTGGGCAAGGAAACCATTTTTCTTTTATAATAAGCGTAATAGGACTTTTGAATGGAGAAAAATTAAATCACAACAAAAGCAGCAAAACTATTTTCTTCAGAACTGATCACATACACCATGTACATGACTACTTTTCAGGTATTATCTCAGACAAAATGTAATCAACTTTTACTATTACTAACTATTTTCTCTGTAATTTGTAACAGAGTATATTTCTTTCTAGGAAACGTTTTGGAAAATTATTGGGGAATCACGGCCCCGAGATATCAAGCATTGCCATTTTATTTCCCAACATGAAGGTCCATATGGTTTCAAAGGCCTCTCCACTCTCACAGTTGGAGTAAAAGTAAGGGAAAGGAATAATGATGAAAAATAAGGATGAATAAATACTGAATCTCATAATGACCTTTACTCATTTTGCTGGCCTAAAAGTAGTTTAATCTGGGCAATATATCAATATTGTGCAGATATCGATATATGAGGCTAAATATCATCTTAAATTTTGGATATCATAATATCGCAATATGACATGTGTTGTCTTTTCCTGGTTTTAAAGGCTACACTTACCTGAACTTACCAGACTGTTCTAGCTGTGCTATTATTTGCCTTCACACACTTACTTATTATATCCACATTACTGATGATTATTAATGAAAAATCTCATTGTGTTAATATTTTGTGAATGCACCAAAAGTCAAGTCAAGTCGTTTCAAACGTGTGCCCAGTCTGAGCAGTACAGTAACATTGTAACATGGTTATGATTTTACAGCTCCACCATCATACCATAAACAAGCTATAACACAAACAAAAGAGGGGAAAAAACAACGAACTGACAGCTGGAAGTTGATAAATATCTGGAGGAGAGCAGATTAGTCTTTGAAAAGAACAAAAGCAAACAGCAGTGTGACCCCAGATACAAAGGGCTAACAGCATGGTGTTTCCTTGAAGCTGGCTAACGATCCACCCAGCTACTCCAGAGGAGAGGTAATGATCACCACCGGAGGCTGTTTTTCTGGGAAATGTACACACAGGTGCTTTGGCTGAGGAGCCGTGGATCACAGGCAACGATGAGCTATATACCGCATTGTTGCTCGTGCGCTTTGATCTCAGCTTGAATGCACTGCTTCCTCTCCTTATACTGCTGTCGGGAATTATTTGAGGTTTTTAAAATCCTGTGTGTTTAATAAATCGCCTTATTTACCACAGTGCTACTGATCTTGGGTGTGACTGTAGGTTGTATTTCCTGTGATGCCTGGCTTTGTGGTAATTCAGCAGAAAGAAGCGTGCCTGAGGTGCTCTGCTCGTAACATTGTCACTTTTACTACAATAAAATACATCCATATGTTAATGCGTATTAATAGGTAAAATCTATCTGTGAATATATCCCTGACTAGATAGTAATAAAATAGCTTTATTTCCAAAGAAATTAAGGAGTATTTCATTGGCTAACTATATTATTATTTGGAGTTACATTAAAAACTCACTGTGTGGGAGCCAGGGTCAGCAGTGTTGTTAGTGGTATAGTTTTTACTTTGGAAGTGACTTTCCCTTTTAATTTTCTCCAACACTGTATAGTAAAATCTTTTCATGTGTTTATATTATCAATAACACAGCATAACTCCAAAGGATTTTTTTTTGTGAGAGTTCAAATGAGAAAAAATATGACATGGTACAATGCATTTTGACTTTAGATGTGACCTTTCTTTTAATTTTCTCCCAAACTGAATAACTTATATTATAACAGGCAAGGGCATGCCAGGCAGAAATCCATTGGGATTTCCAGCTAACCCATTATGGAACCAGTTGTGTCATAGAATAGTTTAATATGATGAACGTTCTATGAATTACAATGCCTTTTTACACCAGTGATCAATCCACCCAAAGCTGCAGTGTCATACGTCAAACTTAATAGCGATTGACCCCTACAAGCGCCACATTGAAAAGGTTGTAACGTCATACAGGACAAACTTGAAAACTAGAGTTAGGCCTCACATTTTGAAATAAAAAAGGTTTTCAGTGAGCAAAAAGTAATCTAGAATATGTCGTGATTTATGGACATCCAGAAGACGTCCTCTCGGGAGCCAGAATGAAAGTTTTTTATACGTCTTTTCTGGACGTTGTATAGACGTCAATAAAAGATGTGTTAAAGACGTAATTGTTAGACATCTAGAAGACGTTCTCACAGGAACCAGAATGAACGTTTTTTATACGTCTTTTCTGGACAGTGTGTAGACGTCAACTAAAGACGTGTTAAAGACGCACAGACATTAAAATCCCAACTGTCCACATTTGCAAGGATTCATAAAAAACCTTAACTTTAAAAAATGCCAGTGAGTTAAAAACACAAGATAAGAGCATTGAGAAAAAGCCAGTAATTGTAAATGAGACGAGAGTCCCATGTCTTTTTTACTATTAGCTTTGTTGAATACCATGTTTTGGTCATCAAACCTGCATGTAGGTTATTGTTCCAATGTTGGAACACCACATAGTATTTTATTAAACTGATTTTAGTAGGCAGTGTGCAGAAATACTTCTTTAAAACTGTACATAGAAAATGATATCCCTCAGATGCACATGTCCAAGACATTTTAGTAGCCATATTTACAATTGGAAATACCTGAAATCTTATCTATTAAAAGTGACATTAAGAGATAACTTTAATCTTTAATGAGGTTCTCAGCAAAATATTTACCGCTAATAAATTAAACATTCAATTATTCTAACATTCATATAGTCAAGGTTGAAGGGACAGTTTACCCAAAAATCAAAATAAATATTTTTCCTGTAGTGCTATTTATCATAGATTGTTTTGGTGTGAGCAGCGGAGTTTTGGAGATATCGGCCATAGAGATGCCTTTTTTGATTAATTACAGATTTGTTGTGAGCAGTTTCATGTACAGTATACTAATTTTTTTAGTTCCAACATGAAACTGCAAAGAGGTCTGCATGTAATCCTGAGTAACTGAGTCATGATTTCTGGAAAAAACATTATGAAAAAACATTGCTGTTATGTTTTTCAACAAAACAATGTTTTTTTTGTGTGCTTTAAACATCATTTTCATTGTATACTGTATATAGGTATGTGCTGTACAAGAGGAAAGAACCACAGGCGTACTAACAGTAATAAGCGGTGCTTAGTGAACAGTTAATTCTCTCTCTTTGATGGTATATTGAATTGTCTTTTTTTGTTGCCTATTTTTTTAATCATATCAGTCTATTTTCTGTCTCCATCTTTGATACAAAGCACTAATGGGGGGTCGTGTTTCTTCCCATAAATCACTTGTCAATCAACCAGTGTGGCCAGTAGCCATTATTATTATTGCGTGAAAAAGAGATAATCTAGCTGTCATGCCATCAGATTGGCTTCCAGAGTCTTGAAGCAGTTGATTGACAGTCAGACATCTATTCATAGGCTGTAGGCTGAATAATCACATGTAGCCAAGAACTGGTCTCATCTTTAACTGCATGTTTGCTACAATCACTGCTGCACAGTTGCTCTTCCTCTGTCAGAAATGTCAAATTATGCTCAGTTGTCATTGTAGAGCAGCAGGTTGGAGAGATTAGAGTTTTGAGAAAAAACATAGTATAAATCAATGAGGGGGAATAAATGTGGAAAAAACTCAACCAATGTCAAATTTAATACTGTTCTCGTCAGCAACAGCTTTTACAACATAAGCATTTCCCCTGATCCTTCTAAATTTGTTAAACAGCTGCTTTTACCAAACCGTACTAAGTGTGTATCATTGCTTCACCACACTCCTGGTTGTCTCTGGACCCGCTCCATCATTCTCACACACTGTGTCTTTTGCTTGTGTCATGGATAAAGCAGTATGCGGCAAATAAATAAATCACTGTTTTGTCCCATCATTGCTTTTCTGTAAGGTTGCAGCCACTTGGCCGGTCAGCGTCCCTGCAGGCTTTCTCACTGCCTGACTTTCTTTCCTCCTCTTTTTTCCAACCATTACGGCTTTATTTGTCTGAGGAGCCAGATCTGACTTTGGCTTATTGTCAACACCACCTGCACTGCAATCATGTAAAGGAGAAGGGACACCCGAGTCAGGTCAGGGAATGCTTCAGGCAGGAAAAATGGACAAAGTGAGCGGGAGCTTCAGGCAATTTCTTTTTCAGAGTCAAAGATTTTAGCAGGGACATTTCATGCACAGATACTTTTGGTGGTTATCTTTTAGAGGATTGATGTTGTCAGAGGTCCTTTATGTGTGCATTCATATCGTATATTCAGGATGGATGATATAGTGATAGGTGCACTATCCATTTATAGCCTAAGATATATGGTGTACTCTCTTGTGCTGTGCATTTTCAATGTATTTCAGGGATAGGTGTTACTTTACTGTCTTTGCAAGACCAATTGTATATTATTTTTTTAACAATTATTCTAATTAACTTCACCAAGGAGGTCTTGTTTTTCATCTCGGTTGGTTTGTTTCTTCGTCTGTTTTCAGGATTACTGAAAAAGTACCGGCCTGATTTCCATGAAACTTGGTGGATGGGAGTAGCATGGGCCAAGGAAGAATTCATTAAAGTTTGGAGGAGATCTGAATCACTGGGCGGATAGACACAATCATTTTTCACTTTTGTTAACATTGCGAGATAGGGCATTTGTGCTGCATTCATGCGATATTGGAATAATTGGACAAATGAGTTCCCTATCATATTTCATGGTTCGCCTGATCCGTTTCCTTTGCTCTTTGTTGTCACGCAAATACTTGAATGTGTTGTTTATACGCTCTGAACAATACAATACAATACAACACATCTGCTAAAAAACACACAGAAGTCGGAATAACCACTTCCCAGCTCAGGAAATTGGACCAATAGCAGAGGTCTGCACTCTCTGAGTACCATTCTAATTATATATATTGTCATACTCTAACTTTAGCATACATTTTAAAACAAACTAAAAGACAAAGCAGATGACTGCATTTCATTCAGATGCACAGAGGCACAAACATGTCAAAGTGCAACTCTTCTCTTCTCTTTTAGTGCCTGTTTGGTAATTGTGTGGCTTCATTCAAGCCATGCGTCAGTAGAAGCATGAAGTGGTGCACTAGTCGTTGTTTAATTGCAGTTGCTGGGGAAGGTATGTTTTTGGTATCCAGTTTTTGTCCTAACCTATGCATGTTTTTATGCCTACTGAGGCAAGATATTATCACAAATGCACTGTGACTTTGCATACCTTTTCTTTCTACTTTTAGTATGTACTGCAGCTACCCTTCCAAATTATGTACTGTTGCATGCAGTAGGCATACAAGTGGGACATACTACTTCTTCATAACATTGCACCTTGAACTTTGAACATCTTGCTGAACAAAGGATTGTGGGTCACAATAGCCAGAAAAACATGCTGGCTTTCATACCACAAAATCTAACCGGATGCAGTGTGAGATCCTGGTATTTTTGGCATACTGCATTTGACATACTATGTATTGGGACATAGTAAATATTTTTCTGGCATACTGAAAAGTATGGTAGTATGTGTATCGGAAGGGACATTTTTTGTGGCTTTAGTTACATTTACAGAATTCACATACTGTAGGCCTAGTATCTAGAGTGACTTAAAATACTCAATAGTAGTCATATCAAAAGGTAGAGGGTACCTTAAACATACAATTTGTAATGTGATTAAGGCAGAGCCTGAGCAAGGTTAGAATAATGGGTGATTCTTAACCATATGCCATCCACTGCTGCTTGTACATGATTGAAGGCACTACTTCTCAGCTGGTTAACTCCCTGTAGTTAATTGCACTCATATCAACTTATTGTGCAGACATAATCTGGAAGCATAACTTCTCTCCCTACTCCATAAATATAACAGGGCATAGAGGTATATTGCTTTTAAAAGGGAAATGTCCTGTATTTGCATTTGGCCTTGTGTCATTATAAGCAAGGGTTTCTTCTTCATTTTCCCTAAATGGATTGCGCTATAAAGTCTGGGTTTTAAGATGGTGACATCTGCGATGTCTAGGCCACTGCTGCCCCCAATCCAGTCGCTTCTACTACAATGAACATCTCCGTTGCAAGTCCGTTTCTCATGTCTTTGAAGAGTAAATGTCATGTAATTTCAGAAAGAGTCTGCCTTGAGTGCAATTGGACCCCAATAAAATGAAGGTTCAAATTTAGTAATGTACCTGTCATGCAGCCCACGGAAATGTAATGTTTAATCCATCCTAATCCACTGGGAGTCATATCAGAAGATTACAGGTCTGATCTATTCATATTTCATCCATATTCAAAGAAAAATTCCATTTTGCTCTTAGGAGGCGTAAATGTTTGACTTTGCGTCGGCCCCTGCTTCCCAGAGAGCTGGGATTAAAGAAGCGCTAACAGAATAAATGGATTCGGGATGCACATTGCCTCAGGCGGATCGCTTTAGTTGCTAAAGAAGGAGAATATTTTCCTCTTTTTGTGGACCAGACAGAATGGGCTTCCTCAAAGACACTTGTATCGGTGATGACCACTAACTCAGCTTCAAATAATATCCAATATTATCACCCTGGATGCCACAGCGGCAGATTTAGCATTTCACTGCCCCCATTCCCCCAGTTCTCTCGCTTGTGATTGGCTTGGTTGTGCACTACACTGCAGCAGCTCTGGTCCTTTGGCTAAAGGGCACACAAACAAAGAGGCAGAGCCGATTATCTGTGTCTCATCCAGAGGCAGCACACAGCAGACATCTATTGTAAGGCTTCAATGTGATGTTGGGGCCTTTTCACAGGAGCCACAAAAGACTTGAGATTATTGAGATGTCACTGATAGTATTGTCATTGTCACTGATATTAAGATATTGCAGGGAGTGTAAAAAACCCTGCAGAACAAACCAACTGTTTTGCAGTTACACTTCACAAGGCTTGATAAGGAGTGCCTGATAACGGAAAAACAGACTAAATGCACATTGACTGATAGGAGGTACCTTACTGTTGCCTCATCATACAGGATGACTGCTGTTCCCAAATCAGATTTTAATTGTGGAACCAGGTACAAGAATCATCTCCTCTAAACCATAGAAGGCGACACCTAAGATCACATAGTGAGTGAGCACTGGACCACACACTCAGTGGCTGTTGGATGTTAACAAAGAAGTCCTGCCTTCATGGTAAAGTAGCTGATTAAACAATTCTTTAACAGTTACACACCTTTTTTTATTGGCTACAACCTGTTCTCCACCTTATTAATTATGTGCGAAGTAGCAATTAAAAGCAGGAAATGTAGGATTAATTCCAAACTTGGCCAATCACAATGATTTGATGAAACTACATATTTAATGGTGATTTCAGTGTTGCGTCACTTTGTTTGTATTGCCTTTTTGATCAGCATGCTTGATGTGTACAAATTACCTCTGTTCTTCACAGTAATTTCTATATGCCACTGTGTGCACTCATTTCCCCCCTTATTTTCATTTCTTTTATTTTTATTTTTTTATTTACAAGAAGTTGTGGAAGCAATTCAAGCGTAGCAGTGAAATGAAACAATGGACCTTGATGAAATATACAATGAATTAATCCATGAAAACATTGGTATTTTAATGCTTTTGTAAGGCTTTTCCAGGCTTACAAAACTATTTTTACATTTCCTATTCATTGCAGGTCACTGTCACCGCATCGCAGCTTTGAAATTGGAACTCTTTCATTGTTAAAGAACATGAAATACAATTACAATAACAGTGCCTAGAGTGAGTGAGATAACACGGTGTAGCAACAGCGTCATGGCAAAGGGCCATGCTCTCCGTTCACCACATAAAACAAATTATTTCAGCTGGTTTGATCTTTCTCTATTAACATAATATCAGAGTGGTTCTGCAGCACGGGTGGGCACTTATCATTGATACTGCATTGTGTATTATTCTAATAATTAAAGGCAATAGTCGCCCGATGAGCACGCTTCATTTGGCATGATTGAATGATTGGCACTTACCAAGCTAATATGGTTTGGGCGAACACAGTGCAATAATGATGTCAGGGGCCACGTCGCAGACTCTGCCCATGATAGAGTGACTCATTTCCTATTAGCGAGGCCTGATTCCACATGGCTTCCTACTTGCACAACGCCTCAGCCCACGTCTTTGCCGCCACGCCACTCCAACTGACACCTCTTAACCAAACCCACCAAATGGAATAGACATAAACCTCACTCCTCATCAGCATTCTCTGGGAAACACGGGCATCACCCTGGCCATGCTTTTCATGTAGAACAACAAAGACTCCATTTGTACACATCTAAAATGGTTGCTTAAGAATAAATAGGATTGCACATCAGAGCAAATCGTGCTCTGTGAGCTGCGATGGTGATTCGGTTAAGGAAGTATATGCACTGGTTATTTTAGTTTGTTGCATGGGATTTAGTCTGTTGAGGAATGTCAGGAAATGTGAATGCTCATCTCTAATACTGTACTCTGTAGGCAACATGGCCCTGATCTAGTTTTTTTTGGTATAAAGTATTAAAGCTACACTATATCATGTATGCAATGGTGGTAACTGAAGCATATGATCGGATTATAACATGATACATCATTATAGATTAAACTACTTACTCCATCTTCACCAGATACAACATCAATATGCTGCTTACACCTCGCAACAATAATCCAATAATAAAAAATAAAAAAACATATTTAGTTATTATTTGAGTTATACCCTCAAAAGATAATCTGCTTCAGGCCTGTATGGGTTAGACTGATCGACAGTAAAACAACCCACCATCAGATTCAAATGTTGCTAAATCCTGATTGGTGCACGGAAGTAGCGACATCACCTTTTCCTAACTCGGCCACGCCCACTACAAACCACTGGTGAGTAAAGAAAAACAGAAATACTGAAATCTCTTATGTAAAATAACCAAAGCTGTTCCAACTTTGGCAGAAGGCAGTGTGTTCATGCAGGGTGCTAAGAAGTTGAATGAGAACAAATATTTTGAGGGCCTTTAAGTATAATTCAGAAAGCTACATTTTACTTGTAATGGAGTATTTTTTACACTGTGATATTGATGCGCGGTATTGTGAAGTAAAAGATCTAGATAACTTTTTCCATCACTAAATACATTACATAACATACTGTACCGTACATATGGAAGCATGGGATAGAACACTTAAACAGAGCAGCAGCAGCAGCAATGAGAGACGCTAAAAGCCAAACTAGATTCAACAAAAGCAGAATTGGATAGCTGGTAAGACAAAAAAAGTACAGAACTTGTACAATCCAGTGAAGAATGAAATTCACAACCCAATAACAGGCACAATGAGGGATTCAAAGACCCATCTGCCTCGGATGAGGGCCCATAGTGAGATGACACTTGTGTAGCACTGGTGTGGGGTCCTCTGTGAATTGCTTCATACACAGGATGGATAAGAAGGAGCACTCTGTAATATCGGTGGGTCCTGCGTGTGTGTGTGTAACTTTTCCTCAGGATGACAGCGTAAGCTAAATGCCAAAAAAAAATGCAAAGCTATACTGTCAATGTAAGCAGGGCTTTTCCTCTACTTTGCTGCCTGGAGTGTACAGCAACCGGACAACCCCAGATCAGCATTGTGCTGGGCTCTCAGAGGACCTGCCCTGCTTCTACCTCTGAAAATAGCACAATAAGGAGGCCTGCTTGAAATACATCCTGCAATATCTCAGCTTTATATGCCAGGAGGCGCAGGAAGCAGCGGCTGCGTTCTGCGCACAGCGAAGGCTCAAATGATGGACAGCGCTGACACTTGTAATGATGTGTAAATTACAAAGCGGGTCGACATCACAATGTTCACCCTGGTGGTGAAAGAGCAAACTCATTTCATGAACACAATGATCGCTAAAATATTCATAACAAACAAGAAAATGGGGTGAGACTGCCTCCTCCTACAAGACCATTATACATTTCCTATGTGTGAATTAATTAAGTCAACAAATGACTTTCGAAAGATCACAGTGCCACCATACTGCCTATAGGTTCAGTCGTTTATGTGCTCAGACAAATTAGAGGTTTTGTACAACAAAGACAGGAATTATAATGGCAAGCAGTGAAGACAATTTGTATTGAGGCAGATAGAGTGCAGGGAGCGATGATAAATGGCTCTAATAAAATACAAACAAAAGCCAACGAGAGAGATCAGACGAGAGAAGAAGACTTACAGCTCGGAGATTTGGAGGTGCTGGAAGAGCTGCCATGACAGAGTGCTGAGAGGATTCTTTGACAAGTTTCTGCAGAGGAAAGAAAAACAAAGCAAAAGTTTAATGGATTTATTTTATATAAATTATTGTATGACTCTTGCTTGATGTCGTGTCTGTTCTGTTTTGTGTCATTTCCCTAACTTTTATGTTTTGATGTCCTTTGGATTCAGAAACCCCATTAGAAAATCTTTCTGTGGGTCATTTTGATATTTTATCTGTTGCTTTTGAAGTTAAATTGATTTTTCAGTCTCTTTGGGTTTTCTTGTCCCAACTTCACTCTCATTGTGCACTTATATCTACAGTGCAGTGGTGTTTATCTGCATGTAAAATAAAATAAACTAAATCAGTCAAATTAAATAAATTCAACTAAACTACAATAAAATAGAATAAGCAAGGGAAGAAGTGGATATACGGGCCTGCAATAATGACTGTAAATAAGGCAAAGTACTATTGACAAAGACAGGGAAACAGGCCTGGTGTGGAGCTTCAGGGCTCAGCCAACTCAATAAAAGAAAGTTGACCGCTTTCAAGTCAAATAATTCAATTGACTTAAGGAACCCCTCCGGCTCAGGAAGCCACTAAATTCAATAGCAAATAGCCAGAGACTTACAAGTGATTTGACCAGAACATCCAATCAGTTTAAAAATGAACATCAGACATGATATTAAGAAATACAACATATCCATGAGATAATTTGCACAGTGGTTTGTCATAAGCTACACTATCAAATCCTATTATGAGTCCATGTATTACATCATGAAAGAAAAATTAAAGAGTGACATTGTTTTCTTTGATGTGCATGGTTTTGCCTAAATACAGGGTCATAACTCACATACTTTGCACATTACGGCGACTTTGAACACAACACATGACATCACATCTGGGCAGCAAGGACTCATATATTCAGCCACATACAGCGTGAGATAAGAAACTCAGAGGTCTTTTAAATAACAATAAAATATAGCAATCAAAAATTAAATTGGAATACAAATTCAAGATTATTGTTGACTCAGGTGTTCACCTTATAACATGCTATGACTTTGTACCAAAAATTGGATACATTTTAAGGGCACAGTAGAGGTAAGTTACAAAGGCATAAGACAAATTTACAATAATAAAACAGAACAATGTATTTAATAATGTATTTATTTTGAGATATATATATATATATATAGTACTGTGCAAAAGTCTTAGGCAGGTGTGGAAAAAATGCTGTAAACTAAAAACTATGTCTGTAGGCAACAGTGAAGCATGGTGGAGGTTCCTTGCAAGTTTGGGGCTGCATTTCTACAAATGGAGTTGGAGATTTGGTCAGGATTAATGGGGTCCTTGATGCTGAGAAATACAGGCAGATACTTATCCATCATGCAATACTATCAGGGAGGCGTATGATTGGGCCCAAATTCATTCTGCAGCAGGACAACGACCCCAAACATCCAGCCAAAGTCATTAAGAAGTATCTTCAGCGTAATGAAGAACAAGAAGTCCTGGAAGTGACGGCATGGCCCCCACAGAGCCCTGATCTCAGCATCATCCAGTCTGTCTGGGATCACATGAAGAGACAGAAGGATTTGAAGAAGGCTCCATCCTCAGAAGATCTGTGGTTAGTTCTCCAAGATGTTTGGAACAACCTACCAGCCTAGTTCCTTGAAAACCTGTGTGCAAGTGTACTGAGAAGAACTGTAGCTGTCTTGAAGGCAAAGGGTGGTCACACCAAATATTGATTTGATTTAGATTTCTCTTCTGTTTATTCACTATATTTTGTTAATTGATGAAAATAAACTATTAACACTTCCATTTTTGAAAGCAATCTTAGTTTACAGCATTTTTTCCATACCTGCCTAAAACTTTTGCACAGTACTATATATATATATATATATATATATATATATATATATATATATATATATATATATATATATATACTGCTGATCACTTATATACCACTGAATGTTAATCAATATTGGCATTTTAATTATTTGTTTATATACATAAATATTGTATAGTATTTAATGCACATACTCTACATACATACTCTATGGCAGGTTAATTTGTATGAAAGACCTATTAGATGCTCCTGTTACCAGAAGTGTCACCATGGCAACAGGGAGCTAAGGATGTTCTTTCTTATTTCCTGTGATATCTCACATGCACACACCCAATTACACACACACACACACACACACACACAAACACACACACACACACACACACCTGGGGAAACACAGATGTGCAGAAACACAGGTAAAACCCACAGAAGTACGTTTGCAGGAAGTCACTCACACACTGGTTAAATATTTTCACCTTGAAATGTGTGCTTGTGCAAATGCACTGCTGCTCTGAATACAGGGGATGTATGAGAATGTGTGAAAATGCTGCATGGAATTTCACCTCACAAAGAAAACCTGTGGTCCCAAAGGGACTGTATTATACACTAAAAGAATACATTACAGAGAGACAGAGAGAGAGAGAGAAGCAGGAGGCGAGCAAACAGCAGCTCATTAGGTGATGTAGGGCAAATCACACCCCCCAAAATACATTTGGAACACAGATCTCATAATAAAATGGCTGTTTAGTGTGTAATGAGAATTTTAGTCAAAAGAAGACAAATGTAATTTGATTGGTTCTAGCTCAGAGGACGTTTTCCGAATCGACCAGAGTTTAGAATGCCAACACAAAGAAAGCCGAAGGTGAGGAACATCCGTGCAAAAATGAGGGCTATCCGGCGGAATCGCTGAACAATCCTGTAAATGAAACGTTGTGGATATAGACCATTATCCAGCTAATATTAGCCGAGTCGCCAAAAACTACAAAGACCACTAAATGAGTTAGTAGCCTATTCATGTGATAAATCGTTTGTACAAGCAGCAAATTAACCCACATTTACATGCTATTATTAGACCATCTAGTGATCTTTTTCTAAACTTAACTAACAACGTTTGTTTCCTAAACATAACCAAACTGTGACTGTTTCACAGCGCTAACGCCGTGTTTCAAACTATAGCCGTGAGTCCTGTGTGTCGTATTTCCTGCCAGCGCTAGGGATCCTTTTATGAAATGTTCCTGTGGCTCATATTAGAGGGTAGGAATAAATGACTTCTATCGTTGTATGGTTTGGAGGTCATGTTGATTCATTTTAAATACGCCACTCTCTTAGATACATTTAAAGCTTCGGGAAATATGCTTATTTGCTTTCTTGGAAGATTGATACCACTTTCCAGATATAACACTGGTTTTTATCTTCTCATCTGACTCCCTGAAAAATGTAATTTTAATTTTACAACTTTGTATTGTTCCCTTTACCCTTTATATGTTTGTTCAAATTACATGTATGCTATTTACAATTATGCCAGTTTCTTTTGAAATGCTTGCTGAGACACTGACATTTCAGTTACAAATGTGGCTAATAAAATACACATTAGTTATTACTTGTAAAAGCAAACAAATCTACTTTAAAGATGGTATAAGCATTTTAAATTAACTGACAGATGTTAATGTCTCTTACACCTTTTGTTATTGTATACAGACGAGTGAAGAGGAGGAGTGTTTTCTGAGAAGAGAGTGAGACCTCCTTCACATCTCTGGCAGGAAGTGTTTCGTTTTCGAAGGTCATCCTTCGCATCTCGACAAGAAATGTCAGCTAAAATTGGATTGGGAGGGGTAAATGAATTAATAAATATATAAACAAATCAGCAAATAAGCCATCAAAGCTGACAGAATGCCAAAAGAGAGGAGGTGAGGAAGTCCAAGCACTGTGGGGGGGGGGGGCAATCATTATTAAATAAAAAAAATTAGTAGTGTAGAAAAATAATCCATTAAGATGCACGGAAGCTCAGTTTCCAGCCAGTGAAGGACATGTCGCCCAGCCAACAAACACCCGTATATATTCAGCCAGAGATCTCCACCAGCAGCAGCATCCGGCTGCTTTTCACTCACTGTGCCACCAAATCATCTCCAGACAGCACTCATTTGAATAAGGAATTATAATTATGGGATTCACATGAAATTTTCATTAGTTTGGGGCAAAAAAATATGCGTTACAGCGACGGATGTATCTAGGTGTTAATATTGATGACAGCGTCGGCTCCCCAGCCAGAGGGCGACGAAGTGAATGCTAAACTGAAACCTGGGTGTTTGCTCCTCTGCAGAGGAGGTGCGACTCCTCCTCCCTCCTTCTTTAATAATTCTGTTTGGCACAGATGCCGTTGGGAGGGCTTGGCTACTCGAGAGGGTTGGCTAATTAGTGCAGCATCACTGGTAGCTAGTGTCTGAGTGTGGGGGAGCGCTGCAGATTGACATTCAGGACCACACAGAGGAGAACCAGACAGCCGCTGAACGAGGCGTCGCAACGGATCAGCACTATGGACGTCCTGAAATCTAGTCGTCATCTGTCAAGCTGTGGAGAAGCTGCTAATATTTGCCGCGGCAACATAAACTAAATTGCTTCCTTTTCTCCATTCTTTTTTTTTTTTTTTTTTTTTTACAGCATTTTGTTTCCTGGAATGCCTCCGAGCTCTTTATCTTATAAGTAACTCTGATGACTGTGAGATGGAAAAACACACCGTTCAAAATATGTCTAACTTTAAAATATTATGGGTGTCAATCTTAAAAGAAAGTTGGTTTTCTCCAGTCCTGAAGAGCTGACATTTTAGAGAAGGGAGCTTTCTCTTACAGTACAGCAGCCATGTGCAGTTTATTAAATAATGTTGCGTAAATAATTTTAAAAAGGTAGAAGTACTTTGATCTAGGCCATCTATTGTCTCAAACAGGAAACTGGCAGTACAGTGTGTATAATTCAGATTTCTGAACAGGGTAATTACAGTATTACATCAAATACATCAAATCCAAACCGGTTTTCTCTGCTTCTCTCTATCAGTGACTGATGCAACACAACAGTGATTCAGCCTGCAGTCAAGTTCGCATTCAAGCTTGTTTTCATCCAAAGAAAAGATCCTTCTTTACCTGGAAACATTCACTCCAAGAATATTAAATGTCAGCGTTCAGTTTCAAAGATGCCATGTATTCTTCTGCCGTTTCTCTATTTATTATCTTGATCCAGTAGGCTACCTAAAACATCAAAGCATCTACCACTTATCACCAAAGATATTCACAAAAAGAAATACTTCCCCTCCTTTGAAGAGGTTGAATGTACTACAGCCCTGAGACTGTTCTATAGCTTGAAGGTCACGTAAAAACACAGTGAAAAATACAAGTATAAGCTACTAATAACTGCAGCCTTCTGAATGTGTTAATATTCACAACTTATTTCATGCTTTTCATCCCACTCACAATGTATCCATGGTCCAATGCTCCATCCCCTTAAAGCTGAAACCAACAACTGTATCCTGCCTGAATGCCCATAGTGATAGAGTATCAAATGTATGTTGAAATGGAAATCGCAATGCCTCTGTCACAGGCACGAAAAGCTCATGTAAAATATCTTAGCCTTCCTAGTTCACCTTCTCAGCCATTTGGAGATATTATCATAGACTGTAAAAAGAAATGGACGAAGCTTCAGAGTCTGAAAAGTGAAGCAAATGCGAAAGTGCCTTCCTGCATTCTATCAAATTTCCAGCAGGGGGCAACTCCACTGGTTGCAAAAAGAAGTTTGTTTCTCTAGAAGCCTTTGGGAAATTGACCCTAATTCTGCCTTGATTTATTACCTTAGAGCCATATATTTCCCTCAGTTGGTGGAAACCAAAACAGAGCTAATAGGAGAGTGAGTATTGGACTTACATTTCCCAGGCAGCCAGAAACAAGCCTGTTCTCCCAAGAAAAAGGACAGTGTTTGAGACCAGAAACACAGCTCCAAATGAATGCTAATGTCGCTCCGTGTTTGCTGGATGTGTAAGAAAGCATTTGTTTGCCAACATGTTGCGGGTTGTTGCTTGTTGCGCCAAGTGGCCAAAAAAATCATCCATCCATCCATCCATCTTCGTCCGCTTATCCGGTGTCGGGTCGCGGGGGGAGCAGCTCCAGCAGGGGACCCCAAACTTCCCTTTCCCGAGCAACATTAACCAGCTCCGACTGGGGGATCCCGAGGCGTTCCCAGGCCAGGTTGGAGATATAATCCCTCCACCTAGTCCTGGGTCTTCCCCGAGGCCTCCTCCCAGCTGGACGTGCCTGGAACACCTCCCTAGGGGAGGCGCCCAGGGGCATCCTTACCAGATGCCCGAACCACCTCAACTGGCTCCTTTCGACGCAAAGGAGCAGCGGCTCTACTCCGAAGCTCCTCACGGATGACTGAGCTTCTCACCCCTATCTCTAAGGGAGACGCCAGCCACCCTCCTGAGGAAACCCATTTCAGCCGCTTGTACCCTGGATCTCGTTCTTTCGGTCATGACCCAGCCTTCATGACCATAGGTGAGGGTAGGAACGAAAACTGACCGGTAGATCGAGAGCTTTGCCTTCTGGCTAAGCTCTCTTTTCGTCCACAACGGTGCGATAGATTGAATGCAATACCGCACCCGCTGCGCCCGATTCTCCGACCAATCTCCCGCTCCATTGTCCCTCACTCGCGAAAAAAACAACCCCAAGGTACTTGAACTCCTTCACTTGGGGTAAGGACTCATTCCCTACCTGGAGAAGGCATTCCATCGGTTTCCTGCTGAGAACCATGGCCTCAGATTTAGAGGTGCTGATCCTCATCCCAACCGCTTCACACTTGGTTGCGAACCGATCCAGTGAGTGCTGAAGGTCGCAGGCCGATGATGCCATCAGGACCACATCATCTGCAAAGAGCAGCGATGAGATCCCCAGCCCACCAAACTGCAACCCCTCCCCACCCCGACTACGCCTCGATATCCTGTCCATAAATACTACAAACAGGATTGGTGACAAAGCGCAGCCCTGGCGGAGGCCAACCCTCACCTGAAACGAGTCCGACTTACTACGAGAACCCGGACACAGCTCTCGCTTTGGTTGTACAGAGATTGGATGGCCCTGAGAAGAGACCCCTCACCCCATACTCCCGCAGCACCTCCCACAGTATCTCCCGGGGACCCGGTCATACGCCTTCTCCAAATCCACAAAAACACATGTAGACCGGTTGGGCATACTCCCAGGCTCCCTCCAGGATCCTTGCGAGTGAAGAGCTGGTCCGTTGTTCCACGACCAGGACGGAATCCGCATTGTTCCTCCTCAACCCGAGGTTCGACTATCGGCCGAACCCTCCTTTCCAGCACCTTGGAGTAGACTTTACCAGGGAGGCTGAGAAGTGTGATACCCCTATAATTGGCACACACCCTCTGGTCCCCCCTTTAAAAAGGGGAACCACCACCCCAGTCTGCCACTCCTTTGGCACCGTCCCAGACTTCCACGCAATGTTGAAAAGGCGTGTCAACCAGGACAGCCCCTCCACACCCAGAGCCTTGAGCATTTCTGGACGGATCTCATCAATCCCGGGGCTTTGCCACTGTGTAGTTGTTTGACTACATCAGTGACTTCCGCCTGGGAAATCGACGACAATCCCCCATTATCCTCCAGCTCTGCCTCTAACATAGAGGGCGTATTAGTCGGATTCAGGAGTTCCTCAAAGTGCTCCTTCCACCGTCCTATTACCTCCTCAGTTGAGGTCAACAGTGTCCCATCCTTACTGTACACAGCTTGGATGGTTCCCCGCTTCCCCCTCCTGAGGTGGCGAACAGTTTTCCAGAAGCACTTTGGTGCCGACCGAAAGTCCTTCTCCATGTCTTCTCCAAACTTCTCCCACACCCGCTGCTTTGCCTCTTTCACGGCAGAGGCTGCAGCCCTTCGGGCCCTTCGGTACCCTGCAACTGCCTCCGGAGTCCTCCGGGATAACATATCCCGGAAAGATTCCTTCTTCAGTCGGACGGCTTCCCTGACCACCGGTGTCCACCACGGTGTTCGTGTGTTACCGCCCCTTGAGGCACCTAAGACCACAGCTCCTCGCCGCAGCTTCAGCAATGGAAACTTTGAACATTGTCCACTCGGGTTCAATGCCCCCAGCCTCCACAGGGATGCACGAAAAGCTCCGCCGGAGGTGTGAGTTGAAAGTCTGTTGGACAGGGGCCTCCTCCAGACGTTCCCAATTTATCCGCACTACACGTTTGGGCTTACCAGGTCTGTCCAGAGTCTTCCCCCACCCTCTGACCCAACTCATCACCAGATGGTGATCGGTTGACAGCTCTGCCCCTCTCTTCACCCGAGTGTCCAAAACATACGGCCTCAGATCAGATGAAACGATTATGAAATCGATCATTGACCTTCGGCCCTAGGGTGCTCTGGTACCAGGTACACTTATGAGCATCCCTATGTTCGAACATGGTGTTCGTTATAGACAATCCATGACTAGCACAGAAGTCCAACAACAAACACCCACTCTGGTTTAGATCAGGGAGGCCGTTCCTCCTAATCACGCCTCCAGGTGTCTCCATCATTGCCCACGTGTGCGTTGAAGTCCCCCAGCAGAACAATGGAGTCCCCCCACTGGAGCCCCATGCAGGACTCCAGTCAAGGTCTCCAAGAAGGCCGAATACTCCGAACTCCTGTTTGGTGCATATGCACAAACAACAGTCAGAGTTTTCCCCCACAACCCGCAGGCGTGGGGAGGCGACCCTCTCGTCCACCGGGTAAACTCCAACACAGCGGCGCTCAGCCGGGGCTTGTGAGTATCCCCACACCCTCCCGGCGCCTCACACCCTGGGCAACTCCGGAGAAGAAAAGAGTCCAACCCCTATCCAGGAGTATGGTTCCAGAACCAAGACTGTGCGTAGAGGTAAGCCCCACCAGATCTAACCGGTAGCACTCCACCTCCCGCACCAGTTCCGGCTCCTTCCCCCACAGAGAGGTGACGTTCCACGTCCCCAGAGCCAGCGTCTGCCGCCCGGGTCTGGTCCGTTGAGGCCCCTGACCTTCACTGCCACCCATGTGGCATCGCACCCGACCCCAACGGTTCCTCCCACAGGTGGTGGGCCCATGGGATGGAGAGGGAGTTGCCACGTAGCTTGTTCGGGCTGTGCCCGGCCGGGCTCCGTGGCAAACCCGGCCACCAGGCGCTCGCCGGCAAGCCAAAAAAATCAATGCAGGTGCAATCGGTGAACAGAGCTGTTCTTAGCAAATGGTGAAATTCAATGTAGGCTAGATACTGTAGGCTACACACATTAAGAACTGTCTGGTTGAGCTTTTGACCTCTGTACTAATGATATTCAGGCTATGATTGTTAATTGTCTTTAACCTTTAGTTGGCTATACTTGATTTTAATGATCATTTAACCGTTTTTGTATCAGAATGACACGATAATTTTTAGTATACAGTAACTTTGTCAAATGAATCGTGCTAATTGTGGTATAATTACTGTAAATAATGTTTCTGCTTGGATTCTTTGACAGCTCCTTCAAGAGCAAAGTCTTTTCACACAAATCTAATTGTAGATAGTTGTATAACCAAAAAAAGGTAAATTACTTGATCCAAGTTCCTCTCACTGAATTGTAAAAGGTACAGCTTTATTTCTATGGTTAAAAATAAGTTCATATAGATGTTCATATTAAAAATGAACACTAGCTGTAAAGAGACAGGATACTAAATCAGGTTTCAGGTTTCTATGCCCACCTAACACCCTGACCTTTACAGGTTTACTTATTACTGAGCTAAAAGAATGTCCAACTACTTCCTGAATTTGCAGTGGGCATAAATACTGTACTACTGCAAAATCATCCTAAGAGACTGGGCTGAGTATATAGTGTTCAATAAAAACTCTACCAATTGCTCTCAAACATGTCCCAACAGGACTTCCTGTCATTGCTCTACAATGGATCAAATCACTACCAGCAATGTAATTACAATTTAATTTAAATCATGTTTAAAAACAAAAAGAAATCCAGATGATTTGGGCACAATTTAACCTTTAACTTTATGTAAAATGCAATGCATTAGAACTGAAGAACTGACAGGTGACTATGATTGTCTCATTTGTTTATAGTCATTACCCAAATGTTTCAAAGTTAATGAGATAGTGAATTATTAATGCTGAAAAGTGGAACATAATGAAAACTTACAATAATTTGCACAAAGCAAATGCATTTTTACACATATCCCTCCCTACTTATACATTGAGGACATGGACTATCATCCCAACACTAGAAGCAACAGATTGCAGCGTAGTGCAGTGTCCCTGGAGAGGTCTTCGGGGGCTAGTACACAAGTGGAAAACAATCACTTGTCATCGCTGATGGACCTTCTTTAGGTCAGCTTTCACTCTGACGAAGCTCATATATTTGGGAATTATCAGTATAAACAACACACTCTTAGTACTAATATTTATCTTCCATTTCAAACGTCCTATCAAATCTCCTCAGATTGGTCTACCACTAATCCACCATGAGCTAATGAGGCCAAGCCGTAAATCATTTATGAGAAATAATAAATACATTTCACTGATGTATCTTACTGATGGATGTGCTTCAGTGAGACCGTGCTTGCATAGGATTATCAACAAAGGAATTAAAGTGAATGTACTTAAAATCTCCCTCCATAGGCAGTTCAATCACTGGAAATACAAAGAGGGAGAGGGCGAGTGAGATCCATTAATTGTGTTGGAGGTACCATATGGAATTAATTTTGTCAAAACAGGCATGGAGAAACTTCAAACAGCCACCACTTCATTATAAATCAAGAAATTATTTGCCCTAAATCTGCATCAAGCATAGGTAAGGTTGGCCCTGGGGAAGAGGGATAAAAACAGTTGATTCTTTAATCTCAGAAAAATCCTCTGGTTGTGGTATACTGTATGTGTGCATGTGTCTCGCTAATCTCGCAGCAGAATTCCTCTCATCTGCTTTTAAACCTGTTTATTCCTCCTCCACATCCAACCAGGTTAAATAACATGAAACTGGAAGTACTATCAACGCACTCTTGAGCAAGGTACATAACCCTTTGCTGTTTTAATGAGTCCAACTGCAGCTTTGGAATATAAACAGTATAGCAGTCTGTATTATAAGATTCATAAACCCCACGGGTTAAACACAAATCCTATTTTGTTTAAGTTGATACGTTTCCGAATCTTTATGCAGTTTCTCTCAGTTTACGCAGCCCCCAGGCAAATTCACATTTTGTGTCGTTCAATTGAGTTTGTATGCATTTGTATTGTGTCTCTATAGTGGTCTGTCTGAATATACAGCACAGCCACACTAGCGAACATGCTCAGAATTATAATGTTAACATGCTGATTATTAGCAGATAGCAGGTAGCATGCTAACATTTTCTAATTTTAGCTAAACAGCCTACAGCTGAGGTATATGGGCTAACGCTTGTACATTAATTATTTTTGTTTAGTTGGTTAGCATGCTAACCTTTGCCAATTTGCATCATTGTCATCAGTGTGTAGGTATTTTGTCATAAACCAAATTATTTGGACAAAGTACAATTTTGACCTGATGATGTCATAGTAGAAAAAACCAAGGATCACAAAAGTTGTGCTACCTTAATTAATCACAATTTGAGAGTAGATGTTTATCTTCAGCCCAATAACATCTGTAAACAGCTCGTAATATCTGTTACTTTCATTGTAGCAACAGCTGCTAATGATGAGGAATGATTACCTTTAATAAGAGCTTAATCCTGCCTTTTCAGTATTTTTTTATGAATTCCCCTATAAGGAAAGGCACCTTACATTCAAACTCACTGAGCCATTAAAGTCAGGTTAGCACTATTACGGTATCAATATCAATATCATTTGAGGTTTCAGTTTGCCAGTGTAATTAATGCAAGACAATATTGTGCACAGTCATCCGTCTACGCTGCTGATGGTAAGGGAGAGATGTGAGTCAACGTTCCAAGACACAAGAAAACGAAGCCTTTAAGCCATGATTCTGATTATTTTTCCAGATAGGGATGGAGATGTAAATATAGACTGAGTAATGTAATGAAAATTGCCATTAATCTAATGAGACAAGCAGAGACAGAACAGCCACTGGGCTGACAGCATGCCACAGGTAGACTTGAACCTTTTAGTCATAATTCTGATTGCGTTTGCTAATTATGAAGAGATGAAATATGAACAGCCTCTGACTAAATGCAATGCAAACAAATGTATGTGTTCTAGGAGAGAAACAGCGGGGAGAGAGTCAGT
This sequence comes from Perca flavescens, assembly GCF_004354835.1. Taxonomy (NCBI): domain Eukaryota; kingdom Metazoa; phylum Chordata; class Actinopteri; order Perciformes; family Percidae; genus Perca; species Perca flavescens. The sequence continues at coordinate 792,107 of NC_041331.1, forward strand.
AGTGGGCTGCGGTGGAGTTTTGTGATAGTGAACCGGGGCTCATGGTTCCCATGGAGAGAAGTTTGCTGCTTGTTCAGCTGAGGGTACACACTGCCAACCTGTTCTGGCCTGCTGCTTTATGAAATGCCTCTTGCTGAAATCGATAAAATGTTAGAGTTGATTAAAACACCAATAAAGACCCCCGCGAGTATTTTTCTTCAGATGACTGCGAGAAACATTTTCAGCCTCTCTTCCGGCCTTGTTTCTCAGAGTGTTTTTGCAGCAAGCAAGTCCACACAGCTTGCTCATAGGAAATACAATCCCTATTTGTATTTGTTTGCTACATAGTAAAACGTCAACATCCATAATTGAAAAATACTCTCCTATGTGTTCGAGCAGAGGTAATAATGAACCTCAAGACCAGGTGATTTTTGTTATTGGGTTCAGACAATATTTGCCTCCAATAATTTCCATCCAGAAAATAAAGATATGAAGGTAGTCAAAGGGAAGACATTTAAGAAGACCGTGTGTCTTTGGCATCTTTCCCAAAAGCATAACTATTTAAATCTGTGAGTGAGTACTTTTTAGTCATAATTCAGAGATTTCAGAGAAGTCATTTATATGAGTTGGACCTGAATACAATTCCACTGCTGCCTGGAGCGGGCAGCCAGACCAGAGTGCAACACTGGGCTTCTGCAGTGCCCATTTGTAATTCCACAGTCCAGAGGCGTGGATTAAGCATTGTTTCAGTTAATTAAAGCATTTCTACCAAGCCACAGGCCTGGCCCTTGTTTCTGTCTTTGCCACAATGATTGTTTCTCCCCGCCAATAACCAAGACAACAGCCATAGGGGCTGCAAAAAAATGGACATAACTCTTTAGAGCGCTGAAGGCTTGTGCAATCAAAGCTCTTATCACCTAGATGTAGAGCAGGGGAATCCTGTGCCCGTCAGAAGCTGCAGAGTGAACTATTGCAGAAATCACAGTTTATACTGCAGACTTGCTGAACTCCGAATACACTTCCCCAAGAAAAATAGTTTGGAAGAATCTGATTTTGTTCATTGGAGTGGTCTTGAAGTGGATTCAGAGTGTCTATAACTGTAGAACATTAAAAAACAGTTTGCAGTCATGTTTGTTACAGATGGTTACAGATGATCCATCTTTTGTAAATTAGACATCAAAGCCTGTGAGCATTACTGTCCATATTATAATTTAGTTTACATCATCAATACACAAAAAGCAACTTTATGGTTATGTGGTTATTTTAATGCACTATAAGAAGATAAATGCACCCATCAACTATTGAGGCTTGTGCTTGGTTGCTTCCATCAGGAATGTAATACCAATGCCATGTCAGTGTGAGACATTGCCAACACTTTGTAGTAATGGAGAATCTTTCATTAATTTCAAAGGAAGCCATCCTCTTATGGCTGAAGTGTAGCTTAGTCTCAAGAATGTGTGAGTAGTGGTTACTGTGGAAACCAGGAGACTAACTGCAGCAAGAACTGATACTGTTTAAATTTTAATTTGTTGAAGCAGTTCTAGGACACAAAACAATCATTACTGCCCAATAGAGACATACAGATATAATATAAAAAAAATAAGATGCACTCATTACATAAAGGGTTATGTCATGAAGTACACTCCACGTTTCTTCAAATCTAGCTGTTTTTATGCCAGACTCGAGTGTCTTTCTATAGTTGATTGTTCTTATAATGAAGCCAGAAAGCTTATATGCGTCTTGTGAAAGCATCTGCTCAGTGTGCACTTCCTATTTACTGTCCAAACAGCTCCTTGACTGCGTATACAGTAGTGTGCAAGAGCAAGACAGCCAGTGACCCAGGGTGTCGTGTTTGTGTGTGTGTGTATGTGTGTATGCTTTAGCGCCTTCAAGTATGTTAACAATCTGATGCATGAAATGATATATATATATATATATATAAAATGAAGAGCAGTTTCTCCTTGACGGGTCAAAAACACTAGCCTCAAGGTTGTCAACTTCCCAATGCCCCACTTACTAACACAACAATGATGCCAGTTTATGGAAATACAGGTATGGGTGTGTGGTATCAATATTTACTGTCTAAGCATCTTCCGATAATGTGTCTTTATTAAAGTGATGGCCTGCCACCCACATTTTTTTTCTGCTACTGCAGACACATAACATGGATATGTAATGGGTGGCGGGGGGCTCAGAAAGCTCAACGCTTATTATTCATGTTATACAGGATCACACATACATAAAAGAAATGACTGCCAAGGTGATGGACAATTTTGCCATGAAAAGCAAGGAACAATTTTGACAACAAGGACCTAAATTTCACTTTCAGTTTTACTATATACACCATAAAAATGTATTAATACATAGGACTGTGTCATTTCTGTGAACAAGCTTTTCAAATGTATACTGCAGACCTTTAAAATGGGGCTAAAACAACCATGACAAGCTTAACCCCAGTAACTGCACTGGCTGTGTAATTAGGTATAATTATAAAAAAAAAAGATTTTTCATTTCAGTTACTGCTCTCTCCGGTCAGAGAGGAAGTCAACAGACAGACAGTTAAAGCAACAGAGCTTTATCATATTAAAGCTAGCTGGAGAGAGTCCCACAGCTAGCCTTAGCTAAAATTAAAATTACTTGTTTTGTTGATTTTTGCTGAAAAAATATCCATTTTGATAAACTGATATATATATATATATATATATATATATATATATATATATATATATATATATATATATATATATGTCATATTATTCCACATAATTAAATGGGGCAGAAGCTAAATCCTATCATGATGGGGAAAAAAACTCCAGCTAAACTCCCGCTAAAGGTAGATAGCTTCTCCTTATACCACCTCAGCTTTGGACTTTAGTGGTATGTATGCGATTGTGTGGCTAAATTAAACTAACTAAACTAACTAAATTAATTTATTTTATGAATTTCATTATTAATTGTAGCTGGGCAGGCAAACACCTAGCTAAAAAGAGATACATTTGATTATACTTTGATAACGTTTTTTGTTTCAACTAACAAGATAAACCACATTTTGCCTATAGATGATGAGTGTAGTATCTGCATTCTTTATGATCAAATGTGCAGGAGCAGTAGTAACAAACAGCCATGCCAATTGTTAACATAGACCGTGGTAACAAAAGAAAGTCCTCCAAACCATACGACAATATAGGTAATTTATTCCTACCCTATAATACAATATTATATACAAATAATCCCACTCCCCTAGCAGTGACAGGAAAGGCAACCGTATATCTAAAGCAGAGAACGTAACGGTTGTGGTTTTAAATATGTCATTAACGTTGTGAAACAGTTGCAGTTTGGTTATGTTAAGGCCTCAAAACTACTTAGTCACGTTTAGAAAAAGATTGTGGTTTGGGATAAAATCAGACATATTAGACGCCATTAGAAATAGAAAAAGAAGTTGTAATTGCTGCATTAACAAACAACGTGTGTAGGCATTTTTGGGGTGAGGACAGTTTTCAAAAAACACAATGAGGGGTTATCCTGAAAATGAGCTACTGCAAATTATTTCGAGCAAAGCAACACTTCTGGAATTCTATTCAGAAGAAATAATCATATTAATCCAGCAAGAGCCATTTTCTAAAATTCACCAAGGAGCTGCATCAAAATTAATCATATTCCAGAGCCAGTCAATTGGAAGTAATTACTTGACCAATCCCCACAATAATGCTGAGAATTGCTCATAAAAGCATAGCAGATTAAAGTGGTGGAAATACTGTAACTTTGTAATGTAGTCACATCCTGCCTGATGCCAAAAGAAATATAAATATGAGGTGTTTTAGAGACTTCACAGAGTAGCACAAAGTGAAAACAATAATAGCGATTATTAAAAGAAATGGCAGTTAATATTGCCATCAAGTGTCCCCTCGCTGAAGTGAGTCAATTTATCCTCCAAACACAAAGTGTTTCCTTCTTAATGTTCAGTATATATACATAGAGCTTTAGTAAACAGCAGCTGTTTGTCAGCTCAACCAGACTTGTCATGTCTAACATCTGCACAGCTGGCAGCTTCTCTCTGTGAGCTGAATGACAATGATACATTCAGGTGGATGGACCCTAGCAGGTGACATCCAAATCATTCCCCGCTCTCGGCAGCAGAAATGAGCACGGCGACATTCAGAACATGAAATACAGCTCTGCCGCCCAGCCGGAGAGGTTCCTCCCAGCTCAGTTGCAGCTGACTCCAGTCAGTAGGCTGCAGGTTGAGCCGCCTCCCTCCATTAGCCTGGAGGATCCATTTATGCTTTCATCAAACTGCACTCCTGCAACAATAACACCATCGCCTTGCCATGCGTCACACATCAGGGCGCCTTTGGCCAAGTGGCGGCTTCTCAGCGTTCCTAGTAATGAGTAATGGTTTAAAGAATCACATTGACTCAGGTGCGCAGGGTTTAAACTCCTCCTGAGCGCGACGGGAGCAAAGAAGGGTGAAAGATGAAGGGATGTAAGATGAAAAGAGTAGACGATGATGACGTCACCTGTGAGGAAATTTAGCATTCAGGGGAGCAGTTCAACCTTTTTATTTCACACCTGAAACTGTCAACTTCTCACCCTGTTATGTGTGAACTGAAGCTGCAGAATGTCTACTACCACACCAAATAAGGTTATTTTTAATTTATAAATTTATTATATGAAGAAGTTAGGGTTTTCTTGCACAACAAGTGCAGTCAAAGTAAACATCATATGGGTCTCAGACAAAAATAAATCATTTCAATCTGTGCAAACTATTACAAACTGTGCAAAAAGTGCATATGGTGCTGTACTGTCAATCAGTTTGGTGCTAGATTGTAATGGAGCCATAGAAGGCCATAGAAGGGCTGTAGAATGAGAACAGATGGGGCACAGTGATTTCCACTTCAGCACCTGTTGATATGTGGAATCACATTGGTCAATGAAAGCAACCACATGTATTATGGAGGAATTAATATAACCTGGGATTTTCCTGGCTCAGAATGGGCCTTTTTTTGGGGGGGGGGGACTACGCATGGCAGTATTACCGTACAGTACAGGCAATGAATCTGTGTTACCTTATTTGACAGAAATATATGCATTTATTTCTGACAATTTGATAAACAAATATATGTATTATGTCTGAGTAAATAAAACCCCAATTAACAAAACTGCTTTAAAAAAATCTTTTTAATATTTAAATATATCCCTGTGAGAGTCCGGTACAGCTAAACTCTGGAGACAAAACTGAGATTAGCTCTCATATTGAAGTTAATGTTTTGCTGGTTCAAGGGTTGTTTGGTAAATTGCTCTGCAACATATTCTGAGAGGATCTGAATTGTTTTTATTCTCAATACTTATCATTTTGGTGCTGGTCATTTTCCTCTGGGCGCCAAAAATTCCTCTAACTCATTACTCATAATCATTACCAGCTTAATTTACCTCTTCCTCTTAATTAGGTGGCTTACACCAGCCCACATGATCCAAACACACGTATCAATTTAATAACACCACCGCTGGTCCATTCTCACCCCAGACAATTTAGTCTTAGTAAAGCAGTCGATCAACTAGTGCCAGCTGTGCTCCTTCAAGTTTAGCACATGGAAAATGTTTAGCATGTTTTAAATAGCCTCCGTAGAGAGTAATCAACTATTTAACAGCTATTAAAGCAACTTATAGAATATTAAGTTCATAGCACAATGGTGTATTCTACAGTCACCACAGTCAAATTAATTTAGGTATATAATATATTGAATTTTTCAACATGTCCAGAATAGTCTCATAACAGTTGCCACTCTCCACTAATTTGAATTCAGGTCCACTGAAGTTTTTTCCAGAGCGTAATACTTAAATTACAAGAAACAGAAATGGAGCAAAAGACAAAACAGCAGCTTAGAAATCAAACTGTGGCAGTCCACACTTTCCAGAGTAGAGGCAGTCTGCCAGCCCCTTTGAGCTAACTTAAAATCCCTAACCAGGGCTCTGTCCGGTGGAGGGGGCAGCAGGTTGCTACATCACTGTTTCGCAGCTGAGAAGGTGTTGAGGTGGTGATATGGTATAACACCAGCCGGGACCTGCCTGGATGATTGCCACTACCACACAGCAGCTCTCAGCATCTCCTTGCATCCCCTCTGCAGTAGCTGTCATACACAGCCACCTGGGGCCGCCATCCTGACTTGTTTTGACGAGGCTGGCTGAGTGGAAGGAGGAGCAGGGGCAGATGGTACCGTTAAACTGGCAGGGGTGACATGGCTGGCATTGAGCCGGGCATCCCTGAGAGTCTCAGACAGCAGGAAGCCACCTTGACCCACCAGATCTTAATTCCCATCACCCCACTGGAGACAGAGGACCACGGGCCAAGCAGATCCAGGCCCAGCAAAGACCGTTCAAACAGCCCATCCTCCCAGCTGCCCCTAGGTCATTGGCTAGCACTCTGCCAAACATTCTATTGGGGGTAATTCTGTTTGTCTAAATGCAACAACCTGATTGCAATGCTGAGTTGCCGATGTTTAGCAGGGATCATGTTTACCATGTTCACCATCTTAGTTTAGCATGTTAGCATGCTAACACCTGCTTATGTCAGTTTTTAAGGTATTTGGACATACACTAAACCAAAGTTTTTGTATGAATTTAAATTTCCATCTGCTTGTGGCGCTAGATGAAAAGTCAGGGGATCATCAAAATCACCATTACATTCTGTGCAAAATGTAATGGCAATCCATCCAATAGTTTTTTGAGATATTTCAGTCTAGACTAAATTGATTACAATATTTGTAACATTATGTTTATCATTTTACATGTATAACCACAAAATTATGTTTGAACAATACAGAATGAGTACTCTTATTGACATATAAAGCCAAGTATTGTGCATTGTGTGCAAAGCCACCAGCCATGTAATAATATAGTCTACAGCAACCCTTCCTGTTATTTGCCTTGAGTAAATTAATAGAGGTTTTAAGCGGGCAGGTCAAGACCACATCGGTAGTTGCTCCCCTCAATTTCAATTTCTTGAGGAGAAAATGAAAACAGGCCAATAAGAGGAAAGGAACATTCAATGTATAATACCTGTCACCCGTAGCAGATGCATAACCCTATGATAGCCTTATAGTGACCTACTGCTCAATTTATATCATACTGTGTTGTTATTTATTCAATTTATATAATAATAATAATAATACATTTTATTTAAAGTGCCTTTCATGACACCCAAGGTCACTTCACAAACAAACAATCATCAAACATCGTTAAAATTATAGTCATCTCATAAAATAGAAATAAATAAAACTCTGTGCAAAAGTTTTAGGCAGGTATGGAAAAAACGCTGTAAACTAAGATTGCTTTCAAAAATGGAAGTGTAGTGTTAATAGTTTATTTTCATCAATTAACAAAATACAGTGAATAAACAGAAGAGAAATCTAAATCATATCAATATTTGGTGTGACCACCCTTTGCCTTCAAGACAGCATCAGTTCTTCTCAGTACACTTGCACACAGGTTTTCAAGGAACTGGGCTGGTAGGTTGTTCCAAACATCTTGGAGAACTAACCACAGATCTTCTGAGGATGGAGCCTTCTTCAAATCCTTCTGTCTCTTCATGTGATCCCAGACAGACTGGATGATGCTGAGATCAGGGCTCTGTGGGGGCCATGCCGTCACTTCCAGGACTTCTTGTTCTTCATTACGCTGAAGATACTTCTTTATGACCTTGGCTGGATGTTTGGGGTCGTTGTCCTGCTGCAGAATGAATTTGGGCCCAATCATACGCCTCCCTGATGGTATTGCATGATGGATAAGTATCTGCCTGTATTTCTCAGCATCGAGGACCCCATTAATCCTGACCAAATCTCCAACTCCATTTGTAGAAATGCAGCCCTAAACTTGCAAGGAACCTCCACCATGCTCCAATGTTACCTGCAGACACTCATTAGTGTACCGCTCTCCAGCCCTTCGGCCAACAACCGGCCTTCTGCTACAGCCAAATATTTCAAATTTTGACTCATCAGTCCAGAGCACCTGCTGCCTTTTTTCTGCACCCCAGTTCCTACGTGTTTGTGCATAGTTGAGTCGCTTGGCCTTGTTTCAATGTCGGAGGTATGGCTCCTGGTTCCAACTCTTCCATGAAGACCACTTCTGGCCAGACTTCTCCAGACAGTAGATGGGTGTACCTGCGTCCAACTGGTTTCTGCCAGTTCTGAGCTGATGGCACTGCTGGACATCTTCCCATTTCGAAGGGAAATAAGCTTGATGTGTTTTTCATCTGCTGCACTAAGTTTCCTTGGCTGACCACTGCGTCTACGATCCTCAACAATCCCTGAATTTTTGCAAGTCTACCTATAAGAATTGATGCTGGTTTGAAGGCACAGGGTAGTAACACCAAATATTTATGTGATTAAGATCTTTTTTTGGTCACTCACTTTGCATTTTGTAAATTGATAAAAAATAAACAATCATTATTTATATTTATATATATATATATATATATATATATATATATATATACAGTGAGGAAAATAAGTATTTGAACACCCTGCTGTTTTGCAAGTTCTCCCACTTGGAAATCATGGAGGGGTCTGAAATTGTCATCGTAGGTGCATGTCCACTGTGAGGGCATAATCTAAAAAAAAAAAATATCCAGAAATCACAATGTATGATTTTTTAACTATTTATTTGTATGATACAGCTGCAAATAGGTATTTGAACACCTGTCTATCAGCTAGAATTCTGACCCTCAAAGACCTGTTAGTCTGCCTTTAAAATGTCCACCTCCACTCCATTTATTATCCTAAATTAGATGCACCTGTTTGAGGTTGTTAGCTGCATAAAGACACCTGTCCACCCCATACAATCAGTAAGAATCCAACTACTAACATGGCCAAGACCAAAGAGCTGTCCAAAGACACTAGAGACAAAATTGTACACCTCCACAAGGCTGGAAAGGGCTACGGGGAAATTGCCAAGCAGCTTATTGAAAAAAGGTCCACTGTTGGAGCAATCATTAGAAAATGGAAGAAGCTAAACATGACTGTCAATCTCCCTCGGACTGGGGCTCCATGCAAGATCTCACCTCGTGGGGTCTCAATGATCCTAAGAAAGGTGAGAAATCAGCCCTGGACTACACGGGAGGAGCTGAAAAGAGCTGGGACCACCGTTTCCAAGGTTACTGTTGGTAATACACTAAGACGTCATGGTTTGAAATCATGCATGGCACGGAAGGTTCCCCTGCTTAAACCAGCACATGTCAAGGCCCGTCTTAAGTTTGCCAATGACCATTTGGATGATCCAGAGGAGTCATGGGAGAAAGTCATGTGGTAAGATGAGACCAAAATAGAACTTTTTGGTCATAATTCCACTAACCGTGTTTGGAGAAGAATGATGAATACCATCCCAAGAACACCATCCTTACTGTGAAGCATGGGGGTGGTAGCATCATGCTTTGGGGGTGTTTTTCTGCACATGGGACAGGGCGACTGCACTTTATTAAGGAGAGGATGACCGGGGCCATGTATTGCGAGAACAACCTCCTTCCATCGGTTAGAGCATTGAAGATGGGTCGAGGCTAGGTCTTCCAACATGACAATGACCTGAAGCACAGCCAGGATAACCAAGGAGTGGCTCTGTAAGAAGCATATCAAGGTTCTGGCGTGGCCTAGCCAGTCTCCAGACATAAACCCAATAGAGAATCTTTGGAGGGAGCTCAAACTCTGTTTCTCAGTGACAGCCCAGAAACCTGACTGATCTAGAGAAGATCTGTGTGGAGGAGTGGGCCAAAATCCCTCCTGCAGTGTGTGCAAACCTGGTGAAAAACTACAGGAAACGTTTGACCTCTGTACTTGCAAACAAAGGCTACTGTACCAAATATTAACATTGATTTTCTCAGGTGTTCAAATACTTATTTGCAGCTGTATCATACAAATAAATAGTTAAAAAATCATACATTGTGATTTCTGGATTTTTATTTTAGATTATGTCTCTCACAGTGGACATGCACCTACGATGACAATTTCAGACCCCTCCATGATTTCCAAGTGGAAGAACTTGCAAAATAGTGGTGTGTTCAAATACTTATTTTCCTCACTGTATATATATATATATACACATACATACATACATACATACATACACATATAGATTAATGTGTTGAGCATCTATACATGGAAGCAAGCAGCATTGAGCTGTGCAGGAGGAACACTATTCAAACCAGAGGCCAGAGCAATGCTGTCCAGTTAGCCACTAAGCCAACTGGAAAGCCAAGGAAGGCTACGCCAATGTTTTACTCTCCGCTGACATGACTTAATTAAAGTGCCATAGCCTTTCTGTAACTTCTTCAGATTTAATTGGATCGTTAGCAGAACAGATTTAATTACAGCCAGAGCTGAATGGTTTGCATTAAATCTGCACCTGGGAAACTTGGTCGAATATCAAAAGCTGAAAGAAAATGGAGCAGTTTGTCAAGGAAAGGGGGTGCAATGGACTGGTCCTCACATATCTTGAGGGAGTCCCGAGGGAGTTTGTTTGTAGTTGCCAAACAAGAAACATTCTCAATTCTTGAAGACACAAATTCATTACCAACAAATGACAGAATACTTCAAAAATAGATTCAAATTATTAAACTTAGATTCTGATAAATTGATGCACAACCACAGATCCAACCCAAATTCTGCATGAAAAACAAAAGGAATCTGGAAAAAAACGATATTTCCATATCAAGACTGCTTACGTAGATACATACATAACTGCATACATACTGAATTCCTGTCTTGAAAGAAATGTCAGACGACTCATGATACTGTCTCAAATCCTTCCATTGCATTATGCAGTCTTCAAAAGGAGCAACTGTGTCATAAAATATAGCCGACCAGCACTACCTCAAACCTCGCTACTCAATGAAGAAGATGACGTGCACTGAGAGGAAAGTAACTGAGAAGTCGTTCATTGTTGCAGTCAAGGTACGCTAATGGTAGCATATACTGCTAATGCTGCAACCGCTTCCGGTAACTGAAGCCATGTGCTGTTTCATTTACACTGATATGAGGTACAAGGGACAGGAACTGAGGGAAGCAATGCCCAATCAGCATTTTCGTGACTAAATTAATCCTTCTCAGGGACTGACTAAACAGTTATCCAGTGTATCAATCAGCTTGTTTGTAACCGTTTATGTGGCAGAGGATGTCATTTTTAAGGCATTTTTTATTCAGTTTTCAACAAAAATTGAGGAAATAATTTATTTTACTCACACTTTGAATCACAATATTATGTTGTTGTTATTTGGACTACATTTTTAGATTGAATTGTCTCAATAAGACGGATACACACCACTAAAAAATGGATTGTAAGACAAAAACCAGCTCTGATGTGGACAGTGATAATGACAGCAGAATGTGAGACATGGTGACATTTATGAGAGAAGGCTCTACTGATTATCAAAGGGTTCAGTGAGTCTTAAGCTGTGATTGCTAACATCACTTCAGAGTCTTTAGTACATTTGGAGAGAGGCAGGGCGTTATAGCACCTCTGAGAACGAGCACTTACTCGAGCTGTCTCTTCTCTGGGGCTCAAATACACTTTTGTTTCTGTGAAATGTGCTAGCTATTTTTAAGATCAATAGCTAGACCTAGTTTGCTAATAAAACTAGTAAAGCTAAATAACTAGTAAAACCATTCAATGTGGAGTCTCAATAATCCATACACGCTCTACTGGCTTTGAGGGCACATTTCATTTGATCGCATTTTAAATTGTGTCATGATAATAACATACACACATATGCTACTAGGCTATTTTGTTATAGCTTACATTCCAGGACTCTTTTTTTCAGTTAGAGAAAAAGTCAAACTTTTTTTCTATAGAATAATTGACTAATTTAGTCCACATGCATGACCACATTACATCAGTGGGTTTACAGTACTTGGCATCAATTTATACTACTCCAACATAAATACCACATTCTAAAGTGGCTTTATTTGTATTGATAACAGCTACTTAATCTCCCATGTACAATAATGATGACACATTTGTGGTATGTCATGTCTGACAACATTATTATACATAACCATTAATGATACTGTTTACAGCTCTGTGCTGTAGCTGCTAAAGCTAACGTTTGCTACAGAGACTGACAGGATGAGCTACCTCACAGCTCGGATTCTTTTATCAATTCACATATTTTACAGAAATGAACTCTTAAGCACATCATGTCATCATTTAATGTTTAATGGGAGATTCTGTCAACTTATTACGACTGTTGGTATTTCATGTGCACTCAACAACTGCAGATCTATCCGCCACTACTGTAACTGTCTGGAATTAACACCTAGATTGTTTGTATGTCATTTTTGAACAGCAAAAAACAGCATAGCCCAAACATCAAAATGATACAGAGTGAGGTTTCCTCTTTGACCAAACCATTTTTGTCTGAGCGTGTGGATCAGACAGTGACCAGCAGAGAGCATTTTAACAAGTAAGCAGTTAAGTCATTTTTGTTGTTTTGCCAACTCACAATATTCACATTGACTAATGTTTTACGGAGACAGTTATTCTAGTAAATGAAATTAACAATTAAAGTGCAACAGCTTGTTATGACATTATTATCTATGTAGGTAATAATTCAAATTGCCGCTCCTGCATTTTGAAAATTACACTTTTTCAAACCACGATTTGAATTTAAAACAATTAATAGTGCAGCCAAGTAAAATTAGTATGGCCAAAATTGTTCTAATAGATTGCAGTTGTTATTCATGATTAAATCTGGGAACAAATTGATTGATTTCTACAATCTGTTATTAAAGCTGAAATCTATGATTCTGTGAAAGTGTGGAGATGGAAACAGACTGCAACTCCACCGCTCCCAACAGCCATCTTATCAGCCTCCCTGGATACACAGAAGGGAAAAAATGTATTTCCTTTTTGAAATGATCCAAGTCATTCTCCTATCTGTCTCTGTCAAGAGGAAATCAGACCACTGCCGCACTCTCACCGCACCGCACACTATCAGTGCATGAGAGGACGGAGGCTCCAACCAGAGGCCAGGCATCGGAGCCACAGGACTGGAAAGAAAAGGCCCGATCCCCCCCATCCCATCCCCACCCCTCGTGGCAAAGTAAATAACAATCTACTCGGCTGAAATCCTCATCCTCTTGTCCAAACACATCTGAGGCTTCCTCGCCACTGTCATTTGATTGACAGCGCCTGTGTCGGAGGACTTGGCGCTGTGTACACCAAATGTCAGGCCTCAGCCAGACAATTGTCTGTCAGTTCACAGGTTGCGGCTTGAGTGGCGAGTGATGTGGGAGGATGGAAGAGGGTGGAAGTAAGCGGAGGGGAGGGTGGCCGGAGCAAAGTGCTGCCTCAGGAGTCAGAGAACCTCATCTGGCCTGTGGGATTCTGCTGCCTCAGAGAGAGAAGCTGCTGGTTCTGCTCCTCCAGCTTTTAGTTGCAGGCACTGACAGACAGGCACACAGTTATTTAACACTGTGCGAGTGGAGCATGATGACACTGCATGTTCGACCCCTGTACCGCGACTTGAAAGCACTCCACCACCTTGGCTAAGAGGACGGAGCGCCGCAGAGATGCTCCTGCACACCGCAAAAAAACAATCCCTCACCGAGATGAAAGCAACTATTTTTAGCCGCTCTGTCAGCTCAGGTAAAGAAAATGTTGTCTTGCCTCGATCATTCCCCCCCACCCTTTTGGTTGTTCAACACTCAAGAGATCAAAAGCGACGCCAGGAAAGGGAAGGAAGCGAGGTGAGGATGCAATGAACTATCGGTGGGAGGTTTGAACTTGAGGCGGGTGGGAGAGAGCTCAGTGTTACAGACGCTATCGATCCAGTCACGCCAGTTGACATGGAGACCCTTGAGACTGAATGTCCTGTACTGCAGATTAACTGAAGCCGTTATTCCTGTGGCTCACCATGACCCACAACCACCCACCGCAGTCTCAGGACCAGCCGTCATAAAGCATTAGGCTCCGTTAGACTTCTGTGATTATGGATGTAAAGATCGCCAGCGCAGCCTGGCCACTCTCTGTCTCTCTGAATGGGCCTCGAGGTGAAGGCCTCCTTCTCCCTTAGTACTGCTTTCATGCCTAATTTCTCTGTCTCTTGCTCTTCCTTCCCGTCATTATCTACTATGGCCTATGTCTCAGTTTCTATTTCTGAATCTCTCTTTCTGTCTGTCTTCTTTATCACTTCCCCACTTAGTTTCCAGGCTTGGTTAGAGCCTGTTTCTCTCTTCTGCCCACCTTTTCCTCTTTCTGTGATTTTCTTTCACTGACTCAGTCCTGCAATCTTGCATCAAAGTCTGATTTAGTGTCAAATAACCATCCGTCAAATCACAGGACAGTGCTTTATGAGTAATGTTTTACAATACAATGTATTATAACCATTATACTTTGATAATGTATTATAGTATATTGTATGCATGGCTATGAAAAGCCTGGGCTTTTCATAGCCATGCATCACTCCAAGATCAATTTGTCGAGACGTTGACTGAGTAAAGCAAGAAAAGTAATTAAGGCCTTATAGAAACACACATAAAATCTCACACACAATCTCACACAATCACATACACACACACACACACACACACACACACACACACACACACACACACACACACACACACACACACACACACACACACACACACACACACACACACACACACACACACACACACACACACACACACACACGCTAATGTCCATCTAGTCATTTAGCCTGAAGTTGCCTTAAGTGATTTAGGACCACTAGGAGGTAATAATACTCAAAAACAAAGCCAGTCATGTGGGTCTTATTTTAAGGTTTGGACATTATTTATGATATTGGTTTTGCTAACACTGTTAACACAAAATAGTTGCTGAGTTTTAGGGATGACAAAAAGTAGCCAAATAATTACATAATTAGATCCCCCAGGTCAGCCAAACTTATTTGCTTATTTTAACTAGGCATAATGAAAAATTATTATCCAAACCTAACTCAACTTTGACTTCTGCTGAAGTTAACAGGTTTGCTTACATCAAATAATTATACTGTTTTAATGTTAGATGGCTTGCAACCTTTTCATCAGATCTCAGTTTTTACTTTGGTGAGTGCAGTGTTATCATGACCAATAGAAAAGATGGCCAAAGCTAAAAAAAACAAAACAAGATACAAGTTGTAAAAACACAAAATTATCCATTTAAGTCCTCTGGCAAATAGTTGCCTCTTTATACATCCATTGGAAACAGAGTAAAATGGGATTGGAGCACTCCCTCATTTGCCTTGTCTCACAAAGAAAACATTTGATTTTAACAGTCACTAATTATCAATCAACTTCATGCTGGGTATGATCAGATTGTGAAAGCTGTGAGAGTAGTATATTCATTGTGGTGTATTTGAGAATAAAACTCCTTTATATCTCAAATGAATAATTTTCAGTCAATTTCCTTTAACTTCAGTTGGCTTAAAAGGCTTTTACTGATAAGTCCTGGCTGTGGTGCACAATCCTACTACTACAACAAGCATGCAGTTAAATGCTGGAATGCCTGTGAAACAAATGGTGACAATGTCTCAAGTCAAATAAAATAGGAAGAAACCCTGTGCACAAAAAGCAGCCTTTGCCATGTCTGACAGGGCTTCCTGTTTGACAGAACACTGGAGCCACTTGTCTGCATGTTGTATTCTGAGATGTACTCCCTCAGCATCAGTCTGTTTAAGCTCTGTACAATCTCTTCTGGCCACAGAGCTCATTCTATAGATAAATACAACCAGTATAGAGCTAGAGCATGGACTGATGCATTCCATTCACAGCCGGCAAGTGTCCCAGTGGTCAAGCTGTGGCAGATAGTCGGCCGGTGACCAGCCAGGCGTCTCTCCCTGCAGTCCACACGGCCGGCAGATACCATGCTCCATGACACCACTATCACAGGGCAAGCCTCCATGTTTGTGTTTACAGTGAGATTAGTCACACGCACATCCAAGCACCCGAGCATGAGGATGGATTGTAAATTTGAACTCCGTATAAATTTATGAATACGCTGATTCAATTTGGAATGCTTGTTTGCTCTCCCAAACCTCCACGTCTGGGAAATAAGCCTTGCTATATGCCCTGTGTTCTTCTCTGTTGTAGAGCTGCAGTTTTTTTTTGTTTTAAATGAAAAAGTCCCTTTTTCTACATTGGAAATAATCCATTACCACCACTCCAGAATAATACCTTGAAAACCAAGCAGTCTGCATGATCAAACACCAGTTTGGTTTACACACTGTAGCAACACAGCAGCTGGCACAGCAACAACACGTTCAATGGTCCGTTTCCCACACTAAAGAATGATTTCATGTGGTGCATTGTCGGTGGTAAGGTTGTTTTTTTTAAATGGCGGGGGCAGTCTACTACAAAATCTAATGTTAGAGGGAGATCCTGAAGTACCCTACACCTCCTCATCAGCTATCCCCCACAGTCACATGGCTCCAGCTCTGGCAGAGCAGAGCGGCAGGCCAGCCTGTGGGAGGAAATCAGGTTCACGCAACCTTTACCCGCAGAGCATTGCCAACTTTCAATTTAGCACACTTGGAAAGCAGGAACGCGACCACACAGAGCACAGTGGGCAGGAACCGAGTGTGAGCATGATTTCAGCTGAATTACTGTTGATTCAAGGGTGGATTCTGCATTTCTATGTGCATCCAGTGCCAGTATGTATAGCATACGCATATGCATTATTTAATGAAAATGAAGGCTTGCTGGAATAAACAACATTGGTCATCAAAGGGTATATTGTAGGAGGTAGTCCTCCTCCAGGGCAATGATCAACTTGAGAAAGGATGGGTAGAAGCAAAACATTTATGGTAGCCGACATTACTGAATAGTGGGCCGTGGTATTTCAATACATTAATGATAATAAATAATAATCTTCATGGTGCATTGTTTTTTTACCCCTGACGGTCACAACTATAGACCGCGTGTGCAGCTAATCCAGTTAATACAGCAATAACTTCAGTCAATCAAATTGATTGCTTATCGTGTTTAGACAGTTTGCAAGAGAGAACAACAGCATAGGAAAGGAAGTAGCAATGTATATTTAAACATTATGAGGGGAAAAGGGGCTGCTCAAAAGCTCTGTTTGCACTTTTCATTATTTAGAAGATTCAGTCTTGTTTTCTTTTATTGAATATTGGCCATTGGTTCATTGGGCTAGCACTGATTGTATTCATGGTAAAGATAGCTATTTGTTTTTCTATACAAGTTCAATGTGTCTGTATGTTGAAAGTATCTAAAAATATTGTTGAAATAATATGGAAAAGTACAATGTTGATTTTATTTGACAGACGTAGGGGTTGGCTAGAGGACGCCATTCAGACTACATGAGGTTCAGACCAAAGCTGGGAGAACATTTTAGTAACTGGACCTCTTTGAATTTTTATTGAATATCCTTGCTGTATTCCTTTTCAGAAATCCAAAGACAGAGGGATATGTTTTCCTTTTGGGAGAGGTAGATGTATTTTAATCACATCCCTCAGCTATTTTAGTTCCCTAACATTTACTTTGATGGCATTAATGAATCACTATTAGATTTTGATTTCAGAAATTGTAATTACCATCTTAAAAAGAGACATTAATGTGTGATATGTAACTAACTGCTAAAACTAGACTGAGGTTTGGCCTTGCTTTAAAAGCTCTACATGCGTATACGAAAAAAGTCGTTTTATAATAACAGGGCTTTGTTCACATTTACATTCATATATTGTAAATTAAAGACTCTCCCTGATACCCAGTGAGAGTGAGAGTAAAACAGCTGGTACATTACTATTTTTTGCAGAAAACTTTAGCTCAGTGGATTCTGTTTCTTAACAGCATCCTGTTTCATATTCATACTGTTACATACACTCACCCTAAGAGCTCCTCAGTACAACGGAGCATCTCTAATGAAGCACTTGCATAGGTTACAGGAAATATATGTCTCATTACTTTTTCACAGATTTAACCAGTTTGTTTGGGTTTCCAAATAGCAGCTCTCCATAATGGTTAGTCCACTTTTCTAACTACTGGGCTATTGCCACCTCAACTTGTTTCATACAACAGTGAAGGGTTATGCTGTTCTTCAATTGATTTTTTTGCCTTTGAAACCAAGTAAAAGAAAACAGTGAATACACACTTAACAATTGACCTGTCTAAGCTATGACTGCAGAACTGTCTCATAAAAAAGGTCTCGATTTCAGTCCTATCAACAGCCAATGAGTCAAGACAGCACTGTTTGGTTAAAATGACCTCCAGCATTACACTGGACCCCTCCTGCTTTCTCTGGGATAGAGCGTCAGCTAACTGCCTCAAATGTGAATGTAAGATGCTTGACACAGACAGTACATCAGGGTTTAGCATTCATTTACACCTTTAAAATCACAACTCTATTTTTATGTGCCGGTGGAAGGGCCAGGCAGAACACTAGAGACTGCAGCAGTCATCTGGATAACGGTTTCATTTCCCAGGCAGCCACTGCCTGAAGTGAATAGGCTACCTAAAGACCTGAGCCAGTAACTCTTTCAAAAACACACAGAGGAGGAAGGAGAAAAGGAAGTTATTTTTAAAGGAATGCCAAAGAAAAAGCAGAGAGTTTAAAAGCCTCGACACGGTAAACCGAGAATAATCAGACTTCTAATTAAAAGGTGGTCTCAGGCTCGCTGGCCAACTGGCCAGAGTATGAAAATGACATTTAGGAATAAAAAAATAAAATAAAATAAAACAAGTAGCTGGGAAGATTTAATGAGAGTGTGTCTCTCCACTTCCTTCTCCCTGTGGGGAGTGACCTTTCCGACTCCCTGGTGACAACATTCCCTCCAGATTTATTGTGCTTCTCCCTCGGCTGCACTGGAATAAAGGGAGGAGTTGCCTCACCATCCAGACGCTGACCTTTAAGTTGACACAGGCGGGGACAAGCACAGCGCACGACGCCTGGCCGGCCAGGAGCATCGAATGGAGAACTGGACCCAGCGGGGGCAGAAATGAGTTGAAAGAACAAGAGCTTGTAGTGGCGTCTTTGTTTATTGACTACATTTCCACCTGGTACTTTGAGTGTAGGATAAATGTGAGATGAATGTTGTAGTAGGAGAGCTAGAATACTGAGTCTTCACACCCAGAAACAAGGAGGGATCAAATGGAGCAGCAGAACAGGAAGTGACTGTTAAAATAACGGTAGTCTATATCAACGACGTTTCATTTCCGGTATTGTTCAGGTTAACTGCTCCTCAGATCTCTGCAGGGTAAATCCAGACAGCTAGCTAGACTATCTGTCCAATCGGAGTTTTCTGTTGCACGACTAAAACTACTTTGAACGTACACATGTTCCACTAAAACAAGTTCCTTCCTGAGGCTATTTTGCAGAGACTCTGTGGCTCCATTTAAAGAAATGCCAATAAACCAGAGGACGTTTTTCTCTCATCCTAGAATGCTGTGGAGGAAGGTCTGGCAATGCGAGACTAAAATTACGCTGGCTAGGTCTCCATCTAGCTAGCAGTCCACCATTGTCTTATTATATTTAGTATTATAAGACATATTATATTTGGGAAATTATATTTGGAAAAGTATTATATTTGGGAAATACCCGTATTGTCTTTCTTGCACAGAGTTAGATGAGAAGATTGATATCACTGTCATGCAGGGCTCATCACACTTTGTACAGTGTTAAGTTGACTTGCTGGTCGCCCAGATTCTCTTCTTGAATCCTCTGCAGTCAGCATTGAGTTATGTCTGTTATGTTGTATTGTCACCAAACTGCTCCGGCTAGCATAACGGTTGGCGTGACCTGCCGGCACTGGTAGCAGAACTCCCATAGGGGAACAGCTAATTTAAGGCAACTAGCGATTCAGTAGAGTTGAATATTAATTGTTAATTTATCTTTTTGTGTGTGAATAATTGATATTTGTTGTTGGGTTGCCTTTAGTAAAATCTTTAATTTGAATTATAATTTTTACTTTTTTCCAATGAGATTCATGAATTCATTAGAAATGGTGTTAATTATTCCTCGTTACACCTTGTTTGTACAATAGTTAACATTTGTAGTGTTGGCGTCATTTATTTTGTATATTTTGCAGTATTATATTGATTGTTCATTTCTATTTGTTAACATTCTCTCTCTCTCTCTCCCTCCTTCCTCTATCTATCTATCTATCTATCTATCTATCTATCTATCTATCTATCTATATATATATATATAAATATATAAATATAAATACTGTACTATACACATACACACACATGTGCAAGTGTGTGTTGCTTTTACATGTTAAAAAAGAACCAGAGAGAATAAATAATAATAATGATATAATAAATAAAAATACTCTGTTGATCAGCAAAGAATTACAGCTGTCACAGAATGTCATGGAGGAGCTCATTCTGACCACATCAAGACTGTAACAGGAGAGTGTGGGAGTATGTCACTTACATTATTTACTGAAAGTACTTAATATTTCATTTTTAAGAGAGAAAAGGCTTTACGGATGAGAACTTATCCTGGACAAACCGTATCTCAGGGCAACTTTCAAAACAGTACTACTCTGTATTTCAAACCTTCAAAAATTACTCTTCATTACATTTTCAAATCATCATTACATGTAGTAATCAGCGTCTTGGTATACAGACCATTATGGTCCGAGCAACAAGCAGGCCACGAGTCCCAGTAAAGCGAGTGGGGCTATATAAAAGGTCAATGGTCAAGTACACATACGGTTATCACAGGAAAGAAATATTTGTGGAAAAAAGTATTTGTGGCTGCATGACCCGACCCAAAGCCTCGATGAACGCGCTGCATTTTAAACTGCTGATGCACAATCCTGCATCGTGGGACCGTTCTTCAATGGCACGCCCGCTCTGCCTGCCTGACCGAGCAGAGCAAGGTCATATTACCACTCCTCAGACGCTTAGAACTGCGAGAGCGTGGGAGAGACCGACACAGAGCAGGCCACAATGAGCAATAAATTTAATGATGTAAATGATAATGAAGCTAACCCAGTACAGTCCCATCACCATGCTGAGATAACACAATTTATTCCTCTAATATAAATCTCCATAGCAGCAATACACGAGATGATGTCCTTTAGATCATTGGCATGGCAGCAATGCAGGGCATGTAGCACAAAACCTTCTGTGGCACCAGGTGTGTGTGTGTGTGTGTGTGTGTGTGTGTAATCTCAAAGCACATTCTGAAGGAGATGAAGGGCGTTTTCGCACATGTAGCTTTTTCGTTTTATTTCCATTCAAGGGCTAAAATTATACAGTTGTTGCATTTGTCCATGGTCGGTTTGTGTTCACATGGCAACGTTCAACAGCGGTCCAAGGCGTTCTCAAAGTCGTAAACAAATGCCTGCAGATAACAAAGAGCTATAACTGGAAAACAGTCTCATTACATTTTTTGTGGTGTGAAATTAAGATGTGAAACTGCCAAACGAACAATTTTTCCTTGTCGTAGCTGTATGTTCTTCCACAAATGTACAAATAAAACTGAGCAAAGTTTGGTGGCACACATTCGGGGTAGTCCAGGGAGCAGAGGTTGGACATGCATGAAATAAAATATGGAGTACAGAAAAGACAGCTTCACATCTCCCCAGCCATTGATGTAATTGTGGACTTACTGGCGCTGAGTATGGTCATTTTCTGCAAAGAACGTGCAAAATATTACTGATCCTTTAATGTCCCCTTATGGTGCTAAAGAGGTTCAAGGCTGTTTCATCAGTTTTACCACAACAACTGGTGAGATGGGACTTGCTGCTGAGTCACTGGCGCCACTTAGACAAACATGTTAATATATTAACTTGATGAGTGGTCTGTTTTAAGACAAAACCCCCAAAGAAATATGTATGCACTTATGGGTTAACTTAGCAAACATTTCCCTCACCCTATCATGAAAAAAACTCTTGGAAAAATGAACAGGGTAAACTCAGAGCCTTTAGAGAATGGTTATATGACTAGATATGACTTGAATGTTAACTTAGGAAGAACTGTATTAATATTTCAATGGGTTTGAATTATTTAGACCATTTTATTATATGTCTTTGCACTTTATGTAACAAATAACCCCACCTGAGGTGAATGGAATGTACAACGTTGGGAGGGTATTATCCATGAACCGAATATCTGTCATTTACCCATATAACTCATTTTGATCTTGCTTTTCTGTTTAAAATATCAGGAAATAGTTTCTGGGGCTCCAGCTTAGTCGCCACTGTTTTCCTGGCAACCTCACAGTGAATTTTAGACCAAGAATTAGTCTGGCACATAATCCCGCCTAAAAATTCAATGGGCCATTTTGACACTTCTAGATTAGATTCTTTTTCTTTATTTCTGTTCTGTTTCCTGTTTTCTGAAAACTGTGTACAGCAAGGTTTTCTTTGTTGAAGTTTGAGGAAAGTGTTTTATTACATTTATTTTAAGTGTATTGCACTTTATTTTTAAACGGTTCTGAGAAAAATAAATCTTCCCAGCCCTTGTCACATGAGTCATGACCTATTAATGTTTCCATGATGACTATCCAAATTTTTGCCTTAAGAGCCCACAGAAAATGTGTATATTTGGATACACAATTTGTTGAAAATAAAAATAAGTGAAATTAATAATGAATGTGATGTGTTTTATTTAGTAAAATTACATTGTGTTGTTCTATCCTATCCAATTTTTCCTATATCTCTAAGCAGGTTTTCAATGCTATATTCTGATCAAACGCCCCCCCATATTGGTCCTTTGACCACTGGCTGCTTGTAGTACCTGTGGTCTTGAAATCTCAGCTTGTCACACTAATTGTAAATGATTCACAAAAAAAGCATCAGCAAGCAGTAAATATAACATGTTGATTTCCTGTTTGCATCTTGCAAGCACATTAATTCAGAATGCTGCTCAAATATTTTTGTCATGAGTGTATGTTACACCGATTTAGTGCTGGAGAGTTAATCACTGTCCGGAGCTTTGCACAATGTACATTTACCTTTATGTCATTCAGCTGGAACTCATCTGAGTTGTCTTGAAAAGCAGAGCTTCTGTGTCTCACTCAGAAGCTCAAGGTCAAAATAGTTTTGAGTTTTAATTAGATTTTATTTCATTTTTATTTCAGTTAGTTTTCATAGTATGTTTTGCTAATTTTAGTTTCAGTCTTTCAGAAAGGTTTAGATTTTATTATTATTTAGATTGAATTTGTTTTTGTTAGAGCCAAAAAAGAATGACTCAGAAGTATAAAGTTGCATTATACATACAAAATACATGGTTAGAAAAAAGCCATAAAGTTTAATGTTCAATCTTTGCGCTACTTTAGTGTTAGTGCAATTACGGCACAGCACCATCTGCAGAATATAGGCTTATTCAACATATTGGCTGCTGCATGGATTCAATCTCTGCACCTCCTTTATGCACCAACATCCTGCTGATAACAACACAGAACTCCCTCAGGATTACAGGTACACTGCAATTAGCTTATACAGGTAAACTGTAATTAGCTCATACGGGTATACCTTAATTAGCTTTATTTTGAGCTCAAATAAGGTGGCCCCATAGAGGTCACCTCATAATTACACCACTAATGCTTTGACAAGAGCCGTTAGGAAAATAAACAAGGCTACAAAAAAGGATATTAAATATGGCAGAGTTAATTTCTAATGAACCAGGCAGATGTTTTAGCCAGAATATCTGGTAAAGCTTGTAAGCTGTGTACTGTACTTTGACATCTGTGAGGCTGCTGTCAGTGCTGTGCTGTGTTTTACACAGCATTTTGTTGTTTTTTACATTTGTGTCTGAATAATTCATGTAAAAGCTTTACTTGGTTTTGGTTGATTATTGAGGTGTTACCATGTCGACCTTTTGTTTTTGTTTTTTACATTTCCTCCAACTTCCAGTCCCTCCAGTCACAATTTCTGGCTATAGTAAATAAGTAAAAAGTCATGGTCCTGATTGGCTCAGTCAACCTTCTATAAATTTGGGAACACACGTCCACATTTATGAGGAGTTCATATGACCTGACACCATCACATCCACTGCAGGTATCGCTTAGCCTGATGGTGAGAAAATGAAAGAGCACTGATGTTTAACTTACCATTACAATGATGCACATTATTAAGTTATTAACATTATTTGCAGTCACCACAAATGATCACTAAACTGATATTTGCTTTGATGGTCTGGAAGCTAATTCATATCATCAAATAGGAATTAAGAGCATCTCTCTCACTACAGCCCCGTGTACACAGCTTCAACATGACAGACCTGCTGTGCCTAGTTACAGTTGCTAACCGGTGATTGGACAATTGCTGTACAATTGTCAAGTAAAAAGGTATGTAACACAGTAGAAGAATATGATCTGAAAAGAGAGCGTTAAGTGTGAAGTGGTGTTAGTTATAGTCATAAGGTTTATTATAGGGGTGGGAAAAGAAAATCAAAAATCGTATATATATCATGATTTTTCTGTATCACGATAGAGCGTATTTTTCTTTTCCCTACAATCAGAATTAATTTTTTACCAATGATTCACCTAAATATTTTCTGTTCATACTGTACCGCTGATGGCGACTACATCCTATCTGTTTCCAGCAAACAGAGTGAAAGCAGAAAATGCAGAAAAAATACATGTTATGTACTTCTTTACAAAGGAAATAAATGTTAGACTGACGTGAGATGTGCATTCTTCTTAGAAAACAATATTTTTTTAGAAATGTCTCTTGATATATTGTCTCTAGAAGTGTATTATTCAACTTTGGTTTTTGTTAAAAGAGGAAAATAAAATCTATTGTCACTGCCCTAGATTACTCTATCTTTAACATGTCTGAACATGTGATCATGAGAACAGCTTTAATTCTCCTCAAAAGAGCAACCAGTTGAGTATTGGATGGCCTGGGCTTTGAGCAGACCTCTCTGACACACACATCAATGAGGTCGGCCTTCTGAGGCTAAGTTTAGGCATAATAATTAATCTGCTTTGACATCATCATCCTCTGTGTCACCTAGCAACTGTCTGTCAGCATTAATGAGACCACGAAAGGAACCGGTCATGGACGGTCTGGGCTAGGCCTCTCACTGGTTACAGTTCAAATGTCTCCATGTGGGAGAAGTGAAGATGAAGTGAACTCACTTGATTTATCTTTTTGTTTCTATTTGTAGGACAGCATTCATCACATTCTTAGCCTGAATCCAACAAGTCCTCCATCCATACAACGATATAGGTCGTTTTTTTCCCTCTAATACGACCCACAGAAGCGTTTCATAACTTAGCATTAACATTAACCTAGCAGTGGCAGGAAATACGACCCACAGGATCATTGTGCGTCCATACAGGAGCGTTTTGCGTCACGGTTTTAAACACGTTAACGTTAAGACACATTCGCAGTTTTATTAGGTTTAGGCACCAAAACTACTTAATTAAGTTAGGGTTAAAATCATGAAGATTATATACATTACTATATACGTGACTTCACTTCTGCACGTGACGTAGTTCAGTTTGTTCCGTAAAGTAAAGAAAAAACTCACCATTTACTTTTATTTTTTTAAAGTGACACAAATCCCAGTTTGTTTGACCCATGCACCAACCCAACCAGCCTCTTTAAGTGGAATTTGGCACTTTTATACTTCATCACCTTACTAAAGCAGCGAGAGGGCACCGCCACTATAAAATGTAAATATGCGTCGTAACAGCTGCTTGAACAAACAACTGACGTGGGCATTTTTCAAGCGAGGACAGTCTCCCTGAATCTAAAGAGAATTTCATATAACATGATATATCTTTAGTTAAAGAGAAAAAATAACACTTTTGTGGAAATATTTTACTTTTGGTTTTGCTATAATTGTTTACATTCCCACTTTTGTTTAACATTACAACAAAGGGAAAAATGCATCATCACCCTCTCACCTAATCTTTTTTTATATCTTTTGCACATCTTGATTCTTTTTAAGTCCCTAACACTGCACAGCAATGATGTCGTTTTACTAAGATTAAGGGAGGCAGAGATGAGGAGGTTACACTCTTTTACAAAGTATTTCTTTGCAGTCTTGTGTTAGTTAATCCATCTTCTGGAGATACAATTAAAGAGAAAGGGGGATTCAAATAACTTTCATTAAATGTTGATGAGCTCGATTAGCTCTACCAGTCACCCAACTAGATAAAGAGACAAGCAATACTTAGTGTAAGTCTAAACACATAGATAGTGACTAAGATAGTGAAGATAATGACTCGGACTAGATTTGTCTGTGCTAAATCCAACACATTCTCACTCCCATCGCCTAAAATACGGACACTTGGGCATGAGCCTTTGGCGTTGTTATTGATGCTTAAAGTCTCCTTTAGTGTCAGATCTAAACGCGTTTTATCTAAAGGCGCTTGGTCGGGACTATTGGCGTCACTTTAGACGCTATAGGTCTGGACGTACATTTACCTGACACGCAGCACAACAACGGGAATGTTAGGTTTAGGAAAAAATCATGGGTGGGGTTATAAAATGACTTTATTCAGTGACACGTGGGACAAGAACAGGACATTAACTCCGGTCTCCTGGGTAAAAGTCTTGTGTTGTCTGACCCATCTACCACCCCAAACAAACTATTTTGGGCTTTCATACTACTCGCTACCATTGTCGCTCTTAATACTATGTCATCTTACAGCGCCACAGAGCGGCTGCTCTGCCCGGTGTCTTCCATTCACACGCTGAAGGATGCTTTTTGCATTGTATCCGACGCTGAGAGACACTGACCAAGTGTCCGTATTTTACGAGTTGGGAGTGAGAACGGGTTAAGTCCTCTTTACTTTAGCATCAAGATTATGAACTGCTGCTTGCTATCACACACACACACACACACACACACACACACACACACACACACACACACACACACACACACACACACACACAAACACACACATACACACACACATTCAAGTCTAACAGAAGAAAAGAGGACCAAACTGCCTCTCAGCTGACAACTGCAAATTGCAAATGGCAATGTGTTCAGGTAAAAAGACTGTGACTGAGTTCCTCACCGTGTTTACTCCTGGAAAATTGGAGAATAACAGGCTGTCATACGGTGACACATCAGCCTTTGTTAAAGAAATTACTTTGCTCTTCGCACAGCTCTCTGATGCTCGGCCTCCTGGACAAATTGTCCATTTGGTGAGTGCAGACTAAATGGAACTGCATCTTTGGCATGTTGCTCTACCAAAGCACAAAGAACCGGGGCAAATAGGAATCCAATTATCCAAGGCAAATAATGAAGGTTTCATTTAAGATGTGCGGCTATTGCGGCAGTAATGGCAGCGCCACAATCATCCTGAAGCTACTCTGTATCAACTGCATCATCTTCTGCTCAACACTAACTCATCTATAGCCATATGCCACAAGCTGTCAAGCATTAAAGATCATAACACATGTTTTGAAGGCACGGGAAACATGGTTGTCAAAGATAGAATATTTACTCACATGTAGCGTATGTGTGGATTCTGAGCGAACGCTCGAGCCTGGATCACCCTCAGGTTGCAATTCATGATAGTTCTGAAATGGGAGAAAATAATAAAATACAGATGAAACAACCTAAACAAAGACATGTCTTTTCTTCTCAGTGTGGGCACATACAAACACATGCACACAGCACCAGTGTTATGATCACCATGCATCAAGGCCGTTTGACTTATTTTGCCATTTCCCTTCCTTGTTATTGCTGCATTTCATTGTGCCTCTCTGCTCCACATTTTGCTCGTTTTTTCCCACATTTTAAAAAACAAATATTGAATCGTTTTAACATTTTAGTCATAGTGGTGTCCAAGTTTGTTTCATTATGTGTCTTTTCCCCTTTTGAAAATGTTTTGGCATTTGAATAAAACGGCAAATAAACTGTTTTTTAATGCACAAAATGGTGGTCTTATAGTGCATTTCAAGCTATTTTTACATATTTTCACATCTGCTGCAGCAGTCCACTGTAACAAATCTGTGTCTATTCCAATTATTTCTACTTTGATCTGCATGTGTAACCCCTGCAGAGCTGGCACTGAAATGGAAATTCACTTTGAACAACCTTTTGATGAAAGATTTGTGAACTTGTGTCTCTTTACTGTAAAGCGAGTGAAACCTCGGATTAGAGCATGCATTCTAACACATTTCCACAGCGTTGTATGTATAGTGAAATAACTGTGAACATTAAACTAATCCTCATTTTGCTGGGGACCCCGTGGAATCCTCTCAAGGAGTCCTGGAATTCCCAGTGACCCAGTTCGGGTGACTGGGCTACAATAGTAATGACTTCTAATCTTGTAATCACAGATGTCTCTCTCCAAAAGAAGTCATTGACATCATCAGTGAGCGCCTCATAACGCAGTGTGCTGATTATATCCAGCTGTTACCTTCGAAAAGTCTGATCACACCGCTGTGGTGTTTGACTGGGATGTCGCCTTTCATCACCCAAAAGTTCTTTAAGGGTCCTTGAGAGGGTATTTGGGCCCTTGGAAACTTTCTGATGGGTTTCCCAGAATACTAACGAGAATAACTTCACCATTACTTCACTCCATAGAAATTAGCACAACAATTTGAAAGGATGACTGTTGAGCTTTGGTTATTATCCTTCGAGCAGTAATGACAATTATACTGAAGACAATCATCTCCGTAAACAGTGTGATGCTTGCTGCATTTAATGTGAGCTCTTAAACAAGTTTTAAAGATTTGGAGGCTGGACCAAAACACATTTTAGTAGTCATAAAACAGGACCTTTTTGATCTTTGTGTTATTAAGTTTTCCAAACCACAAAGAACCAATGAAAGGCCACAGCACTTCACCAAAACGTGTTTACTTGAAGGGTGCTTTTGAACTACCCTGTAAAATATTGGCCAGATAGAAAAAAGCCGACTGACTCGAGCATGAAATTGCTAACTGCCAACAGCTTTAAATAACAACACATTCTCACTCCCATTGCGTCAAAAAGCAAGCCTTGGTCAGATGCCTTTGGCGTTTGTTATCGATGCAAAAAGTCTCCTTTAGCGTCATATTTAGACGCGCTTGGTTGGGACTTTTGGCATCACTTCTCGACGCTCTGGTAGAGGACATACAATTAACTGACATGCGGCACAAGAAAGGGACAGTTAGGTTTATGTGGATTTTCGGCTTTCATACTACTCGCTACCATTCTCGCTCTTAATACTACGTTATTTTACAGCGCCGCGGTCGAGTTGCTGCTCTGCCCGGAAGCAAACGGTTTTTTTTGTGTTGGTATCCGATGCTGAGCGCCACTGACCAAGCATCTGTATTTTACGAGTTGGGAGTGAGAACGGGTAGAAAATAAAAGGCACACATTTTAGCACATGTTGGCACATTGATGCACCAAAACAACAGGGATGAGTTTGGTTATATTCTATATTTTTTATTGCAACAATTCCCATTAAAAGACTAAAAGTGGCAATGAACTGATCCCACTAACAACTACAGTATGTGCTGTTTAGCCAAAGTGTGATATACATGTACATGTCCAACAGCTATTCAAAATCAATGAGCCACATTGTTGCAATGGGTGACATGTTTATTGCCATGAAAATACACACACACTAAACTTGTTTGTGATTCAATCCCACATACACCGTCATACTCACTAGTGCAACAAGTATTAGTCCGTAGCTGAAAATAGTCCCAAACAAATGCACTATTTACCCCTCTTTAAAAAATATTTTTCCCAAAATTGCAGTGCCCAGCTGTATTACAAAATTATTTAATCTTTTTTAAATGAAAGTATACATTTGTGACCCATTTTCAAAGATGCATGTCCCCATTAGGAACCAATGGGCCTTGGGTTGAGTGCTGCAGAAAGGCCAGTGAAGTCAGAAAGATTTGAGACATGGACTTTTGGTCTTTTCATGGAATTTGTAGATAACAAAAGTATACAATATCCCCAAGCTTGTCTTTTAAGGTTTTTAATGTTCCATCTGTAGAACAGTGAAGATAAGCTACTCTAGTCCTTATAGAATATAAAAAATAAAGTTGAGGAATGCAGTCAGGTCTTATTCAGGAGATGAACTGTACAGTTTATAAAATATTCAATAAGTCAAATGTTTATTTTAATGAATTATTGCATCCTTTTTCATTTGATTCATATAAAGATGAATGAGGGACAATGTAAAATGAGGTGATGGAAGGTATCTTAGGGACTTCTTCTCACTCATCCCTCCACACTGTGAACCGCCCCACAAGGCTGCATCACACAAGCTAACAGCCTTCCCTAGGAAGGCCCAACTCCAGCCAGGGAGGAGCCAGCGTCCCCAGACAAGGCAGCAGGAGAGAGTTGGTGGTAATGAGAAAAATGCTAATTTAGTTGTGGAGATATTGCACTTGGCCTCCCTGATGAGGGATCAAGGGGATCAGGGGAGAGGCCAGCTCTGACTTTGGAGGGCAAAGGAGAATACGGTTCTCTGCAGAGAAAAAGAAAAAAAAATGAATAGGAAGAGGAGGTCAGGCGGCAGCGGATGAGGGAGGAGTGGCGGGCTGAGAGGAATGTAAAGGATGTGGCCTTATAGTGTAAGGCAAAGGAAAGGAGCGTAACATTGCTTTAAGAAGTGAAGAGATGAGAAAAAAAATTACAACGCTACAGCAGGGACCCCTAATTCAATTTTCCCTGCTGCTTTTTAGCATTATTTGATCAGTGGCTAAGCAAAGCGAAGAGGATGTTCCACCGGCGTGACTGTCGAGAATTAAAAGCCTGTTTAAACATCAGCTTGTGTTAGGATCAGAAACACACCCTTCACTCCCTCTTCTCTCTTTCACTGCCTGACTAACACCTTGTCATCTCCTCTGAGAATAAGCCGGGTTTGTGTCACATTCAGAAAAGTATCGGACAATAAATCCCGATGCCTTGCCGGTGACGCCACATCGGCAGCCACTTGTGTTTCGAAGCTAAATTACTGCTCTCATCTCAAGGAGAAAACCATTGGCCTCTCTGCAGTTAACAGGCAGGCAACCTGATGGAAAACAGGGATTAACAGCGGTACAGGTCCCACTGTCCTTTTCCATATCTGCAACACAGTGGGACTGCAATACAGTGAAGTGTCTCTATCATCGGCCTCCCCCCCCCTCCAGATAATCAACACTCACAGCCTCTGTAGTCCAGTGTAGAGCTCCATATCGACGTCTCTCAGAGTCTGCAATCCCGTCCAGTTCTCTATGTGTCTGTAAACAGAGAGAAAGAGAATGACAAATGACAGGTTCCTGTCTATCTGAGGCGAAAGGAAAAACACACAAGGAGCTATGACAGGAGAAAGTAAGTCCCAAGTTACAGAACAACTGGCTATGTGTTGTCAACGTTTTTTGAATCCATAGTCATTTAAATTGCAATTATTGGAACAGTTCTGACAGAGCGCTCTCTGCTGCCCTCTGATAGATTTAATTGCCAAGAGGCGGCTGCTGAAGCTTAATCTATGTGCGGGGGGGGGGGCAGACCAAATAAATACTGTAGATGACTTTACTTCTTCCAATATCTCTAGACTCCCAGGGGAAACTATTTTCTGTGTGGTGGGATGCTGGTGCCTTTAAATTAGCTTCAGGACAAAGAGAGCATTTGTAAATGATTTGTTTGTTATGGTTTTGGAAATGAAATAGGCAACACACGTAGGGCACACCGGTTTCAATTAAGCCGGGGAAATGAGGAGATGTAGCGGTAGACATGACAAAGGCTTCATTGCTTTGTTTTGGATAGAGGTAAAAATCATTAAACACTAAAAGGAACTTTATCCTAAATGTTAAATTTAAAATTAATATGATGAACACAACAATCAGTGATACACATACATATTTTTGATTGGCACTTTGCTACAGCAAAATAGATATAGAGACACATAAATAAATATACATATATACATGCACATATACACATACACCGATCTTGTAGCCTACGGTAAGCCCAAGATTTGCATTGCCCTCACATTTCATCGTTCAGAATGAGTTCTGCGATCAGATCCGTTTGCAGTTTGTATTTTATGACAACAGCAGGAAAATAACATTACTGCAATTGGTTTCTGGCAAACTTGCTCCTGTACCATTATATCTGTTGGCTCTAGTGCATCTGGTGTACCATGATGAGGCAGCTTCTGAGACATTCTGTTTATTTGAGCACTGCACTCTGGGGTGCATCACCTGCTTGGGTGGAGAGGAGGATACAGGTCTGCCAAATGTAACCTGCACTGGTGGATCCCCGTTGTGCATGACTTTACTGTTGGCAACTGTGTTGCCAATGTTTTTATGAAGGCTGGTGGGAGCAGTTAGCAGTACGAGAACATGAGTGATGCTGTTTCAGGGTGTTTTTTTCAGTAGATGAGTCTTAAAATATATGATTACAGAATACCAGCAATTCAGATTGTAATGTGAGTGGAGTCACAGGAAATTGAGCTCAGATTTGCCAAATGGTTTGGGACATAAAAACTCAG
Organism: Perca flavescens; assembly: GCF_004354835.1. Classification (NCBI taxonomy): domain Eukaryota; kingdom Metazoa; phylum Chordata; class Actinopteri; order Perciformes; family Percidae; genus Perca; species Perca flavescens. Next base: position 824,453 of record NC_041331.1, read on the forward strand.
TGAAGCAGTGACTGAGACCGTTTACCGCTGATCCACAATCGCTAGCATCAACATTTTGTAAACAAAATGCACCTGTTTACCACCGTTTCCAGGAAGCACCATTGCCATCCATTTTGGCCCCATTTACATTTGTCATTTCAAGCATCTCGTATCCAGATAGAATGTATATAAAATAGACACATACATATATATGCGTTTCAATCAGTCAGATCACTGATCTAATTGCAATCCGGTTATACCAGGCCACATGGAAATCAATGGCAGCTCTACTCCAGTCCACAGGGTGATGGTAATGCATCTAAAGCTATCTGATTAAAAAAAACACAAGAAGAAGAATAACTTTCGCACTTTAGCAGTAGGCTATAGTATAAGTGGTTAGCAATAACAGCTAGCTCGCTAACAACTATCCAAACACAAACACATGGATGAATTGCTTTTATGAACTAGGAGCAAGACCAAAGTTGTATTGTCTTTCACGTTGCACTCTCACTCACACAGATCATTCAACGGTCAAACAGATCAGGGATCAGATAAATGCTACAGCTCAGTGCTGTTTTTGTTGCATGTATTTTTAACATCTAGCCAAAATGCATCTACAATCAGATTTGCATCCGTTTGAATGCTTGGATGAATTATGTTTAACTTTTTTAATATATATTTCATATAGGATAGCTATCTGATCTGCCCAACATGCATGTGTTTATTAGAACTAGAACAAGTCAGCTGAGCTACATAAATACAAAGGTGACAAACTTTTAAATCTGTGTTGTTGGCAATAGTATGAAATGTAAGATTTGGGGCAGTTATTGGGGGCTTTTAAACACTGCCAACATTACCACTGTTTCATAAGCCCATTCAAACTGTAGGTAGTCACTTATTCACAGAGAAAATCCTACAAACAATCATACAAAACTGTGAAGGCACTAAAAGGCTACCGCCACATGAAGGCAAAATGTGTGTGTGCGTCTGCAAATTTGAAAGTAAGTGTGGCTGAAAACGTGGCAGCTGTACTGTAAGTGCTTCACGCCGACAGAGTAACATTGCTGACGTTGAGATTAGTGTTGAACTGAAAGTAGCTGATTGTGAAGGCAGGGAGCTGAGTCATTAATGTGACCTGCAAGCAGACATGGCGGATTCCCCTTCGCAATTTTGCTTACTCACTGTGATGTTATGTTACCCAAGCGACGGGAGAGCGGGCAGGTCTCATGTGCTATTAGGTAAGGTTGAGGTCTTTCAAAAGACTGACAACATGGGTGAGGTTATATTCCAAAATTCTAAAAAGTCCAAATCATGTAGCTTTTAGTGTTGGTGTTTTATGTTAAACATTTCCAGGTGGGCAAAACAAATACATCTCTCTGTTGATGAATCATTTGAAGACTGCAGAAGAGCCTTACTACAGTCAACTGTAATAAATATCCAGTCAATTAACTTAAACTTCCACTGCATATGCCTTTAACAGTGGGTGAAATGACATGTTTAAAACTTTGGCTTTACAGAATTAATTTTTTTTTTTAAATTTATTCTAACAACATCATTGTACCTTTTCAGGTCAAAGAAGACATGCAACACAAAAACTCAAGTCACAGAAAAGAGAAAAAGAGAAAGGCAACTAGAGCTAACTTACAGCAAGAGTCTGCACTTCATTCAACCAACCCATCTTGCTGCAGATCAAAGATACAGCACGGCTGAATCTTTGGCAATTATCCAACAAGGACCAAACACATGTCTGGCCAGCCTCTAAACCATGTTGCACCTCTAATACAGACATTTCTAAATAAAAGTACTGAACCAAACGTTATCATTGAAGTGACAAGACAAACCACAAGATAATAGGGTCACAGAATTGTAAGTGGAGTAAAAACAACAACAGCTACATAAGTTTGGTTTTAAAACTCCAAAACTCTCTTTTATTGAATATCTTTAAAAAAAAAAAACTCTAATGCTAAAATCTTAGCATCTGAAAATAAGACCGCTTCTTTCCATTTCCTAAGGAACTTAGTGGCCAAGATTGACGTATCTTTATCTTGGGACCAAAGAGGGGTAATATTTAGCAACTGAAAATTTTTATAGTTTTTCAATAAGGGGAGTTTTTAAGTTTTGGGCAAGACAACTGAGGTGAAAGCAAAGCCTTTTTTTGTTATCCATCATGTACTGATGATTGCCAAATAATAAACAGCTGAGCACTTTCCTGTCATATTTAAAGAGCTTATACACACTGGACCTTGTTCAGATCTTAGCAGTTTATATTCACACTTCATATACTTTTATTATATTCGCACTCTAGTTGACCGTTTTATATAATTTCTATCTTCATTATAGACATTTTATCAGGAATTTCACATCTACAATGATTAAATACACAAGGCAATATGACCGGCTTGCATCAGTGGGACATCATTTCAACAATATTGTATTCCCTTGTGAGATACTGATGCAATATTGTGATGGGAAAAAAAAGTATAATTTATGTGAGCACAACATGTTTTCATTTGCAGCACCACTTTATGCTCTGTGATCGAATTTAGCACTATCCCAATTGTCATCAGGCTGCTGTCAACAAACAGCAGAGAGGAAGCAGGGAACAACCTCCCTGCGGACCTGAGCATGGTGTGTGCTCAGAACCTCTGATTGTCCGCGGCACATTGAATATGCATGTGGATTAGACTGCTGTGAAAAGATGGATATGAATAACAAAGATGCCATGATTATACGGGCATTTAATCACTGTCCTGTTATTCCCACATCCTCGGAGGATGCACAAATAAAATTGTTCAAAAATAAAAATCAACATAATTCCAAAAGTAATGGAGATGCTAAAATGTTACATCTCAGGCATTCAAGTAGACTCTCTCAGCCAGACTTAAAATGAGTCTATTTAAATCGCTGCTTTGTCTAAATGAATATTGCACAGAAAAAGGGAGATTTGAGCAATGGAGATGTGAGGTTTCTTACTTGCAACGCGATTAGAATGAAAGTCTGCCTCTCTCATTTCTGCCTCTTCTTCTCTCGTATCTCTCTTTAATTATTGGTTCTCTGTACATCTGTACAGTATTTTATAACGGCTCTGTTTTCGTAAAGGGCTTTCTAAATAAATTTGCCTTGAAAGGACTTGATTAATAACTTGTAAGCACAAAGGAAATGAGCAGGATACTATCAAAACAAATTGCACGGGCAGATCTACCAGCTTGCTGTCTAACGTACAAGACTATGAAATTACAGCCATCTTCCATCTGCTTTAGAAAATGGCCTCCAACCAAGTACAATCTGAACTGGGTGGCAGGGTGGTTCAGTGCTTGAGGAGAACACCCTGGAACCAAACAGTAACAGATTCGGTCTCAGCTACAGCCATCTGTTGTGTTGAAGCAGCCCTGGGCAACCCACTGAACCCCTACCTGCTATCTTGTTCTGAGCTCCTGTGAATATGAAAAAAGGAACAGTTTTTCATGTCTTAATAGGTAGAAACAACAAATAACAGTGCAAAGACAGAATTCAAAAGAAGAGATAACAATCCGAGCACTACAAACTGGATAGCTCTGGATTAAAAGCCAATGAAAAGCTCTCTGTTCTCCTTTAGCAACTGCTATTGATGTATGGAAGTGTATTAGTGACAAAACTATTGAGCGAGCACAGAACAAATCTGAACCGTAATGTGCTATTCAGAATGAGAGGGGACCACAGGAAGGATTTTTTTTAGCAAAGATTGGGACTTTGTTTGCTTGGTACTGTCTATGTACATTCTCTCACACTGGCTATTTGTAACACAACCCAGTCTCACGGCAGTTCGTGAAATGGTCACGTTATTTAATCTATTGATTCGTGTACACGGACACGTTTATCTTGTTTTTCGTGGTGGTCAGCACGTTTTTTAAACTAATGTATTTCAATGGGAAGCATCTTTTGTGATCACAGCATGACTACAGTAGCGAGTAGTATGAAATGCCGAAAATCCGCACAGGGAGGTTGGTTGGGGTGGTGGATGGGTTAAACAACACAGGACTTTCACCCCAGAGACCGGGGATCATGGCTTGCGTGTGACGTTTCCTTTCCCCGTTGTTCTTTTCCTTAACACAACCTCCGTATAGATGCTTCCAATTACGTGCTGACCACTACGAAAAAAACAAGATAAACGTGTCTGTGTACACAAATCAATAGATAAAAAATTACATGACCATTTCACGAACTGCTGTGAGACCGTGTTGGTTAACACAAACTGAGAGCAGAGCAAACTCCATTGGAACTGTCGGGGAAGTAAAGTACCACCCTGTTAGTGCCAGGATGTGGTATGCTCCATCAGCATGTCCATTTTTTATATTTAACTGTGGAAAATGTGGTACCCCAACACATATGGGTATGTCCTGTTAAAGTGATGATTCGGAGTAATTTCACCCTAGGGTCCTTTGCACCATGACCTCGAGCCAAACACTCCCCCAGAAGCTTTTTTTCACCTGGGTCTAACATTGGGAGAGTTAGTGTTATCAGCTGAATAGCTTAGCGCAGGGGCTAATGGATCCAGGCTTGTATCTCGTAAGTTACCTCACTAATACTGCCCGAAATGATACCAAACATCTACAGTAGTACAAATAAGTTATGCATTCATAAAACGATGGATTGGAAAGTTTGTAAGTACACCAGAAGTTTATGTAAATAACACTTGCCTGCTGGCTTCTGCGCTCTGCTGTTGTTGTTGCTGCTGTAAGACGAGTGCTTAGGGCCGTCTACAAATTACAACACCAAAAAGAGATACAACAAAAATATTTTTTAATTTAATTTTTTTTTTTTTAAAGTAAGTGCTGTAGTATAACTAGCAGGAGAGAAGTAATAATTGAGCTAAGTTTGGAGACATTACCTTATTTAATCATTAAATTAATAAATATTTTTGTTATATCTCTTTTCGGTGTTGTAATTTGTAGACGGCCCTAAGCACTCGTCTTACTGCACTTAGCAGCAGCAGCTAGTAGAAGAGAGCAGGCAAGTGTTCATAAACTTCTGGTGTACTTACAAACTTTCCAATCCATAGTTTTATGAGTGCATAACCTATTTGTACTACTGTAGACATTTGGTATCATTAGTGGGGTAACTTACGAGATACAAACGTGGGTCCATTAGCCCCTGCGCTAAGCTATTCAGCTGATAACGCTACTCTGAGCTAACTCTCCCAATGTTCGACCCAGGTGAAAAAAGCTTCTGGGGGGGTGTTTGGCTCGAGGTCATGGTGCAAAGGACCCTAGGGTGAAATTACTTCAAACCATCACTTTAAAGCAGTAATAATTGATTTATTGTGGCCACTTGGGGCAGCAGAACAAGCTATAAATACTTTGTACAACTGACGTATTAACTTTAAAATGTATATGGGGACCGTTTAAGCAAACCGTTGCTTATACACGTCAGAAAGTCATCACACCTGCAAACTGTAAGCAACATTAGCATTCATTTGGAGTCATGCTTCTGGCCACCTGTTAAATGTAAGTCCAATATGTACTCTTAGCCTCTACCAACTCTTGAGGGAAATATCTTTATCTTAAGTGACTCAATGTTCTACTATGTGCAATTTTGTCTACTATTTGTTTCTCATTCCCAACTAGTCAACATACTGACGCCAGTTCAGTGGCCCTCAGCGTCAAATATCAACCCACAATCCACCTTGCCACATCTGTATAGGACGCACCGGGTAGAGCAGATGCTCGACCCCGGTGCTGTGAGATGACATGGTATTAAGAGCGAGGGAGAAGCGTAGGGAGAAGTATTAAAAACCGATCCACGTAAGGAAGAAGGTTTGGATGATGGATGGGTCAAACAACATAGGACTTTCACTCAGGAGACCGGGCTTTGTGTTCTGTGTGTTTAAACGTACATCGTGACAAGTTAGGAGTGAGAATGCGTTGCTTTTTTTTTTTTGTCAAGAACAGCTGCCTTATGCGGCTAGAAACAAGATTTATGAATGCAGTGAGACCAAAACAGCAAAGTTCTGGGCCCTGAGGTCAAAACAATGAGCTGAAAGACGCTGGAACAATTTGTAGAACTGAGTAGCGTCTCCCTTCACATTATCTATAGCCATTTAATCAATTGTTGATTTAAATAAATGATCAGTGCAGCTTTAAATCTGCTTTGGGCTCACATAGTAGTTTTGTCATTGATAAGCTTCTGTATCTTAGGACATTGTCTAGCCAGTTGCAAACAGTAGGAAAGCATGGTTTGAATGGGCAACCAATGCGACCTCAGTCTGTCTTGAATAAGGTTAGAAAGAGGTGATTAGCTTGTGAGCCATGCCTGTGACATGAAGATGTGTATTGTGCTGTGATGAATATGATATGATTTTGATGCTACACTAGCAATACACCAATCCCTCAGCTTAAATATGTGGTAATACAAGAACAAGATACATGAGGCTCCCAGTAGCACAAACACCATGTCTGTTCTGTTTCTTGGTAATCTCCTCTGATTCTGCCCATTGTTTCCAATACCGCTGTCTGCCTGTGATTTACGACTTTGTTGGGATGATCTACAACGATCGCACCATCGCCTTAATGGGAAAATGTTTAATAAAATAGAATGTCTCTGGTGTGTTTCTAGGATATTGATCTACATTCTGCATCCCTCTCAGTTTTATAGAGGCAGAGCAGCAGTCTTCTACAGCCCAAACACTTCAGGGTGGGGATGTGGTGGTGAAGTAGCACTCATCTAGATTAAAGCACACGCCTTACATCAATCAGATAACCTGTTTTGTATTTTTTTTTTTTATCCTTGACTCATAAGTGTTTGCAAGCTGCATTGTTAACATGGAGCCTTGAGACGCTTTAAAAGGACACAGAGGAAGAGGCGATGATGAAAACCAGAGGAAAGGAAGCTATTTCCCTCAACATTTATTTGGCACTCAAAGCGTGTAAATAAAAATTAAGTATTAGGATCTCTCCGGTTTCTCACTGAGACAAACACACGCCTGTTACCTATATGCAAATGCAATCATACACACAGGCAGACAGATGTAGAGGCTTCCTTCCTAATGTATGAGCCTATGAAATTATATCCACCTTCCATCTGTTGGTCAGAATCTGATTCATGAAATGGCATCCAACCGTATTAATATACAAACCCAACTGGGGTGCACAGTGTACTTTCTTACACCTTTATTTCTCCATAGAGGGATGTTTGAGCCCCACCCTGCTTCATGTTTGTACAACTCCACACACAGTGATGGACACTGAGAAGCTTGACGGGAGGAGTCGGTGTGGACTGCCTTTCAAGTGTACGCTAATAGCTTTTGCTGTGCATACGAAGGCTGTGGTGGAGAAAGGCATCTATAACTCGTTTTCCTCTCTTATTTCGTCCCTGTGTGGGCCACGAGACATTAAATGAGCATGCAGGCATGCATTATCAGGGAGTCTTTCTTTGATGTATAAAGTTTAAAATTGTAAAATTATTCAGTGTTCATATTGGCAGATAGAAACATCATGGAGACAAATGGGCACACTGTTCTTCTCCGCTGCACTTTTACTGGAAAAATATGAAAACCGGGCAAATTGTGACAATTTGTCTCAATTACATTAACAGCAGAGACTGTGAGCTGGAGAATATGATATCGATATTAAAGTGACAGGCAAAATTGACCAAATTACAGCTATATTAAAAATTATTCTCCTGCATAGAAACAATGGATTCAGCACTAAGGATGGAGCCCAATTTTTCCAGCAACTGCATCTGAAAATCCATGGGGACAGATAAAATGGAGGGAGAGACAGAGAGTACAGATCAGTACAAAGCAAAATTAAAAAAAATAGCAGGAATGACATTTCAATTGATTGCTTCAGTTATCAGAGGTTTCCCAGGGACTGATCCTCTAGGGGAGGGATGGCCCGAAATATGGACTGACCAGCCAAATAGTTGCTTCTACTAAGTATTGGTCTCAGTGGACCTGGCCATGATTTGGGCTACAGCATTCTACGGCCAGTTTTAAGAGGACTGCAAAGACTGTGTAGGTAGTTATTGTGTACTGATGCCTACCTAAATATTCTCCATTGCCTTCAGACCCCTTAACTGTCTTGTCAATAACAGTCACACTGAGAATGCTGTAGTTGGTGATATCATCATACTTTTAGTCCTTATTCTCCAACATTCTTCAAATTAAACCTATTTTTCTTACGCTCGGTATAAAAGAGGATCATATTCTATTCCTGATTCTAATAATAATATTATTAGAGAATAGTATTGTTCCTAGTTATTAACTAAGTTGTTAAGCCATGAGAAACACATAAAGGGCCCTATTTTAACGATCTGAAGTTTCAAACGTGAAATGCAAGTAGCTTTGTGGGCGGATCTCGGCCGTTGTTGCTATGATACCGGCGGGATAAATGAGTCTTGCACCCGACGCAAATCTAAAATGGGTTGGTCTGAAGTAGCTAGGTGTGGTTTGGGCGTAACGTGCAATAAACCAATCAGAGCGTCATCTCACATTCCCTTTAAGAGCAGGCGCGCTTGTTGCATGGCGGATAGTATGTAGTAGTATTATGACGGCAGATTTGCCTGGCGCATGCCAGCGGGAGCTGTCCGGGATGCGGCAAAGTAATAAATGCCCGTCTTGATCGGATGGCAATGTTGCTGCGGCCTCTCGGGCGCATCTCCACAGTAGCCTATGGAGAGGATTGCTGCGGCCATGGAGCGTGGGCCTCCAAAACGCACCACCTGCACCTGTTGTGCCCCTTCCTCTTCCCCCCACTCCATCTCCGTCCATCCGCTCCACCAGGAGCGCATCGCCACTCCCGGACCAGATCCTGCTGGAGTGTCCAATCCCGCCGTAGTTCAGCCACAAAGAATCCTACGACTTCTTGAGGACTGTCCCAGTAAAGTGCCTCCTGACCTATCCAGACACCTGAAGCGCATTTTCAGTAATATTTTTCCTTGTAATTATGTATGGTTTGCAAAACTGGGAACTACTGCGTCCGTGTAGATGAGAGAAGCAAAGTGTATGCGCGTTTTGCGCATGCTACATTATGGCCAAGCATGTGCCCCTAAAATAGCATCTGAATACTGACTTTAGACTAGCGCCACTGACTTTAGACCAGGTTTTTTTTGGCGGATAGTGTTGACGAACTGACCGAAGAGCCGGTTAATTAACCCGACCCGTGTCACTGAACCGGGAGACTCGAATGCCATACGTCAATGAACCGACTCACTCCTGTTTTTTTTCTTTTACTTCATTTGTGCCGTTGTGTGCATGGATGTATGGTTGTGTGTAGCTGGTATTCTTCTGCTACTGTGTGTGTAGTAATCTAGCTCATTAGCGCCTCCACTGGAGTGGTGGTGGTAGAATCAATCAGGAAATGAGCTATCTAGACCGCACACCAGGCTACTAAACGAGACCGAATGTAACCGTGCAACCTGCCGGCCCGCTCGAGTCTAATGTAACCGTGCAACCGGCTGGTCCGCTCGAGTCTAATGTAATCAAGCGGGGTCTTGGTTCTCGGCAAGTTTGAGTTATCAAGCCTTGTTTCTGGTGCATCTTAGAGGATTGTGTTCACGGCAATTCACACATTATCGATGGGGAAGTACAGTACATCACATACAAATACACGTCATGTTATCTTGGTAGTTATGTTAAGTTAAATGTTAGAGAAGTGAATGTTGCTACGTGGTAGCTAGGCTAGGCTGTCACAAGGAGACCCAAGACCAGGCTACTGAACGAGACCGTAAGGACCGTAACCGAGGGTAGGCTACTGCACGAGTCTATATTCAAACGGGTGTCTAGGTTCTCGGCAAGTTTGACTTATCAACCAGAAGCCTTTATTTCTTGTGCATCTTAGATGATCGTGTACATACAAATTCATAGACTACATTATCGATGGATATCACATTCAAATGCACGTCATGTTATCTTAGGAGTTATGTTAAGTTAAATGTTTGTTACGTGATAGGTAGGCTGTCACCAGGAGAGGCTACTGAAAGAGACCGTAACCGTGCCTAATGCTTGAGTCATGTAATCAAACGGGTGTCTAGGTCCTCGGCAAGTTTGAGTTACCGATAGCAGAAGCCTTTATGTCTCGTGCATTTTAGAATTGTGTTCATTACATTACCAAGGGAAAAGTATGATATCACATACAAATACACATTATCTTGGTAGTTATGTTAAGTTAAATGTTAGAAGTGAATGTTGCTACATGGTAGTTAGACTGTCATAAGGAGACCGCCCACCGAATGTAACCGTGGCCAGTGCGTGAGTCTAGTGTCGGTCAGTATGAGTGTGTAAATACCAACTCACGTAAAAGAGTCGGTTGTCCCATCACTAGTGGCGGAATTGTTTTCTGAAACTGCAAAATAGCATCAGGGAACGTTTGCGCCTGAACACGCCTCCTCTTTTCGCTGAACCGCCCCCGGGAGCGCAAATACATTCCCTAATTTACCGATGTGCAGCTGTGGAGGGAAAAGTCCGCTGTGCGTCGGGTGCAAAATAGGAATGATACAGTACATGCGTCGGTGTACAAAGGCAATTGCGCTGAGTGCAACATAGGGCCCAAAGTCTAACAATGTTTGACCATTCATTTCGTTAAGAGGGCTTTGCATATACTAGACATAGCCTTAAGGCTATTGCAGTGTGTGTGTGTGTGTGTGTGTGTGTATCTGTGTCTTTGTGTGTGTGTGTGTGTGTGTGCGTGTAACAGCTAAACTACAGGATCTTGACTCCATTGTGTGAAAATATTTAACTATGAAACCCTGATACTTTATACTATAATAATTTATTTTCATATATATATATATATATATATATATATATATATATATATATATATATATATATATATATATATATATATATATATGTATAAATATATAGTCTCTAACTAAACTCAAAGTGCAGTTCTAAACAGTAAAATTAACTTTCAGCCAGTTTACCATTTAGTTCCCTTCCTGCATGAGTTGTGCTGCTCTGAAGCCATGCCAGAGCCATCAGCTCAGAGTGTTTTAACACTGCTAATATTACCAGCCATGATGCCGTCCCATGGCTGCCCCCAGACTGTTCTGTGTCACTGGTTTGCCGATCCAGCCCTGGGTGGAAACTACCTAAGCCTCTGAGTGTCAGTGTTCGCCACAGGCTCAGCCAATCCACAGCAGAGACTTGGCAGGGCTAAACGTCGTGGGAGCATTGGTCCATGCTCTGAAAGGTATCAACACTTCGCACATGACTAAGCTCAAGCCGTTCTGCCCAAAATGAAAATGACTATAATTAGTGTGCCATTTTGCCAAGTGTCATCAGGCTATGATCCTCTCCGGATTCAGCTCCATTCTGGAGTTACTCAGCAGTAGCTCAGAACGCTGGATCTGCACATCAACGGATGTCTCCTTCAACCCTGTACACCTCCATCTGTGCGGGATAATAAGCAAAGTACGTCAACACTGTCAACCCAAAGTTATCATTACACCATTAAATGCTCTGAATCTTAAAAATAGGCCATTTGAAAAGTGCAGTAGCCGCATGTAAATGCGTCATTCATAAATTAAAAAAATATATTTATAACATTTAGAGGAGTCAGTCTGCTTTGTTTTCCTGAACTCAAGAACTTAAAGCAGTAATAATTGATTTTTAGGCTACTTGGGGGGGCAGCAGAACCAGCTAATAGCACGTTAACAAGTTATCACTTTATGAAGCTGTTACATTAGCTAATAGTTGTCTATAAACACACACTAAGTTGTGTTTCTGGCAGCCTGGCAGATGCATCTCCAATATTTACAAGCTCTGTTTGGTCTCCACCAACTCCTGAGGGAAATATCTGGCTCCTTAGCTGCTAAATGCTCCACTATACTCCAACTGGTTGCTTACTTTGTCTGTTTGCAGTTTAGTGCTGAGCAGGTAGTTGAGTAGGTTTATCAAAGCTTTCTTGCTGAAAACAGCTATCTACTGCACCTAGAAACGTTGTGAGAATGGTGACAGTGAATCCAAAGAGTAGAGTTGTGAGTCATAAAACTAAAACAATGAGTCTAAAGACACTTAAATGCAGTTTAGAGCTGAGGGAAATTGCAGAGCTGGGTGGTAATTCTCTTTGGTTTTTGTCATAAGCAACTCTTTGCATGTATTCACTGAGCCATAAGTAGTCTAATGTAAATAAGATTGATTTGCACAGCAACTGCTATTTCTAACAAAAGAACACAAATTAATGTACTATTTCTGCTTATAAGCGTTTCATTCAGTTTTCATCAGTGGATATTTCATTTTGGAACTGATTGGCACATTTGAATCAAAACTTGAGTCAAAATAAAATACTTCGGAAACTATTTCAGGGACTGTCTGTCACCATGTGAACAAGGCAAATCGTAGATGAAACAAGTTCACAGCACAGCCTTTTTCTGTTTTTGTTTTCAACTGTTAGAAAAGGGAAGCTTAGAAAAATGAACCCATTAAAAAATGAACAAAACACTAAAAGGGAGGAGAAAATATAAAATGTAAGATGACATACAAAAAAATCACAATAATCCTAATCACAGCGAGGTTCAAGGTTATTCCACATGAGAAACTATAAAATGAAGAGCAGATCTTCCCATTCACTATGACAATAAAAACCTTAACATGATTCACAAGGCTTTGTGCTGCTGTCAGCAGTTATACCTCAACTCTTCTTAGAGCTCTACTGTCTTGCTGAGCATGATAATGTTTAATCAAATATGTGGTCCTATAGCACTGGATCTCTGCCAGAAAAGCCATAATGCATGCAAATGTGGCAGACCTTAAGCACACATATATACAGTCTACTTAATATACATCCCATCTGGAGACGTGCACAATTATTGGAATGGTATACATTGGATCTCGTTCAAACTTAGCATTCTCCGCACACATTAGACAAAATCTCAAAAAGGCAGACTATACAAGTAAAGTATATATGGTTATATTTCTGATTATACTATGGAAGGCAATGTACGCTGAGAAAAAGTAGAACAGGACAGGACAAGATAGGAGGATAGGATAGGATAGGAGATAAGATATAATAGAACATAGGATAACATAGAAATGGATAGGATAGGATTTATTAGAAGACATGGTAGGATTTGATACAAAAAGGACAGAATATAAAATAGAATAAGCTACAGGATGGGATAGAAAAGTATAAGATCAGGATACAATCTAAGATAGAACAGGAGATAGAAGTGGATAGAATAGATTCAAAATAAAGGATAGAATGGGCTACAGGATAGGATCCTATCCTAAGATGGGATAGGGTAGGATATAGGATTGGATAAAATGGTGAAGAATAAATAGGCTTTGGATAGGAAAGGAAATTACATAGGATAGGATATATATTTGAATGATATAGGAAAGAAAATAAGATCAATACAAAACTTTAGGGCAGGTAAAATAACATTGTATTGTAATTGAACAGAATAGTAAAGTAACAGGATAGACTGGGACAGGATCTGAATGCCACACATCTAATTGTTATCTCTCCTTTAGGATTGACTGATTACAGTGTGTCAGAGTAAATGGGGCAGTGTCTTCTCCTATTACCACTAATACTGGGGCTTTACAGGGTAGCACAGTTCCCCAGCTGTATTTACTGTATATACAAATGAAATGAATGTAGAAGCAACACATCTGATCATGTTACAATTAAAATTCTCTGATGACTGGCAGGGGTTTGATTTAAGATAACGATGAAACCAGCCACTGTGTGTGAGTAGATCAGTTTGTTGGTTGGTGGAGGTCCAGAAATCATCTTTTGAAGGCTATTGAAGTGGTAGACTAGGAACAATAATAGATGGCAAACTGTCATGGAATTCAAACACAGATGCTATCTAGAAGTTTAGAGTGGACAGACATATATTGGTCCTCTTCTATCGCTCCTTTGTGGAGAGCTTTTTAACTTTCTATTGCCTGGTATTTTTCATTGTTGGTGAATATTAAAAACAAACTGCGTAAGATAGTCAATATCTCCGGTACGATTGCTGAACAGCGAAATTGCATGACGATGACCTGTAAGTCCTGAGGGGCAAAGAGAGGGCAGGCGTTTATTAGAGAGGTAGTCTTGCATTGCCAGATCTTCACAGCACAGTGGAGTAAAGTCTGAAGGTCTGGCTACACCACACATACATTCTGGGATAGGAGAAAATAATGCTCTGGATTGTTTGGATTTCTTTAAACCAATCACAATGGTCCAGACGCAGCGACGGTGGCTGCTAAATATTCCCAGGAAGGAACTGGTTTTGGTGGAACATTTGCACCCGCAATAGAAAACACCACATACAATATTAAATAAAGTTAACTGTTGACACAATACAGTAACGTGAGATTTTAAATTTGCGGATACATGGTTAAACCTCATTGGCTCTTACCAGTGTATCGCCGTGTGTACTTTGTCCACAGCAAACTCACCAATCACTCCCAAAACTTCCCAGTTAAAGAGGAAATGCCGTAAACATTTTCTTTGTAAATCTTTACAATCATTTCCCCCAAAAACCAAGCAGGCCTGCTTTATTGCACAATCCAAATTTTCTTAAAAACTTGCCATTTTCAGCATGTAGCTTGCTAGCTCAAAGATTGTTGTTTACCAAAGCAAAGGGATTTTGAGAACGGCAACACACAGAGAGCGGAAGGTGAGTGACATCCCGTCAGGCAATTATCCTGGAAATGTACTTCCATTGATCCAAACCAGTAGAGATGTACCACATCCCCTATTTACTGATACGAGCTGTTACCATCAGGCTGACACTATGAGGCGCCATCCCTCCGAACCAACCGAACTTGCAGATCATATGTGCCTATACCACTATTGCACTGTCAAACAAGCTGGACCTATGTGTGTGAGAACAATACACCCTATAATATGTAGAGCACTTTAATAATAGTCGTGAATGTTTCTATAACACTGAGGTAGTCGGTTGTTTGGTGTCAGTGCTGTTGTTGTTGGTGGCATTATAGTTGTCAGTTTATTTATCTGCTGATTGCTGTATGGCACATGATACATTTCTCGAAAGGACAAATAAATATCCATCTATCTAAATAATGAGAGACAATTCTTTATGGTGTTAGTCATGGGATCTGCCACTGTGACATGATCCTCAACAATTTAAACAGCCCCCTGCAGATTTCCACCGTGTGCAACTGTCCTCTAGATCCTCCTCTTTCTGATTCACCTACTTATCTGCAGTCGATCTTTATGTTAACAAGACAGCCCATCCTACAGTACATTTGACCACCTTCCTGATGAAGTGGCTTTGAAAAACAATCCTGCCGGTTATCGTACCTTTGATGTCAAAACCTTTACTTTACTACAATGTAGAGAGGAAAGGAAAGGAGATGCTAAATGTCTCACACTGCAGGGAGAGAGAAAGTTAGAGGTAAAGAGAAAGAACGACTTGAAGGGGAGAGAGACATATTGTGCCGTGAGCTGCATTTAAGGGGCTTTGATACCAGATTACAATGCCATCTGTTGTGAATGGTGGTCATGCTGTACATGACAGGCAGCATATTTGATATGGGACGCGTACACCTCCTGCTGCAGCTCCTGTTCATCCTGGCCAATGCTGAATATAGACGCCTCTCTATCAAGGGACAGACTGTATACTCTGCTGAAACCTATAAATATCTTGGGACCATAGTGGATAACAAGCTCAAATTTACTTTCCACTCTGAAGCGTTATGCAAAAAAAGCTAGCAGCGCCTGTATTGCCTGAGGAAACTGTCCAAGTTTGATGTCAACAAGTCCCTCATGATTCTGTTCTACAGATCTTATATTGAATCTGTCCTGGCCCTTCTCTGCTGGTTCGGAAATCTTAACATCAAGTCCAAAACAGCACTAAACAGAGTTGTGAAGATGAGCAACAAGATATTGGGTGTCCAACAGTGCACATTTCAGACCTGTTCCATGGTCAGATAGTCAGGAAAGAATTTCAGTCACTGCCGTCTGACTCCCGTCCAAGATGTCCATCTGTAAGGAGCAACAGGTACCAGTACTCCTTTATACCTGCATCCATTTCCTTCATGAATAGGGTTCAGGAGAGGAGAGGAGTCTTCTTTGATCTCTTGGCTACCTCATTTCATCCTCTTTCTTTTCTTTCTTTCTTTACTCCTTGGTGGGTTATATATTCTAGTCTGTTGACTATGTGTTGAGGATGTCAGAAACGTTGATAAAAGGGTTGGTGATGTAATGTAATGGATGCTGATGTTGTTGACGATGGTCATTGCTGATTATAGTGTGTCAACTTTGTAGGCTGATATGCGCTTTTTCCGACCCTATGTAGGTTACTTTGACGCTGCTATCCATGCACCTTGTACTGGTATTTATTTGTCCCTGTACTGTTACGGTTGTGTCCCAGTTGGACTGTGTGTAGAACTTGTATGTATTTATGTGTCTTGTATGTGTTTATACTTGCTGCACACCTAATCGGCCTTCAGGGACACAAATAAAGTTGAAGTCTCTGAAGGCCAGTGGTCCACAGTGTGACAAAGTCAAGTCCTGGCAGAGACCACGGAGCTCGGCTTACAGCATGAGGAGTGGATTAAATGTTCTGCGCACGTCCTTCATGGAGCTAGTCTCTTCCAATTTCAGGATATGATAAATCTGCAGCTGAGGGGCATCTTTCCTGGAGAATTCAATTAGGTAAGAAAAGAGAAGAGGATCACAGTGATATTAGAGAGCTGATCGGAGAGCTCCTCAGCCCTCCCAGTAATGAACCGCTCCGTTCCTCCACCGTGACGAGATTGATTTGACTAGCCAGGCTCAGAGTTCATCCTCTTTTTAAAGTCACTCTTTAAAAGGCTGGGTGTCATTGTGGAGAGAAGAAGTTTGAATTTAGAATTGGATTGAAATATGAGTGACGGTTTGGATTGAGGGCCGGGGAGTGAAGTAAATGTACGCCCCAGACACCTGCCAACATGTCAAAATAACCTTTATGGAACTTTGTGATCTTTTCAAACTTGGCAAGACGTGACAGATCCTTTGGACTGATCGATAATTCTGCTCTGTTATCACTTCACATCTCGATTATCAGTTAAATGTACTCTGAATGGCCTAGAGTACATTTACAATAGTATAATAAGCCTTAATAGCATCTGATAAGAATCTCTATTTTGAGATTACGTGACAAAGGCACGCCAATTATTACAATTATGAAACAGAGGAATTACCGGGGTTAAATGTGTGTCTACTTCTTATCTCGGTTCATTTGATTCTGGACTTTGAGAATCTAGCTGAATATAGACAGCACCACATAGCATTTCAACAATAAATTATATTCAGAGTTGCCATAATATTGCTTTTTACTGCACAATTAAAATAAAGTAATCTTCTGTTGCCGAAGTCCCATTTTGATATAGGTTCTGGACACTTGGGGACTTAAAAGCTATGAGCAGCCTGCCACCTTCTTATCCAGGCAATCCCATCATCTGAAGAAGAAAAAAGTAATTACTGGGTTTAGGTTGGGATACACTCCACTGCACTCCATCGCAGCATTTTGGTCTGAATAAGGTCTGTCTCTATCTTCCAGTTTACAGTAAAAACTGACATTTAAAGATCTTTTCACTTCTCTGTTCATTTTTCATTTCTTTATCTGGCTGTTCTTTATCATCCATTTTTTCTAGATGCTCTGACCTCTGACCTCTTTATAACTGGCTGTTTGTTATGATCTGGAAAATGATGCTTGTTTCATTGTTGCTTTCTTAAAAACTCACTCAGCATAAAGCACAAGCTGCATGCCTAAAACATAATCGGGACTCTGATCTAACAACTTCACTGCTCAGTACTAGAATGAGACAGCCCAGTGAATTAATGATGAATGAATGTCTTATTTTTCCATCCAATGTTTATGTTTAGAGCCTACTTTTGCAGCCCAAAGTTATCCATGTATCCCTGAGGAGTATAAGTGATTCATTAAAATATCATAATTATTTTCCCCATCGCTTTGTAAGAGAAAAGTGAGCAAATTACTCTCTTAGACACTCTTAGCCTGAGATTTACAAGGTTCACAGAAGAAAAGTGGTTTATATCCTAGAACACAATATTGTTACTGCCAGTTTATACATACCTCCTCAGCAATTTTAAACTTGGTGCAGGAGCACACCCCGATATTCAATGATTACACACTGATGATTATAGTACTCATTGACTGCAAGGCATTGCAATAATTGGCTAAAATGCTAAAACGTGGTTAGAATGTTAATACTCATATGCATTTCATGGTTTCAGGAGCACCAATGACACACTTTACAGCCACTACTGCAGGTGCAGACAGGACATCTGGTGTAACAGGGCAGCACAGAGTCCTAGCACAGTGATACAGTATGAACAGATGCAGGAAATATGGGAAAGGACGCAAGAAATGGGATTCTGTATTACTGTGGCTAGTCTACTCCAGAAAGGTATGTGTGTGTTGAGGAGTTGTACATTCCGTACTCATCTAATGAGTCAACAGGTCTACTGGTTTGCTCTACATTGGTACATTCTTACAGCAGAAGTATTGAGCCCAAGATCACCCGGCACCAGCTGCAGTGGCTACAATAATATGAGCGATATAAATGATGATCTCCAAATTGCCAAATTATATGATCCAACCATATCGGTAGACAAAAATGTGGATATTGGATGATTCTGCAAAATATTTAATTCTGTGACCTTTTAAAAATTCTTTCTAAAGTATCTTTACATTACAAATCAAGCGTTAATTGCAGGTCTGTGACAAGAGGCAAACTGGTGCCCATCCACCAGACCCCAGCCCAAGCCACCCAAACTTCCACACCCTTACTTTCCACCTACACTGTATACTGTAGAGCACACACCTCCCTGAATTGGCACTCAATCATCCAATATGAATGATTCCTAGGAATTCAGGGCTGGTATGATATTAAAACATATCTGTCCGTATATTTTATTTCAGTCCACTATTGTCCAGATGGTGAAACAAGTCTGTCAGCTCTTGCTTTTGACACATTCTTTTCTCCTTGAAGTGAGACAATCTTCCCAACATATGGTCTGCATTTTGTATTATGTCAACTCTCACAAGGATCCTGGAGCATTGTGCTTAGAACCCTGTGCTCTGCTTCTTTTTGTTAAAAGTGTATTTTAACTGACTAAATTAAGGTGAGTAAAAAGGGCAAAGTGGAAGAGGATGTAGTTCAGGTAGAAGAAAAAAGTCTGAAGAGTTATTTCATGTGAGCGTTCACCTTCTTTAAAGAAGATATGTACATCAGTTAAATGAGTCATGGAACAGAAGGACAGAGTATAGGGTTTCTTCAACCACATCATTATTTGATATATGTGTATTAATATGTGGTTACTAACTATAACAAAAATGGAGAACACTGTTCCAAAATGATACACAGTGATATGACATAGCTAGAACCACAGGGGCAAACAGAATTGTTTTCCTGTGAATATCAGAAATAAGGCTTTAGGGAAATCAAAGCAAAAGGTTAAGCTGTATCACGTGTGTGACACTTTTCCACCTCAGTCCTTGCGCTAATTAGAGCTCGCGATAAATTAGCATTTCCATGTAGACGAAGGACTCTGACAGGAGGAATTTACACATGCAGCAATGGAACGAGGCTCGCAGCAGGAATTAGATTCAGCTGCGGTGATATTTAGCCAGGTGTCAAAATAACAGAATGCTATTTTTGCAAGAACACAGACATTGGTTAACAGGGTTGACAGTGAGTGAAGGTGTCCTGTTTCGGGGAGTAAAACACACCGAGATGTAGAAGGAGGGTGGAAAAAAAAACAGCATTATCATGTCCTTAAAACAAAGGATCAGAGAATTTTGGTGTTGACTGCAAATGGGCAATTAACAATTTATACAAGCATGCATGTTCTTTAACAAAATTATATTAAGTCTATCAGTGGACACAATTTGTTTTTACATTTTAACTTGTGGATTAATCCAACTGATGAGATAGATACTATAGAGAGGCTGGTAGGTGGACTTTTGAGCCTGGCCACGCTCGCTGTTTCCCCTTATTTTCAATCTTTATCTTTAAGCAGACCGGCTGCTGATGGTAGCTATATTACTTAAAAAATCAAGACTGGTACTGTATCAATCTTCTCATCAAACTCTTGGTAAGACAGCAAAGAAAAAATTTCCCAAAAGTTTGAGCTACTCCTTTAATTTAGTTTGACCAAGGGTTAAAACATTTGGAGTTTGTTTTTTCTCTAAATTAAATCGTATCTATGCCAGAAACGTAGAAAAATAATTCTAAATGTTCCATCTAAATTCACACCAAAATGTTTTCACATTTTGAAACATAGGAAACTCACAGACCAGAAAGTATTTAGTTTATGTGTGCAACAATGGTAACAGATCACTTGGAACTGTCTTAACAATCCTGAGCAGTTACATTTTAGGCTGGTACATGCAGGCCTAATAATATTTCAAAAAGGTGGACAGAATAGATGCCGTTGACACTGTCAGTGTTTGGCAGAATAATCCTTTCATTACAACACAATACACAAGAAATATAAAGCTGCACTTCTACGATTCTATCTTTCTGGGCAAATCAATAAGCATCAACTTTCTTTGATTTAGTGAAACATGAGCAGAAAGGGAAGTCTTAGAAGGTTCTTGTTAAATTCCTCCCAGATTTTTCTTCTTGTTTTCTGACTGAGATGTGAAATATATTAACATCTAGTCCTCACATACTACAGTTCTCACATAAGTCTACAGTGTCAAGCAATTACCTCCAGAATGAAAGATGGAACTGGAGAGAGAGATAGCTCAAGGTTGTTGAATATTTGATTGTTTTCTATTTTTCTCCTTGCTTCCATTTAAGTAACTGCTTCTCTCAGACAAAGACACACTCTGTTTTACACACATACACACTCAGTAATTTATCAAAATGGCAGTCCATGAATCCGTCCAGCCAGACAGGGCAACCAAAGGACACATCTCGTCAGTCTACCTCACGACATAAAGCCTTGGCACTTGGCCATCACATCTCTGTGCATGTTTTACTACTACTGAAGTGCTACTGAACATTTCATGGGTGACAAGCTTACACATACACATGTATGGATTATTCAACGGGCCTAGTGGGCATAGGCCCCAGGGCTAAGGGGTCAGGGGGCCCTGGTCCAGAACCTTTGTCATGAGGGACTATTAACATTTCTTGTTGGAAAGTGATTTAGAGACACAAAACAACTAGGAAGAGATGCAAAATGACTACAAAGAGATGTAAAACAACTACAAAGAGACACACAATGACTACAAAGGGACGCAAAACAACTACAAAGAGACACAAAAGGACTACAAAGAGACAAAAAATAACTACAGAGACACTAAACAACTACAAAGAGATGCAAAAAAACTACAAAGAGACACAAAAGGACTACAAAGAGATGCAAAACAACTACAAAGAAAGAAAACAACTTCAATGAGACCCAAAACCACCGTGAATTAACACAAAAGGACTAACAACAGGGTAGTCGTTTTGTCTATCAATCGTGGTGTCTTGCTCTTATCTAGGGGAGGGGGCCCAGGGGCCCATTGTCTCATAATCTATCCAATCACATCAGACTATGTTAAAAGTGGTTATTTAGGAAAAAAACTTTAAGGCTCTAAAAGAATGCACGTCAACAGCATGAAAAACTGCACACCACTGAACATTCAATCACTGACACTCCTACTGTCTCCTCCCTAAAATAACCAGAGGCAAACAAGATGATCTTTCCAGTAACAATAAACACATTAGTGATGCTTGACAGGTGATGGTTTCCTCTGTAAACAAGAAGCCTCCACAGTTCACAGTGTCAAATGTAGACAGCTGCCACCGCAAGTCATTTCCCCTGACTGACGTGCCATCCGTTTCTCCATCAAAGTCCTGTCAAAGAGCACATACCAGTTTTCCCCATGGAGGCTAATTTAGCTAAAGCACCAAATTAGCTTAACTACCAAAAGTGCCACTCCTACTCTTAATACAGTATATACACTCCTGGTTGTTGTTTAACTCTGTTGACTCTGTTGACATTGACTCCCATAATGTGGTGACCTCACATGATTAATAAATGATAAACCAACCTGTGTTTCATGAAGTGCATGAAATATGGGATGATGAAATTTGCTGAAATTTCCTGTGTCCTGGTTTTAGCTGTATGAGGTCAACAAAGTTTGTCTTTTAGTGATTTAGCATTGGCAAATTGTGCATATAAAGGTATTTCAAAGTCATTTTGTTGTAATATCATCAATATTAATAATTATTAAATAAAAAAGGTCCAATATGTAATATTTATACTGTAATAAATCCAAAAATGACACCAATGCCTCATCAGATATTAAGGAAACATGTTAAACTGAAATACTATCTTTTCTGACAACAATGCTAATGTCAGTATTTTTTCTTTTTGAAATTTACATTCCGTGACGGAATTTATGTTTATGTTTTGATCTGTGTGTTGTTATCAACGGCCCAGTTTGACAGCCAGGCCGGGTTGCCAGATATACCTGTAAAAACGTAAACCCAGCGCGCTACAGCTGTAACGGTAGTACAGCCATGAAAGCAGCAAACAAACAAACAGGATCAACAGAGATAGATTCTACATGACAAAAAAAGAAAACAGCATGTTTCTACAAGTTGCGTGACCAGAGACGTAACAACCCCTGGTAAATATTGGAGATGTATTTGAAAGATGGAGACAGCTTAGAGCCCAAAAGGACGCAGAGTTGGCTTATTTTCTCCTGAACAGGTAAGCATTAGCTTCAGGCTAATTTATCACAGCTACTAGGGATGGGCATTTTTTGTCATTTCAACATTTGTGTACTCACATTGAATTATATAGCTAGAGTACCCGACTGGTCCTGGCTAACGCCGCCATGCTAACCCTGCTAACTGTTGTCATGGCTGTTTACAGCGTGTAGCCTCTTCAGCGGCTGGAGCCGACAACGGTGAGTTATTTTAAACCACGAGAGGGGGGCTGTAAATCGGAAAGAGAGGACTGTGAGTTTGCAGTGTGTTTAGCGATTGTTGCCATAATTCTAAGCCAATGAAGTGTGTTCCGTCGGCAAGGTAGTGGTATTTTTAGCGTTTCGTATTGTAATTCTAAGCCGAGGAAGTGTGCCTGACTGGCGTGTGGAGAGGACAGTGAGTTGTTGTGTTTTTAGCGGTTCATACTGTCATTTTAAGCCGAAAACGTGTGTCTGTCAGTTGGTTACAGAGCTCTGCGTGAGCACGGGCTTTTATGACTGTCAATATAGCCAACATCTACCGTTAGCTACTCCGCTGTGCTGTGGAGTAATGTCTGGCTATGTGAGACTAGCATCTAACGTTAGCTACTCCGCTGTGCTGTGGAGTAATGTCTGGCTATGTGAGACTAGCATCTAACGTTAGCTACTCCGCTGTGCTGTGGAGTAATGTCTGGCTATGTGAGACTAGCATCTAACGTTAGCTACTCCGCTGTGCTGTGGAGTAATGTCTGGCTATGTGAGACTAGCATCTAACGTTAGCTACTCTGCTGTGCTGTGGAGTAATGTCTGGCTATGTGAGAAAAGCGTCTAGCAACATTGTTGTGAATGCTGCGGTCTCAGCCTGGCAACCCCCGTGAACTTGGAGTCTGGGCAGGAGGGGGCGGGGGAGACGACTCTCCAGTATTTTGAATTGGTAGTGCAGTAACTATTTTAACCGCTAGCTGCCAGTATTACACACAATATTACATATTGCACCTTTAATAATTCTTCAAAATAAATTTAAAAAAGAAAGCAAATGAATGCTAAAAATGTGTTAACACCTTAACACATTTTGCTGGGATTTTTTTTACTTTACAACAATCTCAGCAGTCAATGCAAACGCCATATGCTCCCTAATGTTAATTTTGCAAAATGCTATAGCTAATTTGGTCAAACAATTCGGACAAACATCCGTACAGTTGAAGCTTCTGCTGTCACAGACTCATTTGTCCCTAAAGAACATCTGAGTCATAGCAGCAGCCACAAAAATGTCTCCATTCCGCTTCATCAACAATGCAATGCTCACTCTCCCAATCCACTTTTTATTTTTGATGTGCAACTGAATAACTAATTCCCAGATGACTAACTGAAACATTAAATTCATCAAGTAAAGTGCACACTTCAGAGCCACAACACCCCTTCATTATTTTTGCATTTGCAGCTGAGAACCTGAGTTGACCAAAAGAACTCCAATCAGACTTAAAGTTACGTTGCTTACAGCTTTTCGTGGAGGAGGGAAGCTAGCTGTAGCGCACCATAGTGCGCCATCTGCAGGGAACAAATGTCAAGTGCAGCAATGATACCAAAGAAGCTCAGGAGACATCTTAAAATAAGACACAGCAAAGATACTAGATACTTCAAGCAACTAGAAAAACAGAATCAGAAAAAGTGTGTGTGAAATGTGAGTTTTCACTTTCTTGGCGAGAGTACCATGATAAGATTCAATATTCTCATGTAACTCTCACCAAGAAAGCAAATAATAATACTTACTGTAAGTTCAAAATGTATCTGCACAGATGGACTGCAACACAGCAACATAAGAGAGCAGATTTTTTATTTATCCACAGCTGTAGGCTGTAGCCTTGTATAGGCTCATATTTTATTTATTATAGATATTAGCTCATATATGCATGTGACATTTATGACGCATGTATATGTGGGTGCATTGGGGTGTATGTGCATGGAGGGGGGCCAGGATTTTAAAAAGTTTGTGAACTTAGGTAGAGTCTTAATTTTAGGAATGGAATATGAGAAATAACAGCTATGGTGTGTTTGTTTTTTACTTCAAGGAGAGAGAATATTAGAGGAGGGAGCTTAGCAGGAAGAGAGGGTGATGTCAGGTGCTTCTTATAAAGATAAGTTTTTTAGCCTATGAAGGAAGATGGAGAGTGAATGTAATATTCTGACTGGAGTAGCAAGGTCATTGCACCAACATGGAGCCAGTAGGAAGGAGAGGTGAGTCCCAGTGGACCATTTACTTTTAATGCGTTCTCATATGCCTCCACACAAAGCTCTATCGGGGTCCTAAAAAACCCTCCTGGTGCTCTTGACTACCGCCACCGAGAGTCCTCGGCTCACTGAGAATGATCAGTGAGTATAGCTGAATGGTCTGCCAGCCAGGTCCATAATGTTTCGATGTAGTGCAATACGCACCAATAGCACACAGAACCAAGCAAATACAGATATCAGAGCATCTGAGGTAATCAATAAATAGAGGCTGCTCAGGGCCAAAATATATATATATATATATATATATATATATATATATATATATATATATATATATATATTATACAGTATATCTTTCTGCTTTCTGGGAAATATGAAAATGCGTTTGTGCTGCGATGCTTTATGTTTTCACCACTTTACATCCTCAGACCACTAATAATGCTGGGGTCGAAGCTAAACAGCCATGATTGTAGAGCTATTAATTAATTCTGAGTGTTTGCCGCTTAAACATCAGCACACATATTGCCTCAAACAGATCTCATTTGTACAGATGGAAAGCTGAAGGACAGATAAGGGACGGCGGCTCACTGGGGCTAATGTATTGCTTTGTTCAATCAAAGAAAGGCCAAACACCACAAAGCAACTACTTTTCAGGTTTTAAAAGAAAGTGTGTTTTTCTAGTTCAGAGCTTACCAAAATGCCATGGCCTTGAAAATTGATGAAACATGAATAACAAAAATAATAATAGTCTAGTGCAAAGCTAGGTTAAGATTCATCTCCCAAGTGATCTTGAACAGAAGCCATCTGAGGTCACGCTGAGACATGTTGAAGCGAGATTTTGATGCAGACAATCACACACGATACAGGAGTGCAGGCGCACAAAGATGAACAATTTGTTTTTGTTTCAAAATAGGCATTTCCTTTTTCACTAAAAAGAAGAGAGATTGCCGTTGAATAGCATCCATCAACATGCACACTGTGTAGGAGAGCATGGCTGAAGCTCAGTGACAACTGAGAGAGCTGCATTATTCACACAGCTCTGCCAGTCATCGCTGACATGGAGGACAGTGGGGTGGCTCCTCCTACTTGATAATACATGATGATTGATGTTTTTTGGAACACAAAACATCCCACATGAATAATAGGCAGCAGGAGCTTTATTAGGGTCCCGGGAGAGAAACAAGGAAGGTGGGGTCTCGTGTCTGTGATGTCTGGTGGGATACGGCACACGGTGATGGACACCGTGGAGGTCAGACACACATCCTCACCTGGGAAGAAGTTATCGCGGAGGAAATTAATGGTGTGTGTGTGAGTGATGGACCGACACAGAGGAGAGAGAAAGAGATCAAGAGAAAAAAAGAGTTTCTAAGCCACCACCATCACACATTATGAAGAAGGATGCAGGAGAAGGAATAAGCTGCAATGCTGCTTTCAGCGGGGCTTCGCTGAGCCTACAGATATCATGTTTAAACATGATTAACTGTAATAAACCTTCAGTAAAGCTCATGCCACCTAATTAGACATACAACTGTCTGCCTTGTGTTCATCAATAGATATCTTACAGCAGCAGGTACTTGATAATTGTTCCTTACTAGTGAGCAATCACATAGCACATAATAAGAAATACAAAAATCCAGCAAAAGGCAATGCATGTAAATAGATGTAAATTGATGGATTATGCACAAGGGAAATTTTTCAGTTGGTTTTTCCATACCACCATGGAACAAATTGCAGTTTAAATAGGTGGATAAATGATTTTTTCAGCTGCCTTCAATCTCCCAAATTTGACATGAGAAACTGTTGCCCACAGTAGCGGCACTGACTCATAATCTTCTGTATAAAAGCAGAAGCTCAACTAAATGTCAACAGAAAGCCCCTGGAGTGCCGCAGCAAGGCTTTAAAGGGTTTTTCTAATCCTGGGTGAAACAGCAGAGCCTTCAGTATTTCTCACCCCTCGATCCTCAATGCATCGTTTGATTGTTAAAGGGGGGGGGTGGTGGGGTGCTTCATTAGTATGCATCTTTTAAGGGAAGACTGCCTGCGGATGCAGGAGTTGAGTTGAGGTGGTGTGGGGGCGTGGGAGAAGCTGGGTCAGTCACATGGCCGGGACATCTCACTGCACCCCCGCATGTAGAAGATCTGAACGAAACCGCCGCTCTCTCCTCCTAATTCTCAGATGGCAGCCGTGACCTACTTTACACAAAGACAGGCTCATGAAAACTTGATGATATGCTTATAACAGAGGAGCCCGACTTGCACTGCCTGGGGTGAGCCTCGCACTGCGGAGGCAGCTGGGGGTCTGTACGGTGAGGACCAACACAGGACGTGTGTTAGCTACTCCGTCCTGGGTGGTTAAACGACATTTGTGGTGATGCCACTGACACAGCATGGGACAGGAGACACAATAAGGGCTTTAAAGGTTGTCAAGATCACCTGAACCCCATAAGAAAAGCGTTTCATTTCAAAGTAGTTTAATAGCCTGAGACAAGCCAATAATCAATGAATTAATCTAAATAGCTCTCTAGTGAAACTACAATAGCAGACATCAAAAATGTCCTCCTTGTTGCATCTCTTCGCATTAGCAAATACTGCAGCTACTGAAGACATTTTTGAAATACTGTAGTTACATTAGTGGCTAAGTAAGCAGATTGCCACAAACACTATCTAATCATGTATTCTGCTATGTCTTACCAAAATCTTTGAAACTTCTTAAGGCATAAAATTGGGGCTGCATATCCAACCGCAATGTTTTTTTATTTGTTTTTTTCAGACGAAATGTGTTTAGTACAGAGAATCGAAAACTGGTATTGTAAGTACCAAAAGTTGCCATTAAATGCCTGGCCAGAAATAATGTTCTTTATTCATTCTAATAATTTTGCCAGTTTATGACAATTTTATTGAGCCAGAGTTGTGTGTCTGCCAGTGTTTAGATGCCCTTTAACATTTGAGAACTTCAGTTACCTAGCCCTACTCAGAAGTTGTTTGATTGGTCATTAGCCATAAAAAAGGCCTATTGCGTTTCCAAGGTATTACTCATTTTAATTAATTAAAGGGGATGTACTTGACATTCAGAATATTAATATAGCAGCACACAAATATTTGCTATGTAAAGATATAGTGGAGTAATGGCATCCTGAGCTGAAAATGAAGTCACTCTCCCTGTGTGTGTGTTGTATACCAAGCTTTTTTGTTCTTTGTTTTGATAGCCAGTAAGACCAAGCGTGCATGTAACCATGGAAAAAATGTTGGTATTTCACATATTGTGGAAAAGATCTATGAGAGACGCGGGTTTTTTTTTCAG
The DNA here is from genome assembly GCF_004354835.1 of Perca flavescens. Classification (NCBI taxonomy): domain Eukaryota; kingdom Metazoa; phylum Chordata; class Actinopteri; order Perciformes; family Percidae; genus Perca; species Perca flavescens. The sequence continues at coordinate 852,603 of NC_041331.1, forward strand.
AATTTTGAGTACAGCCCAATTATTTTTTTGTAAATTGTGGTAGCAAATTATGATGCCATTAAATCTAGCATCCACCTGCTTCTTACAAAACCATTCTTTGCAACTTCTAAAGACTAAAATGTAAGGCTGGTTGTCAAACCTCTATAGGTCTTTGGTATAGTAAAAAGTGTGTCAATTAAAATTTTGTGAGTATAGAAATCCATCATAATGATACCAAAAGTTATGTCTGGTCAGAATTCAAATCTCATTTATTTATTCTTCATTCAGATATTTTCTGATTTAAATCTACATTTTTTCAGTTTGAGACTATTTTATTCAAGTAAACTCTTTGTACGACTGCTTGTGTTTGACACTAGCCATTTAAGAAGTTAAAATCAGTAAATAATAAAAAATTTAAACAAGGTTGAAGAAAAACATTTGTATTTCTCAAACTGAGGTTTAAAAAAAGTATTGTTTTGGTATCAGTACCAGACCTCAGGTATCGTTTCAGTGGTCACGTAAAAAAAATGGAACACTACCCTGCACATCCACTGCATTTCCTGTCCAATGCCCCATCACCTCACCCACAACCTCCAGCACGCAGCTCCCCTGCCTCAATCTGTCACTCACGACAAATCACAGCTGTGAAAAACTTCCTGCTGCGTAGTACCAGTGCCAAGGATTCTGTATGCCAGGACCTCCACAGCTAGAGGCCGGTGGCACTTAGACCACCTGATGAAGACCCTGGCAACACATTTTCACAACAAGTCTCCTTTAGCGTCTCAGTCAGACACAGTGGGGCTTCCTTTTTTGACTCTTGGCGTCACTTTTGATGCTCTGGGTCGGGACCAATTGGTCATAATTTTTCAACTTGCAAGAATGGGACAGTAAGGTTTAGGAAAAGATCGTGGGTGGTACGTTTCAGTGACATGCAGGACAAGCACAAGCTGTATTGTTTGATCCATCCACCACTCCAACCAACCTCCTTACGTGGATTTTTGGTCTTTCATACTACTCGCTACCGTTGTTGCTCTTAATACTATGTCATCTTATAGTGCCGCGGTCGAGCTGCTGCTATGCTTGGTGCGTCCCATACAGGATGCTAAAGGGTGATTTTTGCATTGGCAAGGGTCAGTATAAACAAGTTATAATTGAGAAAGTGTTGACCTTGGAGAGGCTGGTCCATCAATGGACCCTCTTGAGTTCATCTATCAACCTGCCATTGGTTTGGATGATGCTGTCATCTCCCTCCTATGTAGATCTCTCTCTCATCTGGAAAAGGCTGGGAGCACTGTGAGAATCATGGTTTCTAATTTCTCCAGTGCCTTCACAGCCCATGCTTCTGAAGTACAGGTTGGAATGCACAGAGGTGGACCAACACCTAACAGGATTGATCCTGTGGGCCCCACAGGGAACAGTGGTTTTGTCACCCTATCTTTACACCCTCTACGTACACTGCAAACTTCACGCACAACTAGTACCTGGGTGTTCACCTAAATAATAAACTGGACTTGACGGATAACACAAACGCACTGTATGAGAAAGGACAAAGCAGACTCTATCTGCTAAGGAGACTCAGATCTTTTAGAGAGCAGGGTGCACTCCCGAGGACCTCTTTTGACTCTGTGGTGGCATCAGCCATCTTCGATGGAGTGGTCAGCTGGGGCAGCAGCTTGGCTGCTGACAGGAAGAGACTTAACAGACTGGTTAAGAAGGCCAGCTCTGTCCTGGTATGCCCCATGATGGAAAACATGTTTCCTATGTGCAATACTGTGAATTTGACGTTCAGTCTGTCTAATTATTTTTCTTTTTACTGCTTTTTGACTTACTTTTTTTTTTACGGGTACTATTGTTATTGCACTATCCCCTTTGCTGTTGTAACACTGAAAATGTCCCTGCTGTGGAACTAAACAAGGATGATCTTATCTTATCTTACCCAGCCCTGTTCAAACAGCAACACATTAACCAGTTTCCAAAGAATTCCTCTCAAATATAGAGTAACGGTGCAGCAGTGTTGCATTAGAACATTACAGAGTGTGATATTTGTTTGATATGTTCTTAGATATGAAGCAGATATTAAAGGCTGATGTCAGACAGGTATAAAGCGTTGAGCTATGTACGTTCCTCATGAGCAGCTAACAGAGGGTAAGTGAGGTTTAGGTATAATGTATTTGTGCCTTCAAATGAAAATAACACATCCAAAACTGCAGATCACACAAAGAAACCCCAGCAGGCTTGTGAAAACATCTCACCCATAAAGAGCAAAACAAATAATAACTAAACTCAATAAAATGGAAACGACAGAGAGAGATATCAAGGTGACAAAGAAAATAAATCAAGATGACAAACAGATACAGGTCAGGTGGGCATCAGAAACCCAGACATCAAAACTCCACACAGCTGAGCAGAGAACAAAGACAAAGATATGGATAAAGAGCAGGAGGGAGGAGGTGGGGGGATAAATACTGTATATATGCTAGCAGTGAGGCAGTGAATGTACAAGTGTTTCAGGCACAATCAAAGTGTTGGAGTTATTGTGGATGGAGGGAGCACACCATTCTGTACATCCATCTAACATCCCAAATTAGGGGGCAGAACAAAACCCTGTGACAGGGTTCCGGTTGACTGGACATCGACAGTTATTTTCCCATATGTAAGAAATTCACACAGTCAAGTCTGCAAGTATGCTTTTACCAATTAGACTAGATAACATCATAAAATGTCCAAAATAAATATAAAATGTTTTAGATGTTCTGTTATGTTTCATATTGAGAAGATATACATTTCTTTACAGTCACGGGTATCTCCCTTACCCTTAAAGTCGCCATTAAATCTACCAAAATCCAGCACCTTTATTCCACTGACCAATCTTTGATGTGATGAATGCTCCTTCAACACTCCTCTAAGGTCCCAAGGCTGAGAAATAAATATATTTTACTGCACATATTTGCACAATTGGATTAATCAATGCATTTCCCATTATTTAGTCCAATCCTTTGTCTTTATTTGAGCATGTATTTCTAAATCGTTAATATTATTATTTCTAAAGTGTTAAAGGGCCCGCCACTGATTTTACACATTGGTTAGTGTCCTAATTAGCTTGTGAAAGTTGAGGAAAAGTTGAGACAGTTGTATAATGTATTCTGAAGCTCCAGAAGGAGCTCACTAGGGTTGGACTATATAGGCTATAATACATGCCAAGGTAAAATGGTGTCTACCATTAGAGTTTGGCAATACCGTTTGAGTATTTTTTCCCAGGATGACAAAGGCATGTCCTGCCCTTCTCTGCTTCTGATTGGTTTACACTGACATTCTTACCCTAACCATAACCAATCCCACTCGTCTTGCCTAAACCTAACCAACCCAACCAAGGAAGGCCTGAGTAGCTTCTAGCCAATCAGAGGTAGAGTAGAGCGAGTCATACCTTCACCATCCTGGTTCAAAAACATTGGCATACCGTTTCCTTCGTGAGAGCTATTCTCATGTGACTCATGATTCTCACATGATCTTGTAATTATCTTCTGATTCTCTCATGATTCTTGCGTGATCTCGCAAATCTGGTTGCCTCGCGAGGTAATGTTATTTGGGCTGACATGGAGATGAGTGACGCTGTAAACACATAGCAGGAGGAGGCCTCCCAATATAGAGCTGCATTATAGGGAAAATAGGTTCCAGCATTTTTGTAGCTTAACCAATTACTAGGGACTCTGCCTGCGCTGCTTCAACTTTAACCATTCTTTTTTTTGTCCCCACCTTTATGGAAATGAAATACCACATTGTTGGAGCATCCCTATAAATACATGAGCCATATGTACAAAAGATCTTCATTGTGTGGTGAACTAGTACTCTAGCACTTTAGCAAATACTCTCAGTTTAACAGGGAATACCACACTTCTGACGTCAATTTTAGTTAAATTCTATAAAAGTTAACTTGTCAATTCCCATTCAGAATACTTACGCAAGAATTGTAGAGCAGATATTTGGATATTTGAAGTTGCTATTGGCCACAGTCACACACTTATGTGGGCTGCACAGGAGTTTTGAGAGGTAGAGAAAATGCTGAATTTATGTAATGCAGTTATGCTCAGCGTCTGAACCGGGGGACACTTGCAGCCCACACAAGTCACCTATAAGCGGACCTTGGAAACATTCCTGTTTTAAACAGGTTTCTTTGGCAGCATCAGCTAGTTGGCAGGTTTCATATAAAATGTGTATTTGAAGGTGTTCACAGATCGATATTTTCAAGCAGAGCTGAGCTGTTTTAAAATGTGAAAAAGAAAAAAGAGAGAAAAAACTTCCCAAACAACTTTTTAAGAAAGCAACAGCTGTAAGTGGCATGCAGCCGGTAAAAGGTGTGGATGAATGTGACAACTTTGATTTTTTTCACAACATAACCTGTCCTGTGGAATTATATCAGACATAAATTATTATTCAAAGTAGTGTTTAATATGTTTTAAGAGATATCTGGTGGCAGTGGTGGTGGTGGGGCGGGGGCATTATACTACAGTCATTTTGGAACAAGTGCTATAATTTCACTAAAAGTAGTGCAGGTTTACTGGGAAATTTTTTTTGCCAGATGTGGATAAGTGGAACACAGAATTGTAAACTGCTAACTTTTAACTACTTCTAACTAAAATCTGCATATTTTAAGGACAGCACGTGGAACCTTATAATTATTTGTAAAATTTAGATTGTACTTAAGTTTTGGTTAAAGATGGTGGCTTGCTATCCTGAAAGATTACAAAAATTCCATCTTTCCATTAGTTCCCATAGTTTAAGTACAGACAAGTGTAGAATCATTATGGCGATATTACATTACATAGCCGTTTTATTGTTATATTACCATCTAAAAGCACAGTTTAAGATTGATTATTAGTATTGTAGGAGTTGAATGGAATGTACTTAAGAGCAGAGGAGATGAGGAGGACAGAGGGATGATTTTATTTAATCTATGTTGGAGACATTTAGAAGGAGACACCACAGTAATGACTTGTACAGATTGGTCTGATGTTTTTAGCCTGTCCTTACAAATATGCTCTCAAAGGTTACAAAAAGAAAGGGAAAACAAAATGAGGCCAAACGTCATCACCAGAGGTGGAAACGCTGATTGGTTTCTGCAAAGAAGGGAGCACCTGCAGTCAGAGCTGCACTTACACAAACCTGTGAAACGCTTCGGCTGCTCTCAGAAAACCCTTTTTTTCTATGAAATATCACAGCAAGGCCTTATCTTATCCACTCCAAACAGTGATGCTTCTTGTGATGAATCTCTAATGTGAGAGAACTGGAAAACTATTATCTGGACTTGGCAGTTTTCTTTGGCTGGCCACTCATCCCACACTTGCTGCTCAGAGCCCTCGCTCTAGTTTTCCATCTCCATGAATTGTCCCCATCTCTTCTTGTTTCCCTTGTGATGAGTGAAATAGACCTCTCGTTAGCAAAACCCATGCATCTAACACCTTACAAAGAGAGAGGGCCGAGGACAATTTGTGCTGCATGTGTCCTCAATAACTGACCGCTCTGTATTACTATGGTTACAGGCTATTATTTTTAAAGAGCATGTTTTTTTTGCCACACAAGCCTTTAACTACTATTATTAATCACACTTCATTTATATGTTTTCATAGCACAATATATGTTTAGAAATATGTTGTAAATGATAGTGTGCTATTCTTTTAAGCCACATAACTGTGTATAATATGTATGCTTTTAACTATAATTACCACACACATAACTGCACATGTATAGTTGATTATGAGATTATACACAACATATACAAATCTCTGTGGGATTTGAATGTATCAGTTCCTATGAGAAATGTGTAAACCGACACGTCATTGGAAGCTATTGAATCTGATAAGCTGTCATTGAGCGGCTGGTGGTGCTGGGTGGAGGTTGCTGTCCATGCTGAGCAACAAGAATACAAGAGGCCTGCTTGGCACAGGGGCCATGAAATGCACAATTAGTCCTGGGTCAATTTCATTAGGGTTTCTCAAAGGCAAAAGAGCAATCAATGTGTGGCTTTGTGCTTATTATAAAGTGAATTTGGGCATTCCACAATGAAAATCCAGCAAGTAATGTATTCTACTGTTGATCCCAATAGAGAGAAGAGATAAATGACAGGAGGTTTTACAAAGAGGAAATCTATATCCGAGGTTCACTCTAGGGTCACACTAATCACTGGTAGTGTGACTGTGCTGTGATCTCTGGCCCTTTATCTCTTCACCATCCTTTGCTTTTAATGCTGCGTAGCTGTAAACTGGCGCTTGATGTGACTAAATACTCTCTCTGATAAAACAGTCACGTAAATGACTCCCGTGTTAAGGAGCACTTGGTTCCCTGTGTAGGGTACCAGGCTACCCTCTAGTGGCCCAGGAAAGCGTTGAACCATGTCACAAAATAAGTAGTTGTCTGTCTCAAACGGATAAAGGGTAACAGGGATACTAAAACTGATGGGGGGGGGCGATAGTCCTGTGTGCCGTGAGATGAGGCGGAGGAAGCGTGCGGGGAATTCCAGTGCGTGGAGATGTTTACTTTATATGCAAATCAGCCTCATCGACACCAGAGGTCTTATTTTAAGGCCCGAGCTCCGCTTTTTTCTGACTTTTCAAGAAAGAAAGCTTTGATGTTGGCAGGAAGGGTCGATGCCAGAGAGAGAGAGAGTGTGTGTGTGTGTGTGTGTGTATGTGTGAGTGAGTGACAGAGAGAGAGTGTGTGTGTGTGAGAGAGTGAGTGTGAGAGAGACAGAAAGAGAAAGAGAGAGAGAGAGAGAGAGAGAGAGAGAGAGAGAGAGAGAGGGGAAGGAGGAGGGGGAGAATGCAGAATGAAAATGTAGCCTACTTATGTGGGTGTGTGGGTAAAGGGGGGGGGGGGTTCTAGAGCCTGCTGCCATAGCTCCTCTGTTTTAAGCAAACATTTTATGAATCCTGTGAAACCCAAGCATCCTGCTTCATGTCCACCTCTTTGGGGGTGGGGTAGGGTGGGGTAGGGTGGGGGGGGGAGCCACAAGTGAAGTTTTTAACACCCCACTTCCTCTAGACCCCCGCCCGCATCATCGGAACATAATAAAGTTTCGGTCAGGTCGCATCGGTCTCAGAGGATGTAACTGGTTGACCTCACTGCACCATTTCTTTCTGTTTCATTTAGCCCAGTCTGCTCTAGCAGAGGACGGGGAGTCAAGTGATGGGCAAGCCGCAACATCCCAACTGTCATTTGGCCGTGTATGGGCCTGCGGAGCCGCTGCGGAGGAGCAACTTTATGAGGACATACACACACACGCGCACACACACGCACGCACGCGCGCACACACACACACACACACACACACACACACACACACACACACACAAACTAATACGATATCACTACAACAAGGTTCAAGATGAAGGAGTCTGTCGTCACGTCTGAAATGGTTGCAATGGATTGGTCTTATTTGTGCTGGGTATACATAATAAGCGCATTTACCTATATCCTCCGTGCAAGACCGATTACCGTAGACTCATAGATGGTATTATCATAAAAGGTCACTTAAAAGACTGATTGAAGTGCAAAAAAGTCTCAAAATAAGGGATAATCAGCTAACAAGTCAGATCAGTGCAAGGAAAGCAACAGACACCCTGAAAGCACAGACGCCTCACTGAGGACATGATCAATTAATGATTCAAAAAATAAAAAATAACTGCACGACATAATCCGCATCTACTTACATAGAGGTGATGTTTTTGAATAACTCTGCTATGTCAACACTGGTCCCATTGCTCCCAGTATCTTGCAGGGCGAGTAAAGGGAAAAACCTGCCGTTGTCGGACTTATTGCAATAGATCTCTGTTTGAGAGCAGCTGCAGGTCGGCGGGCAGTCCAGCATGGAGCTCAGATAGTCCTGGAAAACACTCATCAGAAACAAAACCCTCCACCAGCAAATCCGGATCGAATGAAACCATAGATCCATGTCTCCGGGCAGACGGGGGGAGAAGAGGTCCCGATGTCCTCTGGGTTAGAACAGAACAGGAGAGAGGAGAGGAGGAGAATGGGAGGAAGGAAGGAAGGAAGGAAGGAAAGAGGAGGATGGTGGTGCGTCTGCACAGAGGAGGCTCTATGTGAGCGTGTCTGCCGTGGATGGATGCTGTAGTGTCCTTGCGCGTCAGAAATTGGCTAAAAAAGGAGAAACAAAAAGGACGAAACGAAAGAAAAAATATACGGAAATCAAATATAAGAAAGCGAAATGATGTTTGGCTCCAGTCGTCTTTTCAGCCTAAGATGCATGGTGTTTCCCCGGAATGCCGTGCTGTTGCTGCTGATGCCGTCGTCTCTCTCCAAGCAGGACCAGGACGACTGGCTGGAGAGCACAGAGACACAAAATGAGAAGTTGGAGCATCAAGTCCCTCCTACCGGCTACACAGTCATACTGACACCTGCAGAAACTGCATGCAATCAACAGTGATCACAACGAGACTTTTCATATGAGGATGGCTGTGCCACAAAGCAACAGAGTGTATTATAAGATCAAAGACACAAATAAACATACAGATAAAGAATAGGCTAATTCATTTGATCATGATTAAATAAAAGACAGAATAATATAGGCCTATAAACTATTTGAATAATATCTTTATAGATACATCTCAATAAAACATCACTTAATCCCTACAGAACAAATATACAGAGGGATAAATGAAGTTTATATTGTAAAATAACTTTTTTTTAAACCCAATCAAGAAAAATAATCTTTAAATGGAGATTGTAGTTTTAATTGATTTGAATAGGCATGTAAGGCATCGGCCATTGTTGTTTTAAAAACAACAGCGTTAATGTGCCAGGGCGGCCGAGTCAGAGTCCCAATCTCAATCCAATTAAGAATTGAAAAAGGCATACATGCTTCCCATGAAACCTGACAGAGCTCGAGCAGTTATGTAAAGAAGAATGACACTTAGGCTTCTTTAGTCACCGTTCCCGACCTGTCGCGCGCCAATGTGACGTCAAAATGACGTCGATCTCGCTGGTGTGCCAGGATTTTAAGTGCTGGATCTGACAAAGTAGGTCATTGAATCGTTGTGCAGACATTCTGAAGTATTTAAAGTGCTCCAATTGTTTACCTTTCTCTTCTTCTTCTAGTCCGTAGAAATAGTAAAGTCGGTAGCCTTTCCTCATTAGCGCCACCTCTGTTCAGGAGAAGACTGCATCTAGTGTCGCGACCACCACGTGCAAGTAAAAATATTTGCAGCGCTCCCATGACGTCACACTGGCGCGCAAGAACAGTGAGTATACAGGACATCTTAAGGCCCAGACACACCAACCAGACGGCCGACCCTCTGCAGAAAAGGCAGTTGGACTGATCAGTCTCCCCGAGTTGGTCAAAAAAGTGCCTCGGAACACACCGAAGCGTAATACGCCTCCATAACAGCAGGCGGCGCTAATCTGTATTGTCGCCCAAAAATGAAAACCGGCAGCTGATTGGACGAACGCGTCACGTGGGTCTGGTTTCTCCAGAAATTCAAAGCCAGACTGTCATGGTGGCTCGTTCAGAATACGATCTCATATTGTACTAAAATAGTTCACTGAAACATGTTTCTGAAAACATTTGAAGAGAGAAATAGGCCGTGCAGTTGCTGAATCTGTCTTCATTTCAGATCAACAAAGGTCACTTTAAAAGATTTTCCTCAGATTTTGAGAGACTCTAGTCACGCTCATCCCGCTCCCCATTTCCGGGTTAGCACTCCACCAATCAGATGGGTCATTTGAATCTGACTGCCGGCAGTGCCCGCCTTCCGATTCAACATGTCCAATCGGCCAAAATGAAGGCCGACGGCCCCTCAGACGGACGACGGCATGGAACCCACCGGACAGACTCGAGTCACCGACCTCGCCAGACTGCTGACGGCTGATTATCGGCGCGGTGTGTCTCAGGCTCAAGCCACACAGACTCAAGGATGGAATTGCTGCAAAAGGTGAATCGAAATACTGATTTGGAAATGGCAAATAGTCTACTTATGCAGACATGTATTTTTATTTTATATTTGTAAAATATAAGGTGTATGTATAGAAGCTTGTTTGTTCAATATGAGTATTAATGCTGTGTTTTTGATAGTTGATTTTACAGATTTGTATTTGACTATACTGTATCACAACTGGAACTATAACCTTTGAAGTCAGAAGCCTTCTCTAAACTCATTGGTTAGGATGTGGGGTTAAAAGTGGCTCAGCTATAACGATCATCAATATCCACAGCCCTATTGACATTTTAAGCAAACACTACCTGTGTCATGATATTGTCATGTTGATTAGAGATGTAAAGGGCTACAACATTATGGTTCTGTTTGGTACTCTCTGCGTTGGATTCTGTGAAGTTCTGACAATGAGGAAACGTCCGCTTTAGTGGGAGGCTGAATCAAAATGATTTAATGTTTAAATGTAATTATCGAGGCAGTTTTGAGACTAGATGGCATCAAATTAAATTATCTTTCTTCCTGCATTGTTTATCTGACAGAGACCAGCAAGGCACCATTATGGATACATAAGTGCTTTCACATTCTACAACACAACTTATTTTCATTTTAACAGTATACCCTCTATTGAAATAATGTACACTATTTGCAGCAATTTACTGGTAATACATGCCTCTATGTAAAATAATCAGATTGTATATATTAAAAGATAAGTTCACATTTTTCAAGTTTTTCTTGCTGTAATCACTTCTCATGCGTATTCTTTAGCATCCCATTTCCCCAACCACCTCTCCCCTCTGACTCTCTTTTCTACTCTTCTCTGTCTAACTTTACTTATGAAGTAATAATAATAATGTGCAATTTTATTGTGTGCCATTACACAATTCTCCCCAAGCATGTTCATTCAACTTCTAATATAAAAATAAAGCTAATAAAATCTGAAAGCCAATAAAATATGAAAGACTTGAAGAGAAGAGTAGGTGGCACTCACTGGAGTGGATACCTGAGTCTAAATGCCAGTCCATTTCTACATGTTGGAATATTTACTACATTTTGATCATCTTTTCCAAGTCCCATTAACATATACTGCTATATGTCAGGAGGTGCCATCACTTTCATTACTGCATCTCTTTTTCCAGGTCTGTCCTGTCATATCATGTTGAAGACAAGATGTGACAAAAGTATAAAAAATAATGATGAAAATAAATAAATGATGAAGTGAAATATATTCAAAGTCAAATGATAATACATATATTTCCCTACATTAAAATATAAAACAGACAATTCAATAATTGTGATGGGATACTATATATGTGAAATGAAATTTGTCAGTATCACATTTTGTATTGAAATATATTATATTGATTTATTTTCATAAATGTGTCATTAATGTAATACATAATATTAATAATAATTATTATTATTTTAAAGTTTTCATTTCATCAATATATATCATTTATTTGTTTAACTATTTCACCTTTAGTTCATTGAAATCATTTTGTCACATTTAATATTCCATTTGAAAGTTATGTTATGAATATCATTCGTATCCTCTCTGAAAGGTTTTTTGGGGCAGATATGCGGCTGATAGTAACAACCACCTGTCACAGTCCCTCTGACCTAATCTGAGATGAAGTTTCATTTTTAAAAACCAAACATATGAAAGCCCTTCAAGGTCTTTTCAAGTGTCATCCAGAGCTCTATCAAAACGTGATTGGTTCCTCCTCATATGCCACCCAGCCGCTTGATCCCATCCTGAAGTTCTATTTGTCCTTGTCTTTGAAATATTTCCCCAAAACTCACTAAAGACCACATGACACATGACACCTTTCTATCTCCAATCAAACGAGAATGAGTGGAGCCATCACTCTCTTGTTCCAGTGAACTTCTCAGAGGCATCACTAGATTTTAAAATCTCCGGGTTATCAGGTGATCTCTTTCAAACAGGCTGCCATTACTGTGGCTGTCACCCAACAGTAAAATGCTAAATGGACTGCATTTATATTGTGCCTTTCTACCTTACCAGTTAAAGCACTTTACAATTTGCTACCCATTCACACATTCATTTGTACACCAATGATGCAGGGCACTGGCCTGCCCATCAGGAGCAACTTCAGTGTCTTACTCGAGGACACTGTCACGCGGAGGTAAAACCACCAACTTTGTGATTAAAAGGACGACCCACTCTACCTCCTGAGCCACAGCCGCTCAGCCTCTCTGTGATAGAGTAGTCTACACCTGAAGCCAGACCACCTGCAGCCTGACGCCTCGGTCTAATTCTTCCTGCTTGATCAATGATCACCATTCGTTGGCTCGTCTACCGTTCAAAAAGCCTGTCTCATTTCAAATGTGTTTTTACCGTGACATCCACCTCCCTTCAGTTCTTTTCCAGCTCAGCTGGTCTGCTAGAATCAATCAGGAACACCCAATAGGACTGTACAGCCTTCAAAGGGTCGAGCTGAAGATGAAGGGCTGCAAGAGTACAGCATGGAGTTGTAGAGGACTAATTAAGTGGAGGGAGTGTTAGGTGCCATCTCTCCAAACTGAGCAACTTAAAAGACGACACAGTAAGATTTTGTGTGCACCAGTGAAAAGAGCAATAAGCAAGTCTGCATTGCAGAACCACAGCAACGAATCACATGATTTAGCAGAACATTGTGCTTCCAGACATTAGCTCTCCCAACAAACTCCTTCTATAGAAAGACGTACAATACTACTGTTTCTGGAGAGTTCATGTCCACAGACCCAAATACTAAAATATGTGGGATGGCAATACAAGATGGGAATTTTAGTATGCTTTTTAGCAAAGTAGGAAACAGTTCTGCACCACACCATACATATGGATTTGTATGGAGTTATATTCCTATCTTTATTCAAGAGCGCATTCTTTCAATTTGAGAGCATTTCTCACTGATATTACGTTCAGATTTTGTAATAATTTCCCTCAAAACCTTGCTCTCACACTCAAATGGTCATGCTCGCGCTTGGATTTGCTCTGCTTGTGCTCAAACTTTGTGCTCGGACTCAGATATGTTGTTCTGTGGACAGATTTCCTGCTCTCAGCTTTGAACCTTCTCCTCGCACTCAGCCTGATTCTGCGCGCTTGCAAATCTGCTGCTCTCGGATCTCTCCTGCGCGCTTGGATTTTTCTGTGTTACAACCAAGGGGGTAAGCTTCGCTTCAGAACTCAAGCCATCATGGCGCCATTTTGTTGCTAACTGGCCATCACCTCCTGTTAGCATTCCGCTGACCGCCATTTTTTTTTACGTCACTTGACTGCGAATAACTTTACATCTGAAGCGTTTAAAGACTCTATTTGTCCGTTGTTTAGTTCCAAAGAAACACGACAATGTATAAAAGGCTCCATTACCTTGTACCTCACGTTATGGCTCCATAGCAGAAGTTTTTGTAAAAATAGGCTAACGATTGTGTCATAACCAAGTGACTTACTGTCGCATAGTAGAGGAATTACCATATAGTACAGGAGAAGCTCACAGGCAGTTTCGATTTACATGAGATGTTTAGGTTTAATTACTAATGTTAACTAGCATGTTAGTGATCAATAATTAGCCTGTGCCCATGTTATCTCCTTACATACACCTACAGTCTCCGTATCTGTAAGATTGGGAATGATTGAGATTTCTCTTGGCACAGCTACCAGAAGACTTACAACTTTCAGACACGTTGCTCACGTCACATTCTCTCAGTTGGAGGCTGCGCAGTAAAGCTGGCCATCACTGGAAAAGTGCTTCTAATAGCCTTCACTGGTCTCCGTCCAGAGCAACGGGGTCTATGGGTCCATTATATACTGTCTATGGTTACAACACTATCAAAATTCCACAACCAATAGAGTGCCAGGTGTAGTGTTGACCAATGAAATGATCCCTGCCCCGTTGAGGGTGCGTTCGTTTTATGTGAGAACATCCGTTGCGGCCGGCTCCTCTGTAACCATGGGTCTGTAACCCAAGTTTATTTAACCCCGCCGTCCATCGCTTTATTATTAGTATATGTCAATAATGTGCACAGAATGGTCGACGCTCTTTCACCTGCACCCATCAGGAAACGGGAGAAAGCTTTGAAGTGGGACATATCAAGTTACGTAGCTACACAACTATGAGGGTGAGTAACATAAATTAAGCACATAGCATATGGCGCTAGCCATAGCTAGCCTAGCTTGATGTCCGTAAACAAATAGCTTTTCTTTAAATCAGTAGTTTAGCTAGCTAGATAGATTGAACGACATACTGTATGACGGACAGTATGTGTGTATTTACAACTGGTATTTAATGACACCACTTTGTAATTTGTTTTTTGGTTAACCATGTTCCTGGGGATTTGCTAATTTCAGACATTAACATACAGCCTAATAAACAAATATATTTTTTCATAGTTTAGCTAGATTGAACAACATATGACCGACAGTATGTGTATTTTTTAGTTAACCTCTCCTTTGAAATTTAATGTTAGAGCCAATATAAAACCTAAACTGTAATATAACTGAAAAACACCAGAAACTGGATTGTTTTTGCATCACTGTTGTGTGTTGTTCATCAGAATTTAGTTTTCATTTCTTCATATAAGTTTGAAAAAAATTCATATCAGTCTGTATAAAAATAATTTGTACAATGTTATCACTTAAAAAACAGATCTAGAATAATTTTTTAAATAGCAGTTTTTTTTAATGAATACAAAGCAAACTGAACAGAAAAAACAAGCATTTTCTTTTCTTTTCTTTTCTTCCAGTTGAGAATGAAGGGCTCGACCAATGCTGCATCATAGCAGCAGAGTCTTATCACCAGCCCATGAAAGCTAGAAGTCACCCTGCTGCTCCAGATCTACCTACTGTATGACTGGCTACAGACTACAACCATCTGCAACATCATCAACAGCTGCAATTAAAGTCTCTTGGGGTCATATGGGACTCGGTTGTTCTCCATACTGCATCGTACACTATATTATTTTTCTGTTTTGTTATATTAGTAGTCTACAGACAATACTAAGTATCATTACTTAATCACAGTATATATTATTCTGGTGTACACTGTCGATGTGACTCACTGCTATTGATTATACGTCACTTTAGCTTGCTACTACCTCATAACTTTGCCTTAATTGCTCTTGTTTAGTTAATTTATTTTCTACTAGTTATATATACCTCCTATTTAATTCAATTATTCTATAACTTGTGTTGCAATACCTGAATTATCCCTCTTGTGAACACTAGGCTTATCTTATCTTTATTTTAGTTCATATCATAACCCTGCTCACAAACTCACCTGTACCTGGGTCATCAGTTTGCCAATATCAATGTTCCTGCTACAGTAAATCCTACAGGCAAAGTGTACTGCTTCACAGGAGTATGAACCATACGCTTTTTAGGTTTTGTGTCAAATATTGTGCAGTTGGTTATGAATTACTTATTGTTTTGACAAGGTAAATTAAAGCTGTTTAACAACCTGCAAGTGTCCACTCTGGTAAATTTAATTATACTGTTTTTAGATTTAGATTACAGAAAATGAAAAACCTATTTGCCTTGATAAGGGTTTTAATTTGTTGCAAGTATGAACATGGCTTTAATAATCTTATTGCTCTGAAAAACCACAATGATTTAAGAAATATCAGTGATACTTAACATTTATTAATTGATTGTTTATGTGTGCAGACATTACAGGCACCTATTCATGTAAGCAGAGAACAAAATAGTTCTCTCTTTTATCACTTGGATTATGCAGGTGATGGTGCAGAAACGGGTGAAGTCCTTGTAGATCTCTGGCACTTTGAGGACAGACCGATCCAGCAACTCTCCACTGTTGTCTTTGTATAGTGTGCTCCTATTTAAAACAAATTCATAGACATCAACACATAAGGTATTAGGTGTACATAGCTTTCTTTAACATCATTACTATCTTACCTTACCTTCTCTTCTCTGCTTTGGATTTGTGGACATCACAGTAATTGTCTCTCCTGGGTTACCCTATATATGAATGTTATTGTTAAAATAATGTTATAAGAATTTAGAACATCTGAAAAACATGCAACAGTGATGTAAAAACTGATACAAACAATCCAGTTTCTTTTGTTTTTCAGTTATATTAAAGTTTAGGTTTTACAATTGCCTCTAACATGTCTGAAATTAGCCAAATCCCCAAGAACATGGTTAACCAAACGAGGAAAATTTACAAAGTGGGGTCATTAAATACCAGTTGTAAATACACACATACTGTCCGTCATATGTCGTTCAATCTAGCTAGCTAAACTACTGATTTAAAGAAAAGCTATTTGTTTACAGACATCAAGCTAGGCTAGCTATGGCTAGCGCCATATGCTATGTGCTTAATTTATGTTACTCACCCTCATAGTTGTGTAGCTACGTAACTTGATATGTCCCACTTCAAAGCTTTCTCCCGTTTCCTGATGGGTGCAGGTGAAAGACCGTCGACCATTCTGTGCACATTATTGACATATACTAATAATAAAGCGATGGACGGCGGGGTTAAATAAACTTGGGTTACAGACCCATGGTTACATAGGAGCCGGCCGCAACGGAGGTTCTCACATAAAACGAACGCACCCTCAACGGGGCAGGGATCATTTCATTGGTCAACACTACACCTGGCATTCTATTGGTTGTGGAATTTTGATAGTGTTGTAACACAGAAAAATCCAAGCGCGCAGGAGAGATCCGAGAGCAGCAGATATGCAAGCGCGCAGAATCAGGCTGAGCGCGAGGAGAAGGTTCAAAGCTGAGAGCAGGAAATCTGTCCACAGAACAACATATCTGAGTCCGAGCACAAAGTTTGAGCACAAGCAGAGCAAATCCAAGCGCGAGCATGACCATTTGAGTGTGAGAGCAAGGTTTTGAGGGAAATTATTACAAAATCTGAACGTAATATCAGTGAGAAATGCTCTCAAATTGAAAGAATGCGCTCTTGAATAAAGATAGGAATATAACAACATAGATTTGCTCCTTTGTAGCTTTATATGTATGTTTGTCTTTCAGCATCATGTCGTCTACTGCTGTCTTCAGATGTTGAAGGATGCTACGATGCAACTCTGTCATTTTGAACACATTTAGACAACTTTTTATGACACCAGGAAGTCACTGTGCACGACCACAAAATAGTCTGACACAAACCTCCCTGTGCAACAGCAATTTGTATATGGATTACGAGATAGAACGTGTGAATTAGTGAGCTTTAGAGGCGCTGGTGGGCAGATCTTGTTACCTTAGTGCTAGCTGTTTCCACCGGTCTCTAGTCTTTGTGCTAAGCTAAGCGGCTGCAGGCTCCAGCTTCATATTGAATCGACAAACATGAGAGTGGTATTGATCTTCTCATCTAACTCTGCACATGAAGTTCTTTCCTCTTCTTAGCCTTACATTTTACAATGGTATTTTCTGGGTTTTATATATCCAAACAAAGATCCTGAAAATGAGTTGACATTTCACTGATAATATATTGTATCTTGAGTGTTGGCTGGAAAGAGTTTTACATCATGTGCTGATCATATCGGCAATATAGCTGAAGAAGAAGCTGATTAGTGCTTGAGAGTGTCTGAAATGAGAGTATGTATTAGTTATAATACAGGAAATGAAGGAAGCACCCACACTAACTGGTCACCAAAGTAGTAGTTAAATTACCCACAAGTGCACTGATGGCGTTTCCATATAAGTTTTCATACTACAGTTATGGATCGAATCTTTACAGCACTACACAACTGATTTCATTCAAATGGGATCTGGTTAATGAGAATAGCTAAAACAAATTTTTTTCTAGGCTATGTCTCTAGAGTTTCAACTTTTACTTAACCAGTAATGCAACAATTGAAACCGCAGTGTTGTTTCTGTAGCTGAAAATGTGTTGTTATATTGAGCAGTGTGTCTCTGGTGGATGGACAACTTACTTTTCTGAACTGTTCTGAGGAATTTTGAAAAACCCTGAAACTCTGTGGCTTGGCCTGTCTGTTTGCAGAATAAACTACAAACTTAAAAAGTAGTTTATCCAGGTCTCAGTTGGCTCGGCATTTGACCCAGCTGGCTCACTACTGGACTGATGGATTTCCAGCTTATATAGAGAATAGTTGTTGCTGTTTTTTATACTTTGCCCACAAACTTTTTTTGTTTGTCAAAATGCTGCTTTGCTGGGCTTGTCTTTTTACAAAAGAGGCAGTAAATCCCACAAAATAATTGAGAGAAAGGACTTAAACTTGCGGTGAACCTAACCCCATTTACAAAAATGACTAAAGAGAGATTGGTCAAATTAAGTTGAAAATGAAAATGACCCAGTAAAGTCAAAAGTATTTAAAAAAATAAAAATAAAACTACATGTAGAAGCAAATTGTGAACTAGCGTAGTTCACAATTTGGCCTTCCGTCTATGTTGTGTGTTGGTTTGTCTCTCAGCAGAATTAGGGATGCTGTTTCTCGGTATGACTTGCAGGTAATTGCAGTGTTTCACTATCTTCTGTTGTCCACTGTATAGAGCAACCCGGAAGTCCAGAATAACATGTAACCTTATGGAACTTTCTTCTCCTCTGTGATTTTTTCCTTTTTTCAGTTCCCGATAATGAAATGCAGCTTAGGTTATTTATTAGAATCAGATTTATTGCCATGTATGTTTCCACTTGCAAAGAATTTGCCTTGGTTTTGGTACATAAACATATTAAAAGAAAAGAAACAATAAAGCAAAGTTTTGCAACAGACAATATTACAATAAAACATATGTAAAAGACACCATGACAAATATTTACAATATAACTAGAATAAGAAAAGAAGATGTTTTAAGAATAAGATGGGGTACATAGGAACATAGATGCGCTCCCCTGATATTTGGCGACAGCGTGTCGATTCTCATATTGCACAAAGATGGACAACGATATACTGTACTGTCCCATCCCTGTTTCACCCTTGATTCCATTTTCTGTAGTAAGCTAGGCTAATTATCTCCTTGTAGCTTCATATTTTCTGCACAGACATGAAACTTGTATAAGTATTTCAATAGAGGGAGTACTGTATAAATCTTTTGCAAAAAGGTCAAACTATTCTTTTAAAGTATCAGTATAAAAAATAAACATCCCTACTTTTGACTGAGCCTTGTGACTTTTCCAACAAGTAATGCTTTATCAGTTACTTCAAACATAGACTCAAGCTAACCACTTTGTTCAGCAATAAGCATGCTTACTATGCACTGAAGATGCCATTACGTATTCTGGTGCCACCCTGTTTTGTGCATGTGCAGGGGTTGTCTTTGATAAAACGGGACCAAATGTCAAATCACTTCTGATTTCTCTATTCATGGGGATAAGTCAACCTAAGACAATACTGTGAATCTTCATATTTTGAGCTGGGTAAGTAAATGAAAAGTGTTGTATTCTCTTCCAGTAATGTCTATAAGCAAGGTGTGTAACCTCAAGCTACTCGGGAGGATCTGCTCTGTGGTGGCAGAGGATGACCAGGCTGCACCCACGGGCTGACAGCTCAACACTGATTGGAATTGGCAACATCATGGGGCCAAACAGACTTAAAACTCCCCTGAATAATCACATGAAAGAACTCCAAAGTCACAGTTAGACAAACCGTGTTTAACTTTTGCTCCTCTGGAAGTAGATCATAGTTCCATCTGGTCAAAATCAAATTTCCATCAAATTTATAGTCAATTTGGATATTGCATTAGAAGGATTATAATTTGTTTTAAGAGATTAGGGAATCCATTTTCCTGTGTACTGCTCAAGACTAATGGAGGAACTTACCACATTTGATTAGTACACACACACACACACACACACACATATACACACACACACACACACACACACACACACACACACACACACACACACACACACACACACACAGAAGAAAGGTACTCGGTTTGGAAGGTCTCAACTCAGAGAAAGTTCTCACTCACGTCTCTCTTTTCGGTTAAGTGATTCATTAAGATCCTGTTATCCTCACCTGTATTGTATCCCGGAGAGGGATGCATGCCCAAACGTAGAGCAGATGCCCCTGTTCAGCAGAGAGGTATGAAACTTCTCCACCCAGTGCTTATTTTATATGTACTGATCTTTAACTTTTTTTCTATTTCAGAAAGACTGATTGACTGAAGATTGTGTCAACAACATCATTCAAAAAGTAAAATCCCTGCCCTCCTCCACCAGATGAAAGAGGAGAGGAGTGATTAGCAACTGATGTTTCACTGTTTCGTAGAAGACTTTCACCCAGGAAACCTCAGGAGTGTTTTAATCCAAACCATGATCTTTTTCCTAAACTTATAAAACACAACGCTTTCAAGCCAGGGAGCGGAGTTCACTGGGAAAACAAAAGTTTCCCCCAGGAAACGCTCACTTTTTGTCAGCTAAACTCAACAAGCAAGGTATGCATACATTTACGTTCGATATCGTACAAGCCCGTTCATGCAAACAAGTTTTTAAGAAGAAGGGGAAGGTGAAAAGGAAAGCAATAATGACAAGGAAAAAAATGACATGAGAATTGAAAATGAGGAGAGTGGGAGGAAAGAGGAGATGAGTATGACAGACTAAAAGGAGGATTTGGAAGAAATAGTAGTAAGTACAGTAAATAGACCCCACCTTGCTCCACAACAGCCCCTATAGTTTCTTTGTTTTCACATCCATTCAGCTCCTGCCATTCAAAATGCTACAATCAATTAGTCAAGGTGCATTAGACATTGACATCCTGACCTGAGATTTACGCCCCTCAGTGCCTCTGCCGCGAGAAGAAGGATGTAATCCCCTCAGACTGATGACAGTTCATGTTTCTTGGTGGAAATGGTGGATTTTATGATTTTAGATGTGAATTCATATCATTGAGTACCATAACACTGAACTGTAACTAGCTAGTCTGAAAATCCAATGTATTTGCACAGCAGCTACACATGACTCATCTGCTCTCTTCTCCAAAAGAGGAAAATTCAAGTCAAGTCAGGTCAATTTATTTATAGAGCACATTTAAAACCAACCTAGGCTGAAAAAAGTGCTGTAGAAAGTTATATTATGTTGTAAAAACAAAAGGAAGACAATAAAAATATAGACACAATGAACATCATACAAACACACTTCTATAAAAATGTCTCTAAACTAAATCATACGCCAAAAAATAAAAATGTGTTTTAAGACAAAACTGAAAGTTGCTCTAAGCAATGTTGGGTGACGGCACTTCTTTTTGACATTCAAAGTATTGTCAAACAAAACTGAGGCTAGTTCACCCCTCCCTCCTCCTCATCCCATCCCCTCCCCCTCCCTTCCGTGCACTAACCCCCCAACCCCCACCCCCAAATCCTCATACTTCATCCATAGCCTACTCTGGCTCAAATGAATGTGGCCATTCAATTATAACGACCTCATCCACACTGTCGAAATCATTTAAATATTGAGCCATCACATTGAAAATCTTTTGGATAACAGGAACCTATCATTTCTGTAGCCTACTCCAAAACAACAGACATCCTGAACACCTTTTTCTCGTCTCACGTTCCACTCTCCACACCGCTGTCTTCGGACAAAAAGTCACGTCCTGAGATCGATAATGATGTCAGACACTTTTGGTAGCAAAACAAATCACTTTTATTGGACAAAAAGCAAGGCTGCACAATTGCCCCATTAGGTTACATTGTAGCTCGGTTCGAGCCGGCTCTTCGTCGTGATCTCACTCAGTACTAGACCAAATTCAAAGATTTTTGGTCACATCAGTCTATTAGACACAAATGCATGGGGAAATGGGGCCCAGGTTGAAGTTAGTTACCCTTTAATTATACTGAGCATGTGTCTCGGAAGCATTTGTCATGTCATAACACACCTGTTAGTTTCTATTGTCTGCCGGGCTGGGGTGGGTGTGGCTTACCAGCGTCATAGAGTCTGCAAAAAGGGACATGAAGCAAACTGGAGGGACACATGTTGCTGTGGAACAGTTGCAGTGAGAGACTGACTGACGTAGAGTCAGTGGACAAGGATTGTGTTTCTGATTTATTGTGACATTACCCCACCAGGTTGCGTTACTGTTATGTCCACATCTTAATTGTCTACAAATTGACTGTCAACTGACTGTCCACGCTGTTTGACACCACAACAAGGAGCGAGCTGGCCACCGAGCAGAGGAGGAAGTGTCGCCAGGAGTCAACGATAAAAAATGTAGGCCTCTAATCCTTAACTCCAGTCTTGCAGTCCAGCGTTAGCTTCTGCAGTTTTTAACTGCATGAGCAAAACCATGCTCTGTAAGCCCTAGACATAATGAGAGTAGTAGGTTTCCAGTTTTCAGGGTTGTGGTTGTGCCGTGACACATTTTACTGTTGTAGTCTGTTGACACCTCTGTTCTATACGGGTGGATAGATTAAAGCAAGCAATGATTCAATAACACAATCTTCTTCACAGGTTTGCTGCTGCAGCCTTTCTTGGTCTGGTATGACCAGTAGCGTATGGTGGCTAATGTTAGCTAAACATTAGATAGATGTTGCTCTGTAACTGACGTACAGCGTTGCTAGATTAGACAGACAAAAAATAGCCCAATCAGAGCCTGGAACTCACCCAAATATCATACTGTAAATGTTTTTTAATTTTAATATTAAAAGTCTTTTTGTATACGAGCAAGAAGAAAAATTATTAATCCTGTTGCCTCAGTTTTATCAGTATAATGAAAATCATGGTTACAATGAGTGTAATAAAGTAATAAAATAACACAAAGTCTTTTAGATAGTTTAACTCTATATGAACAAATGTATTCTCACAAGTCTTTTATCACAGAGCTTTGACAGAATAATATGTTGCAAAGGAAAAAAGTTCAGCTTTTATTTGGTTATCAATAATTGTGTGTCGTGCTGGTCTCACTGCCATCTTCCTACTCGAGCAGAGGACAGGCAGATTTATTGGAATATAGCCTAACATTCAGTACTGGAAACTGCCTCAAAAAAAAAAAAAAAAAAAAAAAAAAAAAGGAAAAGTAGCCAAAAACCTTTACCTTTGTACCATAATTGCTGTCTGTTGCCAGAGTGTGATGCTGTTTAGCAAAAGTTGCATCATATTTTGTAGGTTTTATTTGTTGTATGTAAAATCTTAATTTTAAAGTAACTGCTAACTATAGATGTGAAATCAATGTAGTGGAGTAAAAATTACAACACTTCCCCCTGAATTCTAGTAGAGGTAAATTAGCATGAAATGGAAATACTCAAGTGAAGTACAAGCACCTCGAATTTGCACTGAAGTACAATTCTTACTATCCACGACTTACTGTAAACTCACTATAGCCTTTTGCCCCATCTTGCTTTAATAATACAACAGCCATTTCTATATTCAGTACGCAATGTATCACTGGGCCTCATATTGCATTTAGCTTCTTAGTTTGCAACTTGAGAGGGCAAAGTTTCCTTTATTTTGAAGTGTTTCTCTCCCCGGCGTGGCCACTGGGAGGAGGAAGACGTTGGGGGAGTCTTTGTCTGTCATCTATAATTAGAAGCAATTCTCCTTAGCTGGACTGTAATCTCGCCCACCTACTGTACAGCAGTTGAAGCGAGCAGGCTGCTTTAAGGTGGTCATTCTTTACTGTAAGATCAACCTACACAAACACACCACCATCATTAGAATATATGTAAGCACTCAGTGTCCCCACGCAGACAAAACTAGGTATCAAATGGGTTTTTGAAAAGGTGATGTAAGAAAATCTCTTGTCTTTCTGCCTGTCTCAATGTTGAGCAGGACTCTGACAAAGGCGTGACGGTCTCAGCTGTCAGCCGCGGTTAAATGAAACATCAAGGCACCTCCCTGCTACCGACTGATTAAAAACGGATTCATTAAGTTTGGTTATGGGCAGAACAGTATAGAGATTCAATTTATCACCTGGGCTTATTTAAAACGTAATTGCATCACAAGCATTGATAGATTTGAGGTTTTTCGATATTTCAAATTAGCAGAGCCCTGACACCGCCGCTTCATTCACTCAGTTTAAGTTGGTGACTGCCTGGATTGTCTGTTGCCTGACAACCTTAGAGGAGTAAAAAAATATTTTTAACAGGTTTTTGAAAGGGAAATAATAGGAAATATGACAGGGAATTCTTTTTTTTACCTTTTTATCAATGTGCTATTGTCCAGTGTTATGCTGTGTTCCAGTCATCAGAGGTGGGAATTTCCCGGTTGGAATTTTCAACTTCAGACCTCCAACATGTCTTATGCAAATGTAACGTTGCACACATTTGAACCCTCAGCAGTGCAGCCTATATAAACTATAGACATACATAAACAAAACAGCTGGAGAAAAAATTAGCATGAGGTAACAAATACCATTGTACATTTTTTTATATCAGTTTTATACTTGGAAAAGTATCTAAATATTCCTTAAATATTATTTGACTTTAAAAAAAAAGAAGCAAATATTAGGGGTGACCCCGAATAGTCAAAGATTCAATGCATCAATATACTTTTTCATATATAATGGCGCTTTTAATTTACGAATAGCAATATCATATGTTGGGACTTAAAATATGTTAGTCTTTTTTCTAGATCCACCCACAGTATCAGACTGACGACAGCAGTTCATCTAGTAGTAGTAGTAGTAGTAGTAGTAGTAGTAGTAGTAGTACCGGAGCTGCGCCAAAACTAACTCAAAGAAAGCTAGATTTGAGACCGCCATTGCCCGAGAAAAGGAAAAGAGAAATCCCGGACAAAATTGCAGAGTTTATTTCCCTTCACAATGAGGCCAGTGAATGTTGTGGACGGTGAAGGTTATAAAGAATTAATGCGCACACTTGAGCCAGGATACACAGTTCCCAAAAGAGAGACGGTTATGCATGCGGCGGATGCGAAATACGCGTCCATACGCGCCTGTGGTTTACATGTTACCCTCCTGTGACTAGTGTCGTGCCCCTCCCAACCCACACACACACACACACACACACACACACACACACACACACACACACACACACACACACACACACACAGATTATTCGACTATCAGTCGACTATAGAAAGATTCGTCAATTCTGATTCGAATGTGTAAATCCTTAGTCGGGGACACCCCTAGCAAATATACTCAACATTGCCTTTTAGTTTATGGTTTACCATTTACCACTTCCATGGGTCCTGCCATTGTTGTGTAATGTCAGACAACTGCTATTTCATGAAGTCGGGGTAGATGGACTTGCCCTGAGTTTACAAGTAGGAACTCCCACTTTGAGTGGCAATATTGTACATTTTCTAGTAGGAGGTCGAAGTTGTGTGGAACGCTGCATTAGTGTGTGCATCCAAAGATAGGTTGAAAGTGATTGATTGTGCTGCCAAGCTTGGATTACCAACTGTTCTTTTAATAAATGTGACCATTTTTGTGACCAATTGGATTGGTGATTAGAACAAAAGCTTTTAAAATCTTTTCAGCATGTCAGCCTTCCAGAAACAGAATGTGCACACTGCCACACAAACATTGTCTTTTGAACTGCTTTACTGGATTTCCAAAAGGACTTCTTCCCTCTGCATAAACACAGTCCCACTGTAGAGCAGCAAGCATGTAGCAACAACACTCTTTACAAGTCCAACCATGATTCCTGATATTATTTTAAGACTGGGCAGATAAACAGAAAGGGCTGACAAACTCTCGGCAGCTTTTGCACTGCTCTTCATGCTTCCTTCCTACTGTGGAGAGAGGGAAAATACAAAATGAATAACAAATGATTTCTAGATGGTTCACAATTCGCTCACTGGCTGTGTGATTGGAGTGAAGAGACCCCTGACATGCCTTAAAGATGTGGGTTTGTGAGCATAAGGTTGTGTATAATTTCTGTGACCTGCTGGGATAATTTCATACACTCGCCTCCTGTCAAGGTGCCATTAAGCAATGTATTTAACACCTAAATGACTCAGCTAGCAGTGAAAGTGGGAGCTCACCCGCAGTCACAAATAAAACAACTGAGGTCACACCGGGCAGATCCAGGTGTGAAAAGATAGAATTATTTTGTAAAAAGGATGGAGTTGATAGCCTGGTCCTACCAGACTCTGGTCCATTTCATTTGTACAGAGAGTCTGGCCACTCTCCATTGACAAGTGTTAACTTCCTTGAAGGCGGGTACTCTGTTGAAGTTTAAAACTATTGGATCTGCCCAGAGCCACTCTGGTAGCCTGGCTCCGCCCTCCTACGTACTGTCTGGTAGGACCAGGTTAACAAGAGGGGAGACCGACACCAACATATTATGGCCACAAACACAACTCAGCAATGACAGTTGTTCTTTGCTCAGGCTTTAACTTCTGGATATTTGGCAGCGTTGCCACAACGGACCGCATCTTTCTCCGCCACCATTACGGAACTATAACCCAAAGTAGCACACGTCACAACTTCAACGTCATCGTTCTCAGCAACTCCCTCTGTTCGCTGATTGGACCTCCAAATATTTGGTCGGAGAAAACCCAAGAATATACCGCAAACCCAGACTAGAGTACTGTCGGAAAATGCAAATTGAGCGGAAGTACGTAGGAAGGCGGAGCCAGACTATGGAGTTGATGGTTTTGGTTAAATTTTGAAAAAGTAAACACTTTTTCCAAAACCTTGAATCTAACTGATTTCTTGGCCACTTGAGGCCATTGTCAACAAGCTGTAAACACTACACTTAGATATTATCATCTTTTAAGTTGATATGGCAACCGTGTCAGTAAACGGTTTCAAATTTACACATCCAAATTTAGCCTATTATATAGGAGGGCAAACGCATTTTAGTTTCAGTGCATGCATTCTCTTAGTCCGGCAGCGCCGCCGCTAGCTTGGCTAAGCGTAATGAATGGAATCCTTTGTTGCCGATTAGCATCAAACAACAAAAAAGAAAAACCTAATTACTTCTTGTGGCCACAACAAGTACAAATAGCAATGTGGATTAAGACTAGATGATATGCTAGGCAGATATTGATTTGGGACTATATTGGGTGGAAGCACAGCCGAAGCACTGATACTCGGGCACAGAGATATCATGCAGCACCTGAAACCCTCCAACTTCCGTCAACATACCGATGTGAATAGCTTTTACCTACAGTAGACAATGAATGGTGATGAACATGGCGGATTTTGTGAGCGACGAAGAGGATGACTTCTCAGACAGTCAAGATCCAGAAGCATAGCTCTACGAACCAGAGTTCTCAGAAGAGGAGCTGCATGCTTTGGAAATAGAACGACAGGAGGAGGTTGTGATTGCTCAACAGCCCGGGGACGTGAGGATGAGAGCCGACACGATCTGGTGGTGTGAGTGTGGGGGAATATACCAAGCTATGCCGACTGAAATAGAGTGTCTGTGCTGTGGCGAGTGGGACAAGGTACTGCCATCGATGACCAGGCTCAACGTGTCAGATCAAGATGAGCATGCCCGCAGTTGTGTCACAGCTACTGAGGATTTCTCGGCATTGATCCATCCTTTCTTTTTTTTTTCGCTCACTTTTACTCACGACATGCTAACCGGCAACAAAGGATTCCATTCACTACCCTAAGCTAAGCTAGCAGTGGCGCTGCCGGACTAAGACAATGCATGCAAAAATGCGTTTGCCACCTATATAAATATAGAGGAGACGGTGAATAACCCTATTTCAACAAACGGTGGCGTGTTCCTTTAATGCTCTCATGTGAAAATCCTGTATTCATCTAACAGAATTAGCTATCCAGTTGCTGAGATGCAGCAGTATGATAACTGGTAGCCAAACTCCTCTGTTAGTTCCCAACCAAATGGGCCAAGCCTGTTGGCAGCCTCGCTGCTGACAGATAATACTCTTATTATGTACACATTCCCACTGCGGAATGATTAGATAAATGTGAGTGCATGTATGCGGTTATTGTTGCATTAATTATTCATTGGATATTTTTATTTGTCTGTGAATATCTGTTTTATCCCTCAGGATCTCGCATTGTTCTCAGAGCAGGCATGTGCGTCCGCAGCATGGCCAGAACACACAATGACTCATCACCTCCTGCAAAGCCACACAAGTCGATGCCCGCCGACTTCTATCGACCAATTACTCACTGGGTCATTGCCGTGTGAGCATGCCGACTGAGTTGTCAGCAGTGCCACTGTGGGCTCTGGCTGGGATTGAATGGGGATGAGGAAAGGGGGTGGAGGGGTCTTTCCATTGTGTCGGGCTGACAGACCGCTGGACAGCTCAACGCCCAGGCGGTGAACATCAGCACTCCAACCCGCGTTCTGCAGCGCCGGCAGGTCACTTCCAGGACCTTGAGAAAATAAGGGAGTCAGACTCCATTTGTTTTCCATCTCTGTTCTCCAGGGAATCAAAGGGGAAGACATTTCCAACCATCCCGCCTGACTGCGTCCCACTCACTTAAGAGGTCCGTTTGCACCTCGCTCCCTCCGAGCTTTGTTCACACATCCAGCAGACATGGCATGTGGGACAGTTGTTGCTAAGCTTGGCCAGAATAGCAGGAGGAGCAGGGTGGAGTGGAAGAGGCAGCACTGGTAGCAGAGAGTAAAAAACAACAGTGTGGAGAAATGAGAGGGAGCTTTATATAAGGCCAAAGAGCCTGAATAGGCCTCTTTCTATTTCAGGAGGCAAGAAAATTGGCTGTATGCAGGCCCGGATTTGCTAATCGGAAGCACCGGGAGAATTCCTGGTGGGCCGGTCTGGTTTTTTGGTTGTTGTTGTGAGGGCCGGTGTTCAGGTATGGCACTGGGTTGAAATCATAGTTAAATATCATGGATGCGGTCCCTAGGCTGCCTGCACTCTCAGCCCACTCTTTGTATCTACAGTATTTATTTTTTCTTGCAGCCCACTGTTCTCTACATTCATACAGCCCACTCGCAGAGTGCAGTCTCGTTAATGTTGATGTATTTATGTTTTGAGTGCTCCGATGGCGGCACCTTGCTAAAAAACAAAACAGAGTCACCTCATACACTTCAGTCACTGGTGCTTGTTAAGAGGATGTGACCGCAAGCAAAAAGAAGCTGATTTAAACAGGTAATAGAAAGCGCAAAACGGCACTGAAAAGGCAACTATTTAAAAAGGAGAGCTCTAGAAAGTGACGCGGCCAGATGAACTTTTTCATAAAAACTAGCGAGAGTGAAACGCCAAATGAAGATGATGAGACGGGTAAGCTAAGATAGTTAGGAGCAGTGCAAGATGCTAGCGGTCTTGCAAAACAATACAACATTGCCTGTTCATGTTTATGAATCAAACTTTTTCTTGTAGCAGCCACTAGTCCAGTTTGCTGCTAACAGTGACAATGAAGAGCCAGTAACGTTACCAAGCAGCAGCTATATGAGTCCATTAGGGGAGAGCGGGGTAAGTTATCCCCTTTAAAACCCTTTTGTCTTAGAACTGTGGCCTCCAAATGAAAAACAACAAATGTGATGGGTAAGTTGTCACACTGTTCGTAACTCCACCACTAAAGGCTCTATAGTCAACTTCCTGTTCACATGTGGTCAAGGCAGCTATAATCTGAGGTTAGCACAATTTTCTTATTTTTCCGCTTAAAAAGTAAAAATAATGTACTTTAAGTTTTATGCTATACAACTTTGTTAGGTATGAATGTTAAAAAATATATATATTTTGCTCAAAATAGAGGAGACAATAACGTGTCTTTTGATACTTTAGCTGAAGTGCTATGTTGAGCTAATCTTGAGATTAAACCAACATTAGCACACATGTCAGTTTGGGGCAAGTTGTCTCAATGACTTTGGGGCAAGTTGTCACATGTGACCAGCCAGCAAAGGAAGAAAACGACGCAAAACAGCAATTCTTACTGACACGCCAGTGAAGCAGCAATTAGAAATAGAAAAGAATAAGGCTCAATCTAGCAAAAAGCTGTTTCAAAAGAAATGGAAGTAAGGGGGTCAAGATTTTGACCTACAAAGAACAAGCTAAAAGAAGAAAAATTATACAAGAGTCATCATCAGATGATGAAGAGTGCTTCTGCCTCGTCTGTGTGGAGCCATTTTCAAACAGTCGTCCAAAAGAGACCTGGGTAAAATGTGTAAAATGAAACAAATGGGCCCATGATGCTTGCAACTAAGGCCAGGCAATTTATGTGTGCCAGAATTGTGACTCTGAAGATGAGTCTGATTAGTCAAATACAGGCCAGGGCATCGGTTTAGTTCAGAGGTTAAACATGTTAAATTAAGCAAGTGATCTGCAGCATTCCATTCAGTCATCATGAATCTATGTGCAAGCCAGAGAACATTAGAGTTTAAAGTTCAAAGTATCATATGGCATCATTAATTATCCCATGGCATGTTTTGATTGAAATGTGTATTGTTTTTCCAGATTCTCTAGGCATGATTGTTTGTATTTTCAGTTCTGGTTTGAATTTAAAAATTAAAATCAATATTCACAAAATAACTCTTTAAGGTCTTAAGATGGTACAGACCAAATTTGAAGTTGATCGGATGAAATCTCTAGGAGGAGTTCGTTAAAGTACAACATGTGGAAATGGCCAAAATCACACTAATTCCAAACATTTCATTCAAAATGGCGGACTTCTGGTTGCGTCAGTGAAGGAACTCTCTGCTGAGGTCAATTATACCTCACACAAGCCTCTACCTTAAATGGGTTAGATTTAATGATTCAATGGCAGAAAATCTTGCAAAAAAAAAGTTGCTAATCCAGAATAGGTAACAACTGCCTACACTGCAAAAAAAATAGACTTCTGCCTTCTGCTATCCGTAGCCAAAGGTTCATGACTGTGGCTAATGTAAGTTCACAAGTACTAATATATTATAAGAATTAAAAGTAAAAAAGTAAACAAAAAAGTCTGCCCTTTAAATGTGCATGCATACAGTATGTGCATTGGGTGTGCAAAATGGAGGTTATATTATAAATGATATGTACAAAAGATATATTGCACTTTGCCATGACTTTGAGTCCAGTTACAGTTAGTGAGTGAGTCCAGAAGGACCTCAGCAGCCTCCCAGTCCACTGATGTCCATTGTGTGGCTTAAGCTAAAACATTTGCCACCGGCCGATGTTCCACTTTGTGTGCCGCTCGGTGGAACACCTTATGTCATTTCAAAAGGGCTTTGCAGGCCCACAAGTTTGCAAAGAAAACAGGACAGTAATTCTCATAGCATTACCGCTATATAACGGCATCGGGATCACAATCACAATTTGGATGACTGAAATGAATGACTAGTACTCGTACAGAGGCCTGTACTACGAGTCAAGATCAGCATGCCCCGGATTTATTTAGTTACCCAGCTTCACCTAACCTAACAACGTGGTCTCGCATAAGCTGTGTCACGATGGTGGTTAACAACTAGTTCAGTCAACCCAGGGTTTCCCGATCCAGCGACCACATAAAAGGGGCGGGATTTGCACCATATGACCAATCACAAACATGGACAAGTCTACCAGCGGCATATTTTACACAAGAAGAGCAAACGATAATCCTACAGAAATATGAACAACACAGACACGTGATACAGCCAAAAAGCAATTCAGTCGCTGCTTCCTAAACACAGGAAGGAAAGCTGGCAAAAAATAGCCGACGCAAGATCTGACCACAATTACACTCGTGCATTCCATAAACAGTTTTTGCTTTAGCCTATTCTTTCAATTGCAACTCTGGCAGTGGTAAGCGATCGTGGGGGCAAATAACAAATAAATATCAAAACATAATTCAAACCAAACACACACATTGGCAACACGCATCAAGAAGCCGACGAATACATTCTCTCTCTCTCTCTCTCTCTCTCTCTCTCTCTCTCTCTCTCTCCAGAAAACTGCCCCTCGCCTTAAGGCAAGAGTGAAATTATGATTTAATATTTGTCTACCAACAGTCTTCTGGCCTACAGGTATGTGCAGCTTCATCAGAGGATTACAGCATGTATAGCAATGCTTCACTAACCCCTGGGTTACCACACCAACACTAATACACTTCATGTTCTAACCGGCGTTCTGCTTGAGGGTGAAATTAAGTTGGTGTGTGAGGTTATTTTATTGGACTCATATGTGAGGCATCAAAAGTATAAACAGACGTATGACCTCCCCGTTCTGTTTATATATCCTTTTTCCCCCATGTTGGGAAATATATATTGCATCTAATTAAAGGTTTCTACTGTATGCCTGTGACCCCTATGCCTCATACTGTTTGTTTTCCTTTAGTGTTGATAATCAGAGTCAAGCTATTATTGTTGCACTTATTGGTTTCTTCTTAAAAGAGATTGAGTATTTAAGGTGCAAATTTAAATCTTAAAGTGCTC
This sequence comes from Perca flavescens, assembly GCF_004354835.1. Taxonomy (NCBI): domain Eukaryota; kingdom Metazoa; phylum Chordata; class Actinopteri; order Perciformes; family Percidae; genus Perca; species Perca flavescens. The sequence goes on from NC_041331.1 coordinate 884,691, forward strand.
ATATTCTGCTAATTTTCAGGTTCATAATTGTATTTAGAGATTATATCAGAATAGGTTTATATGGTTTAATTTTTTTTAAGTTTTAATATTTTTGTTGTACTGCGCATTGCTCCATCTCCTCTTTTCACCCTGTGTGTTGAGCTCTCTGTTTTAGCTACAGAGTGAGACATCTCACTTCTGTTCAATCTTTTTGGGAGTCGCACATGCTCAGTAGCTAGGTAAGGACTATTAGCCAGTCAGAAACAGAGTATGAGGGTGTGCCCTGACAGTACCTAGGTAAGGACTACTAGCCAGTCAGAAGCAGAGTATGAGGGCGTGCCATGCTAGCAGCTAGGCGAGCATTATAACGTGTGTTACAAAGTGACCACGTTTGTCACTGAAGTAAAGGCTGGACTACAATAGAGCTGTTTGGAGCAGTTTGTGAACAGTGTTTACTGGTGGAGATGGTAAGTCCCTTTGGGGGGGGACTTTGGGCTTTTTCACTTTGTAAACCTATATCGTGCACAAAAAGAAATATAATACAATAAAAGGAAATGGAAAAGCCAGAAAGCATAATATGAGCACGTGTTTTCCTACACTTCCAGATCAAAAACTATCAAGGCAGGTCTAATAATGTCTAAATTGTCTAAAATAAGACAGCCCTGTCTTGGAGGAGAATTTAGCAGGTTGCAAAATAAAACGGTGACCTGGTTCTCTCTCAGCGAGCATCTTCAGTAGTCTGGTGTCTGATACCTCTGTGTACTTACATCGCAGCAGGTGGTGTCAAACAACGTTCCACCGCGGTTCCCTGCAATTAGCCTCCTGTGCATCAATGTGCATGTTGGCAGCATTCAGTCTCTGTCAAGTGGATGTTTCATCAAGCAATGGCCTGTCAGTCTAAAAATGTGAACTATCATTTGACACAGTGTGATTTTTCTTCCTTTTGGGGAATTGAGTTTGTTTTTTTTTGCGTATAAGAAAAAAGTATACATAGCAAAGGAGATTGATTCAGGTCAGTCTGTCATCATGGCCTATATCAGCCACTGATCTATTATCCAGTGTAGGCGGGCTATGTGTGAAGTAATGAGCCTGACCAGAACCAAATGGAATGAAGGGAATAAATAAAAATTACAGCTAGGACATGAAAAAGTAATTACTTTATTCATTCAGAGGTGACATGACTTGTTGTTACTAAGATAACTAAAATTAGAGTCTAATAGAAGCTTGTCACGCTGTGTTCGGAAAGTGCCAGCGGTTAGCAGGGTGCAGGTGGGGAGGGGGTGGTTTGCAGGGGACATATTAAGTGGGCGTCTGGGGGTCGTCCCCAAATACATTTAGAGCATCAAACACTTCCTTTCCTGCATTCTGGTGAATTTTTATGCACCAATGTGAGCATTTTCTGCATCAATTTACGGGAGAAATGTCACGTTACTTCCTGATTCAACCGTGCTTGTTGCTCCTTCTGCTTTCCGTTTTATGGCCCATAGAAACCATTATTTTTAAGGTTGCATACTGCCACCACTTAGTTCACCGGATACATTGTTGAGTGTATGATTCGTGTTCTAGCTGTTTGTTGAAATAAAAGTTCACTGCTACTTTCATGGTTTTTCTTTGGGGGTGGGGGACAAATGCATGTGTTCCAAATATTAATGTGGATTTGTCCCCTGTGTCCCTACATTCATTTGCATCTGTTAAGAAACTGTCATTACTAAACGCTAAAAATTAAATAGGCTGCTGAAAATGTCTGGCTACATTTCCTGGTTAAAATCAGGCCGAATTGAATTTGTAATCTAATACCCCTGCTGTAGAACTTTAAGTGTTGTTTACATTAGTGCCATTCATTTCAGACTACAGTGGGCATTAACTCTGGGAGTCTCAATGATGTTGCCCAATTCTCTCAGGAACAAAAAATAAAATTAGATTCAAGCAACACCGCTTACAGAATATTACAGGGGCACTATGGTGGTTTAGTTGTGATCTGTGCAGCAATACACCCACCAATTCGATAAGATGAACGGTTGTTGAGAAAATTGAAAGACAGACATACAGACAGACTCCTTCCATTTTAGTTAGATGGAAACAATTCCTAAAGATACTGAGCTGGTATGTTAAAGCACAGCCACTCCAAGTAACGAGTCGGCCCCGCAAAATCTGCAGAAGTGACACATACTTTCCATTGTACGCATTTCAATTTTCAGCTTGCAGGAAGAGGTTTAATGTAATACTGCCAATTTAACGGAACACAATTATATTTTTAGAAAAAAAGGACTAAATCCTAAACACCTTTCCCATAAATCCTGTTTTGTGTAAAAAGATGCTGTTCTCCTCATTTGCACCGTAGTGCCCATCCAAGAGAGATGCTTGTTCAGCAAGAAGACGTGGCAGCAATTGGAGTGTGACATGCAGACAAGCAGACAAGGTGTAATCCATAGATAAACACTGACAAGGAGCAGGCAAACAGGAAGCCTGCAGGAGTAAGAGAGGGCTGTACCTACAATACAGAGTGCCAGCCAGCCAAGTCAAACAAGCCAGCTGGAGGTTGCTAACACAGAACCATTTACATGATATTTTACATTCACTGCTTGATTGACATTGAGGGACTTTGGCAAGGATAAAACACAAGCCCACCTTGTGTGAGGAGCAAGGGCATTTTTCATAGCAACAAACATAATGCATTATGGATTATTATACATTAAACATCACTACCTCTCAGTCACGCATGCATGGATAGATGGATGATACCTTATTAAAATGTTATTAGCATCTCATCCTCCCCAACAATCTGTGCCCATGAGGGTTACACTCTCTAACTGTGGAGCACAATTGAACTCTACTGCTGGTGGTCAAGTCCTGGTTTATCTGCACATAAACCTAAACAGAAAAGCAAGATGATTTTGAATAAAGGAAGTCAATCACATATTTGCAGGGTGGAATCGGCCAGGTACCAGGTAAATGTCACTATAGGCAATAATAATCTTGCAGCTGAGCTCAGTCTTCTGTCTGTCCCCCAAAACAAAGCAAAAATGTTTTTTTTCTTTAAATGACAGATTTGTTTTTTTCCCCCAAGACGGCAGCCATTTTTATTCTGCACTAGCTGTGACTCTGACTGGATAAGCTAATCAGCTCTCGCCTCAGGGATTACATTCCTTATCATATCTCTGCCACCAGTCAGGTTAAGCGTGATGCCACATTGTAACTCTTTTTAATAAAGCTCCATTTTAAATCAAGATTTGGGTAAAGCCACCCACTCAGTTAATTGGTTTCTATTATATTAGGAGGGATTGTATGGCAGCCAACTCAGTAGGACTGGCTTGGGCTAAAGTGCATGCTGCAATGCTGACTCACACACGGAGACCTCACAACTACAATTTGCACCATCATTGAAAAGTACTTGGAAACTACTTTAATGTACGTCGGATAAGTGTGGGGAGAGTGCAATGGGAATGTCATTACTTGGGTCACTGTCGAAGGATGTTATCATCTTGGCGGTTAATATCCAGCCCAGAGAACTGCAGTACTATCAGATGCCATCTGTTCAAAGGCAACATGAAGCCCCCAACACAATGTTCTGTAACTCCAGGCATAAAGGAATGCACATGATAATGAGAGAATGGGCTCACAGATAAATGTTTTAAACACTCATCTAATTTCAACACAATATGAAGTAAAAAATATTCTTCTGGAGGCAAATGTAACCAAATGGACTCATGTATGCACACATGTCGGAGACCAACATTTGTCAGATACAGTAGCTGAAATGACCAGATGAACTTTAGCCTGTATGGAGGAGGCATGTACAGGTTAAAGGCAGGGTTGGTAACTTTTTCCAATATATACTTATTTGTATATAGATTGAAATGGTCTTTACACTCCGACAGCAATAACTAACATATGGGCTCTGAAAAGAAGCGAAAAAAATCTGTGTAATCTTGTAAAAAAAACGCCTACCAATCACTCCATCTAAGTCCGAACCAATGAAATGCTTTCTTGCCCTGATGAGTGTATCTACCTCTGCCTTGTACTAACTTGAGCTCAGTGTGCGTAGTCGCAGCATTGCTAACAGTAGTCATGTTTGTGGTTTGTCCACTATAGTCGATGCTTTCCTGTTTTCTATATGTCCCTTGTTGTCCACTCTTGTTATTGTTTGTCCTAACATGATGTGATTACTGTTCTTGTCCTTGTCTCTTTGTATATAGTCTGCATATAGTGTCTCTGTATGTATTTATTAATTTGTGTGTAACACCAACCTGCCAGGGGGTCTGCAGATGGAAATTAGCCTAAGGCTATAATCTGGCATATTTACATTTGTGAAAATGTTCATTAATATGTATTGTTCCCCTTTTTCTTTCAAATAAATAAATAAATGTTTGTTTTTTACATCCGGAATGGTAATATTAGCGGGTGGCTTACTTGAGACTTGAGATAAAATTTCCAGATGGAAAGCTGGTCCTTTCTCCGCTCTGCTCATGGACATCTGTGTGTTGGCTAAGGTGACCAGATTTCTGAGACAAAATCCGGGGACATTTTCAGCTCAGAAGCATAAATACCTCCCAAACAGGTAATGTTTTTATCTTTGTAAACTTAAAACAGGGACACTGCCCCAGGGGCATCACTAGACCTAGAGCTGCACTGGGGCACAAGCCCCCCTAGGGGGGTCCATGGGCATGCTCCCCTGTAAGAAAATGTTGTCTATTTTAACGTTTAAATGCATCAATCTTGTGCACTTTGAAAAGAAATTCAGAGGTTAGACTTGATTATTCTTATCTATGGATGGAAATATTTGCGCTGTGGCCTGAAATATTTTGCACTTCAGAATTTTAACCATGCACACACAGGTGGAATAGTTTTTTCTTCATATTTTTGCATTAATGTCACTAGGAAGCATACCAGTAGAAATATATATTCATATTTGTAAGTGGGATTGTCTGGAATCTGGCAATATAATAACGTATAATAAATATAATTATGGTGGGATACATCATAATTTTGGCCCAAAGTTGGAGACCATGTAGAAATTTTGTTGCAATTTCAAAACCAGATTACTCAGGAACCACATGTTGTACCGATGCATGTGTTGAGTGAAGAGTTTGTGAAATATTTCACAGAGTAATGGGTGTGCAGAGATTTATGCAAAATGCAAATATGATAACATTTCATGTAAGTTCAATGTTAATTTTTTCTCTTTTTTTCTGGTTGAGGTGGTTGTGCCAGACTCACGGCTTTGGCTTTCGCTGGGCTTGTTTCTGCAACAGCTCATTGAGTATCGGATACAATTAAAACTATTGAGGAATTATTTTCCTTTGACATATTGGTCCAGTTTTAAACGAGAATGCTGCAGTCGGCAACGGAGAAACAAGCTACAATGTAAGTTAATAGGACAATTGTCCAGCTTGTATTTACGTTCATAAAAGTGCTTGTTTTGCCACTGACAGACTCAGATTATTATTCTAAGTGTCTGACAACATTATGGAAAGGATTTCTAAGGAGGTTGACCTTTCTGTTAAAGAGTAAAATTCTTTTTTAAAACATAAAAAAGTCAGCAAAATTGCGTTCGATTTTAGCATCGTAAAATATGGGCATTCTAGAACATCTCTGAGCAGCGCTTGCTCTGGCTGTCTTGAGCCTGCAGGCGTAGGGTGCGCGTTTGGTCAATGTTTTCTTTCTTTCATTCCAGTTTTGAGTCTGTCAGTCACAGTGAAAACCGGGGACATTTCCGGGGACAGCTCCAGTCGGGGACAGGTCACCGAAACCGGGGACGTCTGGTCACCCTAGTGAGGGCGGAGCCCCGAGGGCAGGAGGAGGGGTTAGATGGAGTCCCGAGGAGATGCTAACTTTCAAATCTTGCTAGCTTTTTAACATTGGGGACTGCCCATTTCTCCGACGCTCCATTGTTCCGACCTCTCAATAACCCGAAAAATTCCCTTTGGTCCTACAGCCCACTAGTGTGACGTCCCGCTCGTGGCAAAATTACGAATCCCACGCCAAGACCCGCCCTACGAAGCAGCTCGATTGGTTGGGGTTAGGCATTTGACCTTGAATGGTTAAGGTTAGGGTAGCTAATTGGTCAGGTGACAGGACCTGTACAAATGGGCTTACGTTACCTCACGTAAGCATGGACGACTGGCCAATAAATGCTATTGAAGGGCGGGTCTTGGTGTGGCCATAGTGGGATTCGTAATTTCACTGCTCGGACTAGTGGGCTGTAGGACCAAAGGGAATTTTTCGGGTTATTGAGAGGTCGGAACAATGGAGCGTCAGAGAAATGACATGGCACCTTTAAGTGGATACTTCACCGATTTAACATTAAGCTTTGTATCCGTTGAAACACGGTAGTATTTTCGAATGGCCGTGCTTCCTTCCCTCATGTCATCCTGAGACGAGAGATCTCTGTATTGTGGGTCTGGAAAAAATCTTCCAATGACACAAAAATCGTCATTTAGCGTCATCTGAGGCATTTTTGCCCAGAGTCTGTGGATTACAGCCAGCAAGTTCCGCATGTTTTCAACCCGCCCATAGGGGGCGGGACTGTCGTCTTTATCCAAAGTTTACCGAAGCAAAACGAGTGTCAACCATCTTGAATCTTCGCTAACAGCCTCTGTCTTTTCGGTAGCAAACCTTTACAACAATTATATGCATTCAAACTACCGCACATGTGTACCACCGGGATGCATTGGGACAGATCTGAGAATATGCAGGACACTTTATTACAGACGGAATACTCCACACACTACGCGAGCTTCGCCTGCCTGCTACAGAGACCAGCACCTCAGCCTGCTACGGAGACCAGTACCTCAGCCTCCGGTGTCGCCCGACACTGCTCACCGGGGAAAGGGACCTCAACAGCGGTGTGCAGAAGTAAGAGCTGGTGGAAAGCTACCTCTGGCCGGCCACCTGTTCCATCAATCCTGCTTGCAAGTGTCCGCTCATTAGACAACAGACTTCAACGAAACTCCAAACGTGAGTTCAGAGACTGCTGTGTTTTTGTTGTTGTGGAAACGTGGCTGAACAACAGTGTACCGGACTATCCAGCTACCAGGCCTGCTGCTCTGTCACCAGATAAAACTCGTGGAGGTGGGCTGTGTTAACACGGACAGGTACTTGGATCCAACTAACTGCTAACTGCTGGTGGAGTTTGTGACTGTTAAATGCCGACCATTACATTGTGTTTATACTCGTGTTTACAGCCCACCAAGTGATACCAAAGCGTTAGCAGAACTTTACGGAGCATATAATGTGTGTGTACTAAATGTAGCCTGTTTCGTATGTTGTTTTTATAAATTTATAATGTCGTTTTTATATATTTTAAATGTGTAACACCACTTGAGCCACGGTGAAACGTTTCATGTATATGGTTGAAATGACAATAAAACACAATAGACCTGACTCAGTTGCCTCTCTGTAAGCGGTAGGCGTGGCTTGGGGTGGCCTCGTAGTGAAGTGAAGCAAGTGCATTCTGGGATTTGGTGTCTTTCATCTACATGAGCCAAAAACACATTTTCTGGCTTTTCTCAGCCTAGAAGGCACCAATTTCTAAAGGAAATTCACATTTCTAGTGACCCAATTTAAAGATATATTCATCTTTCCAGCGGTGAAATATCCCTTTAACATAACCAACCTTGCCTTTAAATCCAGGAAAACCTTTTTTTCCACACAAATCAAATCTGGATATTGAAGTTGTTACACATGCACATTTGGCTACATCGACTAAGGCGCAAACTCGCTATTCAGATGGCTGTGGGAATACATAAGTCCCGATTCTTTTACCCCAAAGTTTGTGGTTGCTAATACTCCACTTCTGTGTTTCTGTCAGCTACCATGTTGTCAAAAAAGGAATTTAACTGCCTTGTTAGGTTATTTGAACTTCACCTCACACACATCAAACTAAGCAGCACTTTCAGGTTGCCAAACATTTGCTCTACAGAGACCTCTTTTAAAAGAACACAAGGCTTTGATCACCAGCTATAAGTCATACTACGTATACCAATCTTTTCATTAACTAGAACTTCTTAAAGTATGAGTGTAGGAGTGCATACAGGAGTCACATAGAGAACCAGAACCAGTCCAGAACTCTGACAGTTACTCTTCCCATCATGCTGCACACAGAATTTAACCCACCATCATAGCAGTGTTAGCACATTCATTAACAAAGCACCACAAAACATTTTTTTTTACTAGAAAACATTATGGCTGTTAATAAGAGTGTAGCCGGTCTGGCCTGACACTCCCTCAATTTCAGTATGCGTAGTAATGGACGACAGACATCTTCTGCTTTGCCAGTTGGACGGGGGGTTTATTTTGTATACCTGTGTACAACACACAATTAAATCAGTACAGCAGCTCTGGGTTCCTACACGCACGTCGCACACCTCTCCTCACCATAGCGTACCGCTACTCAGTAACACGTGCAGTGTTCTTATTAAAATAATGTAACAAAATACATTTCAATGTGATCGTATAGTCAAAATGTCATTATAAAATCAAAACCATTTCCCCACATACCAACGGCAATTTTTATATTTTATAAATAAATGTAAAATTTAAACATGAACAAACAAAAAACTACATGTATAAATATAACATTTTCATCACAAAAAACAAGGGGAGTACCCACATACCTGTGTACAACACACAATTAAATCAGTACAGCAGCTCTGGGTTCCTACATGCACGTCGCACACCTTTAAATGAGAGGGAGAAAAGAACCAGCGCATAAGAATCCACACGTGTGCTCTTCATTAAGCTAGCCTGAGAGAAGTGAGCTAGCATCTCACACAAAAAGTGCCGTACATAATAAAACTGTATGTACACCTTCAAACAAATATCACCATGACAATGAACAAAGCTAGTGACAGTTAAAGTATAGTAAGAACTTCTACTTAGCGGTTTTAACATGTTTTAAGTCACTTTGAACCAGAGCGCTCAGATTGTCTTACCTCTCCTCACCATAGCGTACTGCTACTGAGGAGAATACAGGAAGTGACATCGCTAACAGGCAACTGGTCCCACCGCCAGAATAAAATTAACAAAATAAAAGCTCCCCAAAATAAATACACATAAAACCAGATTTATATGAAAATAAATAACAAAATATCAACAAACGTGGATTTTTGGTGAAATATAACAGAACACATCGGTTACATCCACCCCTCCTAGATTTCACCAAAATCCAGACCATACCTTCAGGATAAGCAAATGGCAACATCGGGAGATGAACACTGAGTGTGAAAACCTGACCAGGGTTCACTGAAGAGTTCTAAACTCTGACATCAGCTGTATTAGCTGCCTAGTAACGGCTCAGAGGGAACCAAGGGTGATCAAGCCTTAGCCCCTTCCTAGATTAATATGATGCCTTTTACACCATACAAACATCTGGTCACTTCAATGTACATTACACACTTAATATACATTACATTAATCACAACATCCTTCAAATGCATATTGACAAGTACACATGTAAAGTAAACAAACATATCTGCCCCTCTAAAACAATGTTAGAAGTGACTGAGACTTTCTGCGAACAGAAACTGCTAAGTCCCTGATGCCAAGAGGCTTTTGAACCTTAGACTCAATGCGTCGATTAACTCTTTTACTGACCCTGCCTGCTCGAGTCCTGACTACCTGCTCTGTGTCTGCTGAGTGTGACTGAGTGGAAAGTAAGTCTGAGGCAGGTTCTGCAACTAAACTGTCCAGATCAAAGTCCCTCCCTGCGTGGCTTTGGTCACATTGAGAGCCCTGGATGTGATCCACAGACTGCCCTTCATAGGCCAACTAGTACAACTGTACACTGTTGCATTCCATTTGTCAGCCAGCTTCTTCTTTCCTCTCTCTCCTTTGTTTGCCACAAGTACTCTGTCTCCTATGTTCAGATGTGTGCCTTTCACCTTCCTGTTGTAGCCCTTTGCCTGTTTATCCTGTTCTCTGACAGCATGTGTTTGAGTAATTCTGACTGCTTCATGAAGATGGGACATTAGTGTTTTCACATAGCTTTTGTAATCAACAACCCCTGGATCATGCAACACTTGCTTGAACATCACGTCCACAGGGAGTCTTGGAATGCGACCGAACATAAGCTGGAACGGTGCGTATCCCATGTACTGTCGCATTATAAGCAAATGTCAATGTCTGTATCTGTTGAGGCCACTTATGTTTCTTATTAAGGGGAAGGGATCGCAGCATGCTTCCAAGCGTTCGATTGAACCTCTCAGTTCCTCCATTTCCCATGGGATGATATGCGGTAGTGTGGGATTTGGAGACACCGGAAAGCCTGAGCAGTTCTGCTATGAGCTCACTTTCAAAATTGGCTCCCTGATCAGAGTGGACACGTTCAGGAAACCCATACACACAGAAAACACAGTCCCACAACTTCTTGGCCACCTGTTTTGCAGTTTGATTGGTGCATGGGAAAGCATGAGCCAACTTGGTAAAATGGTCTGTCACCACAAGAACATCCACTGAGTGCTGCTTACTGTCCTCTGCACTCCAAAAGTCCAGGCCCACTAGCTCCATAGGAGCGGACGTTCTGATACTTTCAAGTGGGGCTCGAGCAGAGGGATCTGGTGTTTTAGCCAGGATGCACCTTTGACAGCACTTGACATACTCCTTCACGTCAAACTCCATCTTAGGCCAAAAGAACCGCTGCCGTGCTAGATGGAGGGTCCTTGCCTGCCCTTGATGTCCAGCAGCATCATGAATGCCTTGCAATGCTTTTTCTTTGAGGCTGTCAGGTAGAACATACTGGTGTCTCTTTTGTTTGCTGATGTGGTCCTTAGTAACCCGGTAGAGGACACCATTTTGAACTTTCAATCTCTCCCACTGTTTGATGAGCACCATCACTTTTGCGTCACATTTTGCTCTTTCACGCCTGGAGGGACGCCTTCCGCGTATGACAAATGGCATGATAACCGAGATGGAGGGGTCTAGTTCCTGGCTGCGCTGGAGGTCCTCTAATGTGAACATAGGGAGGGTGTCTTGCCCTGGCGGTGACAGATCCTGAACAGACTGAATTAACTCCACAGCTCTTGTCTCAGCAGCAACTTCCCAATGGTCGTGAACCCCCATGAGAGCCTTAACAGCCCCAACATGCTTTTTGGTCTAAACGTCATACCCAAATTAAAAGTGGTACAGCTCCCATATACTTTGACACTTAGGGGTGTGCCTGATATCATTGGAAAGGAAACACTCAAGTTGTGTCAGGGTGATTCTAGGCCTTACTGACACAGAGTTACAGAGGCTGGAATGGAGATTTTTTATTTCTGTCCAAGTTATAAATCTGTAAAATTATTAAAATACACTGCTGTAAACACATCTGACAGGTGACAGACAACACAGCATTAGCCACGTCTCAGCTTACTACAGAAAAAAATTCAGAAGCTAAAAGACTCAAAAATGGATTTTATATGAATTCTTTTCTACAAATATGTCTGTGCGTTTTTTTTTATTTCTATTTGAAAAGTGCAAATAAAAAGCCAAAAAAACTACAAAATACAACACTTCTCAAATACACAAACAAACCCACATCAATCACCTTTCCAATGATATCAGGCACAACCCTGAGTGTCAAAGTATATGGGAGCTGTACCACTTTTAATTTGGGTATGACGTTTAGACCAAAAAGCATGAATTTCAAGTGTTTCTTCAGCCACTTCTTTCTACAACAGTCGAGAACCCTTTTGCAATTATGTAAGCAAATAATGTAATCTGAAAACTGCTGCCCTGGTTAAAAAAAACCATACAACTGATCTCAGCAGGTATTGTGTCTGGAATGGAGTGGAATGGAAATTTCTAAGTGACCCCAAACTTTTGACCGGTAGTGTATGTATGGAGAAAATGTCATTGTACCTTTCAAGCAGATCAACCAGCTTCTCTCTGCCCACTTGACCAGCATGGCACTGATCAACATCAATATCATTGAGCCCAACATTTTGCAGTCGCTGTTTTAAGTCTGTGGATCTGGCAGTGTCAGGCTTTGTCGTTGGTTTGTCTCTTTCAGGTTGGCTGGTGCCCTGGAAAACCTCCAAATCTTCCACAGCTACACAAGGAGACACATCTGCCAGTTTACTGTTTCTTTTCAATGTGATGGGTTTGTTTGACATGTTGGCGACTTTCATAGGAACCCATCTATCGCCCCATAAAGGTGTGATAACGCGCACTGTGTAACTACCACTGTGCTGCCTGGTGACATGGGAACTTTACTCTGCAATTTTCCCCAGACTAGATGTTCTTGTCTCGCCAGCAGGGTGACAGACTGCTGGAGCTTAACAGTGCCGATTCTGTCTGGAAGCTCCTTGCCTCTCCACCTGGATGAATTTGCCATGAGGTCGAGAAACTGTTCACACTCAGGAAGAAGATTGCCACTGGACACAAGGCGCCAATAGTCACTGGTTATTTTGAGCTGGTGCATCAGAAATCTGATGACATTTGTGCCGATGATCAGGTCGTCGCTTTGCCCAGGCACCACAAGGACAGGTACGATGCAACGCTCTCCGTACAGTTCCATCTCCACTTCATACATGCACTTGGGTCGGCTCAGTGACCCGCCACAGCCTACCAACACCACCTCCTGAGTCAATGAAATGGGTTCTGGGAGCTCATTCTACATTTTTTGCTCTGCTTGCTCACTTAGCGTGCAGGCCATGGAACCAGAGTCAAGCATCCCCTGGACCTGGAAAACATTGTTTATGGTGACAGAGGTGTAAAAGAGTTCATCATAGGATCCCACTCTCTGTGTGTTTTGCACTATTACGTTAGCACCAGTGGGAGCTGCTGCACATGCTCTTATGTACTGTTGCTCAATATCACTATTGAGGGTCTTGTCCTTTGTGCCCACACATTCCCTCTCTAAATGCGGGCCAACTAGTTTAAGGTCTGGGGGCTTTGGGGAGGGAAGGTGCTGATCTGACCTTGGCCAGGCTGCCGCCTAGGACAGTTTCTCTTTATGTGATTTGGCTCGAAACATGCCAGACATAGACGTTTCTGCCTGCAGTGTGCGAGAGTGGAGTGCTGCGATGACTGGCAGACCCTGCAAGACTTATGCTGTATCTGATCAGAGAAGGCAGGTTTTTGTGCAAAATGGTTGTTCTGTGATAGTGCACGATCAAAAAGGCTTACTAACACTTTCAGACAATCATCATTGCATGTAGGTCTGGTCACAGTGATGTCCTTCTGCACAGGTGACTCGTCAAGTGTAGGAGCCTGAGTGTGTACTGCTATTGGTCTGAGGCATTTTGATTTGGAGAGCACTTCTTTCATTTCAATTTGGTAGCAATCAATATGCTCTTGAACCTCACTGGCTGCCCATTTATCTGGTGCTTTAAACTTGAAAACAGCGGCAAGTGTGGGATCTGGGCAGTGTTTAACAAACATCATAGCTACTTCCTGACAAGGATCTTCCATGCGCCGTCCCAACCTTTTCAAGCCCTCTTCTGCCGCATCAACCGCCTTGTTCAGCCTAACCCAGTACTCTACAGGGGACTCTCCTGTCACTGGGGCTGTGCTGTAGAAGTCAGCCATAGGCATACAAGAATATGTCACTTCACTGAAATGTTGTCGGAGGATGTCATAAATGACTTTTGGTTTTTCTTGAGGCTTCATGGATGGGCTGCTTCTCAAAGTTATCCTCACAATGTCTTTAGCCTTGCCCATTAATTTAGACATTATCTCAGAATGCTGTTCTTTCAGAGGTATGCCACGTTTCCAAAGATACACTTCCATTAAATCTTCCCACTCACAGACTGTGTTCTTGTCAGACCCATCTCCCCTGAAGGCGGGAGGCTCTTTCACATCTGACTGTAGGACGAGCTTTGCACCGGTCAAGTTGAGGTAAGTGGAGTCACTGAATGGCTGGTCTGCACTGTTCTGAGCTTGCGCACCACTAACATTGCTCCCTTCACATTCACCTTTTAACTGATCTCTTATAGTCTGTCCTACCTGCTGAGTGATATGTGTTATCAAACTATTTAAATCTGGATCATTAGTGGCTGGGAAATATGAAAGAGTATCACCCTGACTATGGCTAGCTGCATGACCAAGTATGCGGGTGGAACTAAAAGCTGGTGAGTCTACATTACTTGCACCTCGCAATGGAGTACAGGGCAACCCACTGATCGCTCTCCCCCTCCCAAGAGGAAAACTAAAACGGTCACCTGTTACACTGTCCTCAGCCATTTCCCCAGTAGCATTTGTCATTTTATCTGTACACTTAGATACACAATACAATATGTTGAAACGACAACTTTTACTCTTAAGACAGCAAAAGCAGAATGAACAGTTTCAAAACCCCTTTTTCCTCTTCTTTTTTTTTTTTTTTTTTTTTTTTTTTATTTTCCAATGCTATAAATAACATGTTTTAAGTCACTTTAAACCAGAGCGCTCAGATTGTCTTACCTCTCCTCACCATAGCGTACCGCTACTGAGGAGAATACAGGAAGTGACATCACTAACAGGCAGCTGGTCACACCGCCAGAATAAAATTAACAAAATAAAAGCTCCCCAAAATAAATACACACAAAACCAGATTTATATGAAAATAAATAACAAAATATCAACAAACATGGATTTTTGGTGAAATATAACAGTTAGAACACATCGGTTACAAGAGGTTAAATAAAGCATGACATCTGAGTTTCCTTTTGCTAGTGATTTGTCAAGCAAGTGTCAGGTTTCAAGTTTCCAGGTACAAAGTGCAGTTTTGCATGTACTGTGTGCAGTGACTTGCTTGATTATGCTGTTCCTCCGAGATGTGAGGTGGGAGGAATAAGAAGATCCTTCACAAATTAAAAGAGGCCCGTCACCTCGCCGAATAATTTCAAAGAGGAATGGCGACAAAATGAAAATCTTTAATATCAGCATTATTGCCTTATCTTCTCACACAAAACAAAGAACATGAATACTTTATGTGCAGTGCTACTTTATCTGCAACAATAAACCTTTAAAATGAATGTATTAATTGTAGTGTAGAGCTCAGCATGTTTAAAAGCAGCATAACTGTGCTCAGCTGCACTCCCATGAAGCAGCGAGGAGATTGAACTCACCCGATGGCTCTCAGGAAATGAGAAACCTACGTGAAAGTGGTCACCTTCACCTCCTCACAACCCTCAGTGTCCTTCGAGGGGGATGAATTGTTTGCCTATACGGCAGACAAACAACCAGCCGCTCACCACAACCATTCACCTGAACATCAGTGGCAGTGGACAGGCTCATGACATGATCCATGATACTATAGTATCATGTATCATATCTTTTTACAAATTCTGCACTAAACAGTTCAGCCTCATTTTTCTTAGGTTAAACAGCTATTTTGTATACATTTGTTTCTGTATTTATTGTTTATTTCATATTTAATATGTTTGTTTATGTGCGCACCAACCACCAAGGCAAATTCCTTGTGTTACACTTGGCAATAAATCTTTTTCTGATTCTGATAGCAGCAACGGCTTTAGTGAGCACTGAACATTTCAGACTTTCTTGAGCATAGGCCATCAAGATGGATTTCTACTTCTTTATCGGGTTATTAAACTACGTGTAATGTAAGTGTAAAATGTTTTGTAGCAAGATCTTTGCCTGCTTTGTGTTTTCTCCTGTAGTACATGATTTTAGTATGCATGCTGGCAGTGTTCGCTGACAGTGAGGACAACGTGTAGCAGGTTGAAGAAATGCTCATTAATCTCATGTATATGTTAGACAAAGTTGTAATTACATATTTAGAGCCCGTAATTAGGATTTCAGAAATACTGACACAAGACTTAATTCCTCCAGTGCGGTCCAGCCCCACTCTAATCATTTTCCACGTTTCCTTAAATGACTTCTATATTTTCTGTAAATGTGACAGTCCAAATGCTGATTTAAAGCCTCATGTCATTGCTATGAATATAATACTGGTGAAGGAAAACTACATTTGTTTAATGAAAAAAAATTGTTGTCTAAAAATAGTCAAAGTTAAATATAGCAAATCTAAAAGAACTGATCAAAATCAGGCTTTAACATGTGTACATCAGGTTTTAGTGTAAGATGTGAACTCCTCAAGTCATAATAAATTTGGTACATCAAGAAACCAGGGAAGTCTATTTCCACTGCAAACCTTCCCATTGTGATCGGAGCTCTGTGTCCTAAAGTAATTAAAACAAAAATGTAAACTTGACATTGATGTCAATGGGTTAAATCAATAAACTAAAACTATAAATCAAAAATCAACCCTGCACATATGTATGGGAGGGAGCACTGACATGGTTTCCTAGGTCTCTACCTATCCCATATGTCAGCAACGGTGGGGGTAACAAGACAGAGACAGGTCTCACTCCTGTCACCTGTCTTTAGGCTCGCTCTATGAACAGCTGAGGCGTGGAGGGTGGCAGGAAAACAAGCTGTAGGTGCTTTTATCGCACGGTCTACAGCTCCTGCAGTCTGTCCTTGCTTTTAGTAGAAGAAAACAATCTCTTCTTAGTAGAGGAGAAGCTGGAGTAACAGAATAATATAACTTTGAATGAGCAAACATGGCCAAGAGGGCATTAGTCATCCAGTTGGTGGCGTGGAGTCTTCCTTTGTCGGGCAGAGCCTGAACACATTCTTTCTGGCACAGAAGGTCGTCTCTATCATTGTGTTCCAACTGCAGCCCGGGGGAGTAACCAAAATATCTGCAACACTGGCGGCACCTCTCTGCATAAAGACCATTCTGGCTTGTCCACTAGACACGTGCTTGGTGCTGAGGCACTTGCAGCATTGCTCGTGGGGATAAGCAATCGCCAGCAGACCAGAGGATGACTGCTAATGGGGTTTCAGACCAGGCTGTCCATGGCTAATCTTTTGTTTCTGCAGGTAAGGAAAAGTGGGTGCAGGAATAGGGGTGTTACTATAGATATAATAATATAAGCAAAACAATCCATCCAAGATATCCTTACCTTAAAGCTGCACTAATAAATATCTCCCATCTCTCTACCCTTTCATGTCTATCTACTTTCAAATAAAGGGAAAAGCCCCAAAAAAAATAATCTTAAAAAAAAGAAGAAGAAATATGTCAAATGATGTGTTAAATGAAAGGGGCTTGTAATGAACCTACAGAAAATGATCACCCTATTCCCTCAGCTCTACTGTGCTTTATAACGCTTTAGCTAACGGTTTACTTTTACACATAATGTAATAACACAAATAAACAGCCCATGAAGTAAACCACTCCACTTCATTATCATCAAACTTTTTTCCTAACTGTATCCCCCCACCCCCCCTTGTCATTTGTGTTGCTATGAATGTTTATAAGGACACGTGCCAACAACTAACAATTGAAATAATAATAAAAATATATAGTCTGACCAATAATCACTTATATAATTACGATTTGGCATATCAAAACAAAATCAACAGTTACCAGTATACGCCTTAAAGCGCCCATATTATGCTCATTTTCCGGTTCATAATTGTATTTTAAGGTTGTACCAGAATAGGATTACATGGTTTCATTTTCAAAAAACACCATCTTCTTGTTGTACTGCACAGCTCTCTCTCACTGCTGCAGCTCCTCTTTTCACCTGGTCTCTGTTTTAGCTACAGAGTGAGACCTCTTTTCTTCTTCTTCTTCTGTACCATCTTTGATCTCACTCGCACATGCTCAGTAGCTCAGATTGTAGATCATGTCAGCTAGCTCCATAGACAGTTAAAGAAAGACGGTTTCTCCAACTTCAGTCAGTTACAAGGCAGGATTAGCTGGGAGACTTCTAAATGAGGGCGCACATGGAAGTAGTTATTTTGTAGATTATGGTGAACTTGTGTGTGTTGTAGCAGTGCTTTGCTATTGAGAACGACGTAGCATGCTAACGCTAGCATGCTAACCGTTGCAGTTAGCCAGCTCGTTTCGGCTAGTGACGTAGAAAGCTGCCGATTTTGACCAGCTCACCAGGAGACTGAGGGCAGGAATCATTCAGAATCTGTATCTCACTCAGAACACCATAGATGGATTTTTTTCAAAGTTTGTATGCGTGTGGAAGCACCAGAGACACAAACTAACACCCCAAATCCCAGAAAATGTGTTTTTTTCATAATATGTGCACTTTAAGACCTTTGCTTATGTTAGCAATTAATTGCGGTTAAACAAAGTAACCACGATTATGTAAAAAAAAAGAAATGGCAAAAAAATGTATAATTATGTAATAATTGTTACAGGCCTACATTAAGCTGCCAAAAAGCCAAGTATTTGCCTTAGAGTTGGTAGAGACTAAAACAACTAACAGAGTACTGTACTTTGGGTAAAGATGTTAATGTAAAAGGTTTAAACTGCTAAGTCAAATTCTGTAATTCATAAGAACATAAGTACTACTCTACTCAGTTTTACCATTTCTGTTGTGGATTTTTCTGTGCCACCGGACCATCTGGTCGCAAACATGTTGGAAAGGTGATTCACGAAAAAATGCCATCTGTCCCTCTGGTGCTTTAGTCAGACAGTATACTATTGCTATTTCTGATATCAGCGCTAAGCATGACAGATTCCTCAGGAACGTGTGAGTTTCCCACCACCTCCTCACTTAAAATCCTGAGCTCTACTGATGACAATTCTGACAGCTGTCATATCCAGAGCAACCAGAGAAACCAGAGCGCTTCATGTTAAATATGCAATATTAGGGTAGAAGAAACCACATTATCAGATCTACATTCATTTAGAAGTAAACAAAAGTCAGAATATGGTGGACTTGTGACCAGCAAAGCCACTTTCATTTTAGTTATGGAGCTGAACATAATCAGACTTGACTTGAGCTGGATAAGAGCCACATCTGCAGCTTCCTCAGTTCTCTTTTTCTAAAATGCTTGTTGTTATATTGGAAATGTTATAGTTCTGGCTTTCGACAGCCACTTTCCCTTTTAGAATGCTTAATTTGCTCTCTGTGATTAATTCATTACTTCTGTTGTTCCTAGTGCTCTTTCTGTAACAAAACTTTTTATTCTGATTAAACTTGTGTTGATGTTCCTGTGCACCCGAGAGTTATGTTGGACCTGCTCGGAAGAGAGTGGAACGGCAAATAAAAATCTTTTGGACCAGAGTACAAAAATAACACATTTACTGAGGGCCCCTGAGTAAGGCATTAGAGCAATGAAAACAATATGAGTGGGTGTGTCTATATTTGATATCACCTCTACAGCTATGTGCATTGTGCAAGGTATTTGGTCCCTGGTTTTCAAGGTTTCCATTAGTGACCTGAAGGTAAAGCTTCTGCCTCAATATAGACATGTTCTCATAAACCAGCAGACACAACTTAGCCTCTGATTTTTACTTTTTTATTCACTAAACACACAGGTCTTAACCGCGGTTCTGGACTTCTTGACTGTCAAGAAGGAGGGCATTAAGTGGAGGAACTCCTGGCCACTGGAGCTGAAGCCCGAGGCACAGCTGGAATAACGGAGCGGTAGGCCTAGTCTTCATCACAGCAAGAGTCAAGGTTCCTCCTAGGTTCTTTGATGTGGGCGGCTCTGAATAAGCAGGTGGGTGGACTGGAAATATGTTCATTGAACAGCACTGGAATGACTACAGCAACTACTTTGATCTGAAAGAGAGAGAGAGAGAGAGAGAGAGAGAGAGGAAAGAGACATACTGTAGGAAGAGTGGGACTGAGGAAAGAAAATTTTCTTGATCATTAAAACATTTTCATTTTGTTTTGGCGAATTTTCCAGTAGTTATTGCTTGTAATTATTTTAAAGGATTGTAATGCCTTAAATAATCATCATCATTGTGGATTATTCTTCCCTCTTTCCATGTTTACTCTAATAACCAATCAATAATTCAAGACAAAGGATGAAAAGTAACTTTGATAGATTGTCCACATCCAAAATCCCTTGGTTTTCTGCCATTTAAAAATGGACAGTATAACCACTTTGCACATCTTCCCATAACTGTGACACAAATTGAAATCTGAGTCTTTCTCTGCACACTGCACATTAAGGCAGGTTTGTGTAGATATACACCAAATATGTGAATGTAGAGTACAGAAAGAAAGCAAAAAGGCTTCCACTGACTAACTACTGCTCCCTATTTCGTTGCAATCTTCCATCTGATATCCAAGTTTTGCCAAGTTCTAAGTCCCCTGCTCTGTAAAACACAACTAGTGCTCAAGCATCATGTGATGGAAAACTGTGAGAAAGTTAGACTATGAAGTAAGGCAGCAGGATTCGTTGGGTCAATTTATGGATCACTTTAAATCAAATCAAATCAAATTAAAATGTTTAGGAAATCGCAAAGAATAAAAATGCATGTGTGCAGAAATATTTTACAAATTTCATTAGCCATTTGCAAAATTATTTCCCTATGGCACTATTGTTTAAGGGCATTGGTAAGCCTTTGGATGTGTTATACAGTGGGCTCAAGGTGAGAAACAAATGCTCACCAAATTGCACTTAAGTAATGCATGAGTGAAGCATTTTGACCCTTTTTTCAGCTTTCCATCTGGAAATGAGTAGTGTGTTACCACATTACAAATTGCAAATATAGCATAACTCTGTAGGTGTACTGTAAATGATTCTCGTGGTAGTATTTACCAGTTTCTATGAATAGTGTTACAGATAATACTTGGTGCTGGGAGAGGAATGGGAGTATGGAACTGCTGTGGCAGGAAAGTTTGTACAGAGTGTGATGTGTATGCCATTGATGATTGACTTGGATTTTTATTAACCAATGACACACAAACATGACAATATACTAATAGTGTGGAGGAAGTAAATCCATCTGGCAGAAAGTCATCTGTCAGAGATTTCAGTTTCAGATTTTCTTCCCCAGCAGCCCTTCATGCAGTCTATAAGAAGGTGTCCACTACAGACAAACAACTACCCCGACAAAATCTATACCAAAATATAAAACAAATCAACGTATTGTCATGAACGGGTTCGTATGATATTGTACCAAAACCTATGCACAACAATTCATAGGACATCTTAAGAAATTACGGCCACCGTGCCAGTCCGGTGACGAAGTTTAGCTAACCGGCCACATGACTCTTAAGTTAAGTGAGTGTTACAGTTTAGTTCAGCCGACAAAACGGGACTGTGAACCGGGTAGGCTACCAGGCACCCCAAGGTGACGGTCGTTTCAGCAGCCGTTACAGTTATGTTTAGGCACCAAAACAACTAATTAAAATTAGAAAAAGGTTGTGGTTTGGCTTAAAACAGTGGTTCCCAACCTTTGTTCCTTGGCGACCCCCTACTCATGTCCAAGAAAAGCTCAGCCCCGAAACCGAAGTTCAGGTAACTCTCGAGATAGAGCCTTACTTTCTTTTTGGATACAGAGCAGTTATCAGGACATTTACGTTTCTCCGCCATGTTTCATTCATAATTCAGTGATGCCGTGGCAGCAGGAAAATCGAGGATGCTAGCAGCTAACAGCTAGCAGCTAACAGCTGACCTGATGACAGCAGGGTCCCAGGTTAAGAGGTCCCGGAAGTTTGGCCTACTAACTAGCCTGCCTACAATTTTAAGCGAGAACAAAAATGTATAGTTTTCATACAGACTTTTGTATATATTATATATTCTAGTGTATTTTCATAATTTGTTTAACGTACAAATATGCCTCTCCGTGAACCATCACCTTATCGTGGTGGAGAGGTTTGTGTGTCTCTGTGAACCTGAGGGCTGTGTTGTCTGGAGCTTTGTGCTCCTGGTAGGGTCTCCCAAGGCAAAGTGGTCTCAGGTGAGGGGCCAGACAAAGAATGGTTCAAAAACCCCAATGAAAAAGCTAGGCAGAGATGGAGTGACCCTGCCCGGAGGAAGCCCGGGGCCCCCGTCTGGAGCCAGGCCCAGATGGCGGGCTCGTCGGCGAGCGCCTGGTGGCCGGGTTTGCCACGGAGCCCGGCCGGGCACAGCCCGAACAAGCTACGTGGCTCCCATCTCTCCAGCCCATGGGCCCACCACCTGTGGGAGGAACCGTTGGGGTCGGGTGCGATGCCACATGGGTGGCAGTGAAGGTCAGGGGCCTCGACGGACCAGACCCGGGCGGCAGACGCTGGCTCTGGGGACGTGGAATGTCACCTCTCTGTGGCGGAAGGAGCCGGAACTGGTGCGGGAGGTGGAGCGCTACCGGTTACATCTGGTGGGGCTTACCTCTACGCACAGTCTTGGTTCTGGAACCATACTCCTGGATAGGGGTTGGACTCTTTTCTTCTCCGGAGTTGCCCAGGGTGTGAGGCGCCGGGCGGGTGTGGGGATACTCACAAGCCCCCGGCTGAGCGCCGCTGTGTTGGAGTTTACCCCGGTGGACGAGAGGGTCGCCTCCCTACGCCTGCGGGTTGTGGGGGGGAAAACTCTGACTGTTGTTTGTGCATATGCACCAAGCAGGAGTTCGGAGTATTCGGCCTTCTTGGAGACCTTGACTGGAGTCCTGTATGGGGCTCCAGTGGGGGACTCCATTGTTCTGCTGGATGACTTCAACACACACATGGGCAATGATGGAGACACCTGGAGAGGCGTGATTGGGAGGAACGGCCTCCCTGATCTAAACCAGAGTGGTTGTTTGTTGACTTCTGTGCTAGTCATGGATTGTCTATAACGAACACCATGTTCGAACATAGGGATGCTCATAAGTGTACCTGGTACCAGAGCACCCTAGGCCGAAGGTCAATGATCGATTTCATAATCGTTTCATCTGATCTGAGGCCGTATGTTTTGGACACTCGGGTGAAGAGAGGGGCAGAGCTGTCAACCGATCACCATCTGGTGGTGAGTTGGGTCAGAGGGTGGGGGAAGACTCTGGACAGACCTGGTAAGCCAAAAGCGTGTAGTGCGGGTAAATTGGGAACGTCTGGAGGAGGCCCTGTCCGACAGACTTTCAACTCACACCTCCGGGCGGAGCTTTTCGGCATCCCTGTGGAGGCTGGGGGCATTGAACCCGAGTGGACAATGTTCAAAGTTTCCATTGCTGAAGCTGCGGCAAGGAGCTGTGGTCTTAGTGTCTTAGGTGCCTCAAGGGGCGGTAACCCACGAACACCGTGGTGGACACCGGTGGTCAGGGAAGCCGTCCGACTGAAGAAGGAGTCTTTCCGGGATATGTTATCCCGGAGGACTCCGGAGGCAGTTGCAGGGTACCGAAGGGCCCGAAGGGCTGCAGCCTCTGCCGTGAAAGAGGCAAAGCAGCGGATGTGGGAGAAGTTTGGAAAAGACATGGAGAAGGACTTTCGGTCAGCACCAAAGTGCTTCTGGAAAACTGTTCGCCACCTCAGGAGGGGGAAGCGGGGAACCATCCAAGCTGTGTACAGTAAGGATGGGACCTGTTGACCTCAACTGAGGAGGTAATAGGGCGATGGAAGGAGCACTTTGAGGAACTCCTGAATCCGACTAATACGCCCTCTATGTTAGAGGCAGAGCTGGAGGATAATGGGGGATTGTCGTCGATTTCCCAGGCGGAAGTCACTGATGTAGTCAAACAACTACACAGTGGCAAAGCCCCGGGGATTGATGAGATCCGTCC
This sequence comes from Perca flavescens, assembly GCF_004354835.1. Taxonomy (NCBI): domain Eukaryota; kingdom Metazoa; phylum Chordata; class Actinopteri; order Perciformes; family Percidae; genus Perca; species Perca flavescens. Next base: position 908,095 of record NC_041331.1, read on the forward strand.
AGAAATGCTCAAGGCACTGGGTGTGGAGGGGCTGTCCTGGTTGACACGCCTCTTCAACATTGCGTGGAAGTCTGGGACGGTGCCAAAGGAGTGGCAAACTGGGGTGGTGGTTCCCCTTTTAAAAAGGGGGAACCACCAATTATAGGGGTATCACACTTCTCAGCCTCCCTGGTAAAGTCTACTCCAAGGTGCTGGAAAGGAGGGTTCGGCCGATAGTCAAACCTCGGGTTGAGGAGGAACAATGCGGATTCCGTCCTGGTCGTGGAACAACGGACCAGCTCTTCACTCTCGCAAGGATCCTGGAGGGAGCCTGGGAGTATGCCCAACCGGTCTACATGTGTTTTGTGGAGTTGGAGAAGGCGTATGACCGGGTCCCCCGGGAGATGCTGTGGGAGGTGCTGCGGGAGTATGGGGTGAGGGGGTCTCTACTCAGGGCCATCCAATCTCTGTATGACCAAAGTGAGAGTGTCCGGGTTCTCGGTAGTAAGTCGGACTCGTTTCAGGTGAGGGTTGGCCTCCGCCAGGGCTGCGCTTTGTCACCAATCCTGTTTGTAATATTTATGGACAGGATATCGAGGCGTAGTCGGGGTGGGGAGGGGTTGCAGTTTGGTGGGCTGGGGATCTCATCGCTGCTCTTTGCAGATGATGTGGTCCTGATGGCATCATTGGCCTGCGACCTTCAGCACTCACTGGATCGGTTCGCAACCGAGTGTGAAGCGGTTGGGATGAGGATCAGCACCTCTAAATCTGAGGCCATGGTTCTCAGCAGGAAACCGATGGAATGCCTTCTCCAGGTAGGGAATGAGTCCTTACCCCAAGTGAAGGAGTTCAAGTACCTTGGGGTTTTGTTCATGAGTGAGGGACAATGGAGCGGGAGATTGGTCGGAGAATCGGGCGCAGCGGGTGCGGTATTGCATTCAATCTATCGCACGTTGTGGACGAAAAGAGAGCTGAGCCAGAAGGCAAAGCTCTCGAACTACCGGTCAGTTTTCGTTCCTACCCTCACCTATGGTCATGAAGGCTGGGTCATGACCGAAAGAACGAGATCCAGGGTACAAGCGGCTGAAATGGGTTTCCTCAGGAGGGTGGCTGGCGTCTCCCTTAGAGATAGGGTGAGAAGCTCAGTCATCCGTGAGGAGCTCGGAGTAGAGCCGCTGCTCCTTTGCGTCGAAAGGAGCCAGTTGAGGTGGTTCGGACATCTGGTAAGGATGCCCCCTGGGCGCCTCCCTAGGGAGGTGTTCCAGGCACGTCCAGCTGGGAGGAGGCCTCGGGGAAGACCCAGGACTAGGTGGAGGGATTATATCTCCAACCTGGCCTGGGAACGCCTCGGGATCCCCCAGTCGGAGCTGGTTAATGTTGCTCGGGAAAGGGAAGTTTGGGGTCCCCTGCTGGAGCTGCTCCCCCCGCGACCCGACACCGGATAAGCGGACGAAGATGGATGGATGGATGGTGCAAATATGTTTTTTTTTTTACCTCAACTTCAAACCAGATAAAGACTTGCGCCCCCTCTGTGATCTTTGTCGCCCCCCTGAGGGGTGCCCGGACCCCAGGTTGGAAACCACTGGCTTAAAACACCGGTCCCCTTAAGGAACACAAACAACCGTTTCCTGGGTGAAAGTCTTTTGTTTTCCACTTCTTCCGCTGCATGAAAGCCCTGTGTTTTAGGATCCAATTATCCACCCAGACCTCCTCCCTATGTGGATCTTTAGGGTCTTATGCAGCTGCAGTCAATTTGGGGCATACAGTAATAAATACGTGAAATAAAAACGAACTACAGTGCATTACTTTTTGTAGCATTATGTACGAATGGTTCATGAGAACAGCCTGAACAAATCAATTATATGTATATAAAATAGCTAGTTCAGTTGAATTCAGTTTAACTGAAAACTGACTGACAGAGAGAAAGAAACACGAGGAGAGGCTAAATGTGACTGACATGGAAACAGGGAGGGAGACAGATAAAGACAGAGAGAGAAGGGGGTGTCTGGCAATGCCTGCATCGCCTGAGCTCCAATTAGAGTAATGCAGAATAGAGGAGAAGGTGCATATGTGTGTGTGTGTGTGTGTGTGTGTATATATATATATATATATATATATATATATATATATATATATATATATATATATATATATATATATATATATATGTGTGTGTGTGTGTGTGTGTGTGTGTGTGTGTGTGTGTGTGTGTGTTTGGGGGAGATCAGGTGGAAATGAGGTCAAACTCTCCTCCTTGAGATATTTACAACCCAGCATTAAAGCTCTGACCAAAGAATTGACGCCGGCGTCAGCCCAGACAAAAAAATCAAAAGCCCCAAAACATCCTCCTGATTTGAGGCCTGCTGACTTGACATAATGAAAAAGCCTGTCTCTGTCCCTTTCCCAAAGTCAGAGAGCAGCAGAGCCCGGATCCATCATTACCTGAGAGGAGGAAGATAATAAGAAGCCTCATCTGCCCTTTACCCATCCTCCGGATCATTATCATAATTCTGTATTAATCAGCACCCGCCTCCGCTACTCAGCCACAGAGATCTAAAAATGGCCCAAAACTTTGACTTTGTCTCCTCCTGCTCCCAGAGCGGGAGATGTAAAGATTTTGGGGACGAAGTAGATGCTGAAATATCCCAAAGATTGTGATCCCACTCCTGCTATAAAAAGGGAAGCCTTTGGTGTGGGGATGGAGTTGTGTTCTAATGAGGCTCGTTACACAGCGATCTGTCCCTGCCAGACTAGAGGTGGCATCACAGAGCGGCAGCCAGCCTGCTAAAACACTCCTGCTGCTCTCGGTTTGTTCAGCCAGGCTCCATCACAGCCAGCCCAGTGCTACACTTTGTGGCTGTACATCCACAGTTTCAATTATTCATCGGCCTACAGCACCTTGCAGCACCACATCAGCTGCTGTTAACACTCAACATCTCTCATTTTTAAAACCAATTTTTTTTGTTGAACCCTGTAGTTAACCCCTTTGCAATTGTAAAAATGCTTGAAAATCTTTCAATCCAGTCAGTGACTCACCGCTGCTATGCACAGTTATATTTTACACCATTATACATTTTCAATCACTGCAGTGTAGCAGTGCCTCTAATGCAGATGTTTAAGCACCGTCTAATTATACAATCAGCATCAGTGATACCTTATCACAGAAAATGCCAAAATTTATATAATAGTGAGGAGTTTTATCTTTCAAATGACATACTTACTAGAGAACACATACACACATACACAATGAGATATAGCATAGTACCTGTCCATTGGCAAGTGCTATTCTTTTTAGGGTTGATTTATGGCCCCAAAGCCAAGGTTTATGAAACTAACATCTCCTTTAAATGTTGATGTGTAATATATATATATATATATATATATATATATATATATATATATATATATATATATATATATAGGGCCGGACTCGATTAAAAAAATAAAAAAATTAATCTAATTAATTACAGGCTTTGTAATTAATTAATCAAAATTAATCGCATTTTAATTCCATAACTATTTGACCTAAGAACAGTGAGAAGTAATTTTTTTCACATGGATTTTTAGTATACCATTGAATAATGACTGAATACATAAGCTTAAGCAACACAATATTGTTTATTTTTGTTCAACCAAGTCCAGCATTGCACCTGTGCAATTTTTGCCATTAAGTGTAGCAATAGCATATTTAGAAATATAGTACATTTCAGAAATTCAGGTAGCCTATAGGTAGGTAGACCTTCTGTAAACTATGTTTTTTTTAAGTAAAACACAATACTTTCAAGTACATTCAGACTTAGTTACCCTGGTCCTTAAACCAGTCATCTGGTGGAGTGTAGGTTGGGTGTGGGTCCTTGTACTCGGAGTCGGGCTAACGTCCACGCTAGCTGCTAAATGTTTAGCGTTGAGGTGATACTTGAGGCTCGATGTGCTGCGGTGATATGCGAATTCCTTGTTGCATAGCTTGCACACAACCATGCTCTAATCAACGCTTCCATCCGTTTTATAACAAAATGTCCCATCCGCGGGGCCAACCAAAGCGGTATCGTCAGCTTCTTTGTTCATGTTCACTGTGGTTTGTTGTTGTCTGAAGCATTGACATATAACACTAGTTGGTGCTCCAGTATAATCGGTCCGCCGAAACTCATCCAGTGAGAAATGTCCCGCGGTGCAAAAATAAGTGTGATTAAAATGCGTAAAAAATGTTTAACGTGTTATTTTTTGTGTAATTAATTAACGCATTAAAGTCTGTAATTAATTAATCTTAATTAACGCGTTAAAGTCCCGGCTCTAATATATATATATATATATATATAGTGAGTAAAATTTCCATTCCATTTAAGATACAGTAATCATATTAAGTGACTGAGCGAATTTGAGTAATAAAGTATCTTATAAATAGCTGATGATCCAAACTGTCGCAAGCCTGAGTCAATAATTGGAACATTGTTTGCTATTCATAGTATAGTATAAGACACATTTTAGTTATAGATGGATATGTCAGAGATATACGGCATAGTGCATCTCTCATGCCATATATTATCTCTTTCCCATACTTCTGTGTAGCCCCTTTTAGACATGAAATTCATTGCATCGCTGGCTTCATTTATCTGTTTAAGTAATGGCGTTTTGTCATTCACACATAGGTAATGTAAATGTTCCTCGCCTCTTTATTCACACATGACAGGGCCATTACAGCAGGAGCCACAATGCTCTCATAATATTTAGCATCTGATGGGAGAGAGGGAGCGGTGGCATTGCTGGACAACATCCGGGAGTTGGATAGTAATGATCAAGAAAAGTGTATTTACTCGATAGGGATATTTGTAATTGAGGCCTTAATTATTGCCCTGCTTATGGTGTGAATCTCTTAAGTGTTGAGAACAATTTCATCATTTTAATTCTATTTTGTAATGTCCGACAGTGCTGTCTGATGGTTAATGTGGTTGTGCTTTTTCTTTTCTTATTCCCCCACACATTTTTAAAGACTGATCTGACATGACAAGAATATCTCATCATCAGCTTCAAGGTACCCTGTGGAGTTTCGGACCAATAGCAGAGCTATAAAGTAATGTTATTATGGATTATTTCTCATTTTGTTGGTATTGTGCATGTGCACAAGCACGTGGGTGTCACAAGTCACATCCTGCCGTCAGTTTCACTGTTCAGGTGTTCGACAGTTGCCAGCAGTAACGCGTAAAGACACAAAGCAGAAGAAGACCACTATTAAGCAAACACACACAATTTAAAATATTTAAAACAAAATCAGCTTCACAAAGGTTTAATGAGGAAGGAAATGTACTCAACGTTTCTAACAGCACAAGGAGACACATGCAATGCATCATGGTGAGAAACACTGACTGTAAACACTTATTTATTTACAAGAACACACAGCGGGGTACCTTTAAAATCATCTCATCTCTTTGTACATACAGTAATGGATGATAATTAAGTTACATTTACTCCAGTGCTCCTAATAAGACAAACTAGTTATGCATTTAATCTTTATTTATGCATATTTAACCTATGTTATGTTAATCTAATGGCAAAATTGTCAAAAGTCTTCATTAAGTAATTGCCATCATGACTTTTACATAAAAAGGTGACTCAGGCGCTAATTTGGTCTAGCATCACTTAAGCTATTCATTCTTGTCAGTAAGATCATCATGCGTCATATCAATTCTGTTAAGACTATCTTGTAGTTTCTAACCAGTTATTTTATTTGGCAAACTGCAACAAACTTGGACCTCCTGTTTACCTCAGTTGATATTTAGTCTTTGAACTGTGCACTCTCTAATTCAGAATTGATTGGTCTGTTTGAGTTGCAATCCCTTGTTTTCTGTTTCTTCACAGCTCTACCACCCCAGACATGGCAGGTTAGTTTACAGTATTTTCCAAAGAGAAACTGTGCTAATAACACCTTGTTACTCCAATTGGCAAAACCACAGTTGGGAATACATTAGTCTCACATTGCCAGACCTGTCTCCACAGCGCTGTGTCAGCACTGGAGTATGGTCTGGGTACACCACTTATCTATCTGAGATAGCGGGGAAAAAATACTTTGGCTTGTTTGTGTTTCTTTAAACCAATCACAACCATCCAGTTCAGAAATCTTTAGAGGGGCAGCTCAATTGGGACCATGGAACAGTAAATGTGTGTGCTGTTTGGTTCAGAGCCTCTGTCTAGCTTTGGGTCCTCAATCATTTATGGGCCTGACCTACCACTTCCCAGGTACAATGTGTCCAAACACTGAACTGAAGACGTTGGGGCTATGAGACCTTGCTCATCTTAACAGTAGTGTTGCAAAAGTATGTTTTGACCAATGCATGCATCAGAAAGGTGAAGTCACTGTTTTATTTGCCTAGTGTTTGAAAAAAAAAAGAAAAGAAAGAAATCACATAATCAACATCATCAATATTTAACATTAAACATTTTTCTGCAAAACATCTGTAGCCTAACATACATATCAGATGAGTAGAATAAAGAACCTGTCAAAGTACTATACATACTTTAGTAAGACATGATACACAGCAATGTAACATGTTCATTCAATCACAGTATTAGTCCAGTCCAGTGTGTGCAGCAGATCCACACTGGAGTGAAGTGCAGCAGTCTGTACTGGAGTTTTCTCATGGCAAATCCCAGACCAATATTATAAGGTGGACCAAAATATCACTTCTCTGTTCAAGACCTGGGTTCAAAAGCAGCTTTCATACTACACCAAATATACTGAGCTCTTAATGTGTCAATATATCCCACGTTAAAGGAACACGCCGACTTATTGGAAATTTAGCTTATTCACCGTAACCCCCAGAGTAAGACAAGTCGATGCATACCCTTCTCATCTCCGTGCATGCTGTAACGCTGTCTGATGGTTCCAGCATTAGCTTAGCCCAGCACAGATCCTGCAGGTTCCAACTAGCCTACTGCTCCCAATTGTGACAAAAGTGACAAAATAACGCCAACATATTTGTTCCATGTTGTGATTTGTAGAGTCACAGCGTGTACAAAAAACAACGTAACATGAGACACAGCCATCTTCTAACAGTAAACAAACCGGGAACTATATTCTCAGACAGGCTTCCTGCGAGCATATCACTCCGCCCAAGTACTATATTCTTCCGCCTGAGAATATAGTTCCTGGTTTGTTTACAGTTAGAAGATGGCGGTGTCTCATGTTACATTGTTTTTTGTACACGCTGTGACTCTATAAATCACAAAATGTAAATAGGAACATGTTGGCGTTATTTTGTCACTTACTCGGAGCAGTAGGATTACTGGAACCATTCACCTGCATGTTCTGTGATGGGCTGATGCCGCTGGAGCCGTCAGACAGCATTACAGCACGCACGGAGATGAGAAGGGTATGTATCGACTTGTCTAACTCTGGGGGTTACGGTGAATAAGCTAAATTCCCAATAAGTCGGCGTGTTCCTTTAAGCTATGAAGCTTCTACAGTTACAAAGCGAACAAGATGGCAGACAGATTTCCTAGTTGTATGATGCCCAATAAATTTGTCCATCCTATTCCCCAAACACTAAACCAGAGGATTAAACATTCAACAATTATTCATAGACATAGACACAGTGCAGTCATTGGGAACTCAAACCTCCAACACAGCATAAGATGTGTGTGTGTGGAACCAACCGGCACATCCAAAACCAGAGCGTTGTTGTTGGCCTCCATTGGTTCCTCTGTTGACACCTGCTAATTGTCTTGCCATCCACTGGTTCGCAATGACTGACAAGAAAATGTACAGTAATCCCCTGATACCACAGCAGGTTGGAGCTATTCCTTTTGACTTGTGTCTCAGCCAATAAGTCTATTCACACTGTGACTAACTTCCACCGAGATGGGCTCAGGAACTGACTGTCCTTTCAGAGGTCAAAAAGAGCAAGCAGAAGAGAATAACATAGCACTGGAGCAAAACTCCTCCGGAGTTGGCTGAGAGACGCTGGGTGGGTGTGGGGATACTCACAAGCCTGCCGCTGAGCGCCGCTGTGTTGGAGTTCTCCCCAAGGAACGAGAGGCACACCTCAATGCAACTACGAGTTGCTGAGAGGAAGGCTCGGACTGTTGTTTGTGCCTACGCACTCCTTAAGAGTTAGGGTTATTTGCTAATTTAATTTACTTTCAGCAAAATGTTTAATATTTGAAAAATAAAACACTGTCTCAAAATGATGAAATAAGCTTACACAGAGTTCAATAATTTGACCCAATTTCAGCTTGGACTCTGTTAGTTGCTGTTTGCCGCATTGTAATGTTTACTCTTTTCTTGTATTGTGTTGTGTGATTAACTCTTGAGTGTTGAACCTGAAGTGGGTCTTGCAATTTAGGTTAAAAGGAGAATGCTGTATGCACTGCAACACAAACACATATTGGGCAAAAACATAATTTGTACATTCATACAGAATGTACATGTTCATTCTAATGGTATGCATGTTTATCTGAACCTTAACATATCTAATATGTCAACCCGCTTGTCTTTGCTATTTATTCTGTTATCTCTGTGTGCATGAATATACAGAAAGCTGTAGCCTGTGTGTGACATTTTATTAACACTGTAAAACACATACATGGACACACTTAGCTGGAAGCTGAGAGGTGATGATAAAGGTGGAAGTGAGAGGTTATAGAGAACAGGATTTACCAGCAGTCCGACGATTACCCCCACCATCACCCCTCTAACACACACACACACACACACACACACACACACACACACACACACACCTCTTTTAATCACGCCCACAACCCCATCTGTACTGACAAACACATAAATAGATGCCAGCTATATGTGTGTTAGTTCATGTGAATTCCTCCATTCCTGTATGTGTGTGTTGGGCCAGATTTATATATGTGTGTGTCAGGGTGTTGCACAGTACAGTACATGCTGAGGCTCCGGCTGATGTGCACCTCCTCAAAGTTCTAACAGCGTTAGGACAACAGAGATGCCATGTAGAGACCACAAAAGTAGTGATTGGGTTGGGTTGCTTACAGTCACGGAGCTGTAGCAGCAAGATCGGGAGAAATCCAGACACGCCGGTAACACCATGAGCCCATCATACACGTCTCTCCCCAGCACAATATCCTGTCAAATTTTGCAGGTGGTTAGACTGGGTAACCCCAGCCCGATCTGCCGGCAATTTGATTTCTCCCTGCAGCTCAGGCTGGAAACCTGTATGTATCTATTCTGCTTCTGTTACAATTTTGCGGGAACCAATCACAAGCTTTTCCACCTGGCGCACTATTGGCGGGTTTAACACGATGACGATAGAGAAGCGACCAAGCAGCTTCTTGTTTACATTCAACATGGCGGCCACCGAAGCGCAGCAACCGGTTGATGCCGCTGTCGCTGCTACATCACCCGGCTCGTTGGTCTGATTGGTTGAAGGACTATCCAATTGCGATACTACTCTAGTGGACAAAGGAGTCTTCAGCCATGCTAGTTGCTCTGTGAGGTTGAATTTAGATAGGCCTACAGCTTTCCCTTGAGCTAAATGCTAACATTGGCATGCTAACATGCTCCTAATACATTTTAGATACAGCGGTCCTATGAGCTAAATCCTAACATTGGCACATTAGATAAGGGTGACCAGATTTCCCGGAGCTAAAACCGGGACACTTTGTGCGTGACCGTAGTGCTCGTGCACGCACACGCTTTTTAACGTGAACATGTGCCAGCCCAGGTCAGACACAGACGGTTACTTCATTATTTTTGATCGTAGGCTCCTCATCTAATAATAGGTGTTTTTTCCTGTAAAATTAACAAAATTGCAGCAACAGCCTTTTTCAGTTTTAGTGTGAGATTTATGTTGAGAAGTGTTATTTATTCCAATAACACCAAAAGAACTAACATGATTTATTGAAAATTTTGAGCATTAAACACTTTCCTGCATTCTAATGAATTTTTATGCACCCATTTCTACCTTTTTCTGAATCAATGTAAGATGCAAATATCTTTATGTGAAGAGAAACATAGATTACAATCCAAATATAAAAACATTATGGAATATATTGAAGTAAGGCTCTCAGGCATTCTGTATTGCTTTCAACTATTTATTCTCCTTTGGATCGACTTTTCTAATTATATCAGAGTCAGCACACATGTAGCCTATCATCATTTACTCTTCCCTCCTGTTTGGCGTCTTTTGTTGGGGAAGTAACCTCCTTAAATGTGCATATGACAATTATTCACCTCAATGATACATTAATTCATTTTAATTTATTAATAAACCCCTGGACAGTAATATTTCAGATGTTTGAGCAAGATTTCTGCTCATGTTCAAAAGTTTGTGAACATTCAAAATATATGTGTTGTCTGTGATTTGGAGGAGTTGTGATATTTTGTGAAAAATAAAGTTATAATAGGCTATTACAAGAATAAAGTCACTTTATTTCAGAAAATAATCTATACCTGCACCATAGTCTGCTGTGCATTACGTGATTGCTCTGCTGATACGGTAGATCTCAGACCTTCTGACAGACACAGAGCCCCGTTTGGGTCTCTGGTCTCTGAATGAGACAAAGAGTTTAGCTATGGAAGTGGCTGTACGCTGCTCTACGTCGGAGGTGGAAACCAGAAACTACTGCAGAAATACAAGGAGCACAAACGCGACACATCTGCCGCAGCATGCCCACAGCGGAGCGCATCCATGAACCAGAAACTGCACAGCTGTTTACAGTGAGAGTGGACACTAAGCGACCCACAGGTCTGCTTCAGAGCTCCGTGTGTCTGAGTCTGAACCGTAGACTGGAAACGTCACATCACAGGAACTTCAAACTAAATCATTAGTATTGCGCTCCTAAACTTTGTGTTGATGGCATCAATGTATTACACTGATTTGGCTATGATTCCTCTGAAAACTTCACCCGGATTTCACAGCTTTCCTCACGTACAGACGGTTGCTAGGTGCTAGCAACAAATACAGCATGGTGGGACCCCGCACGTAGTTGCCCGTTCTATTTGCCTCGGAAAAATAAACTGGACAAAGTTACATTCGGTCTTTCAAGTCAGAACGGGTGTGTGCAGGTTAAAGATCACTGCCTGGATGTGTAAGGCGAGCGTATTGTGTCACTTCCGGTGTTCCTGTGTTAACAAACGCTAGTTTGCTGCTCCGGCAAAAACTTACTGAACTCTGCTTTACTGTTTTAATTTGCGGCTATTTGCCTGGATTGCATTTGAATTACAATTGTTTTACTCAAGCACTTATACTTAGCTTCACTTACAGTGACTGACTCGCTGAATTTACAATTGTTAAAACGCTGTTAGCTACTTTAGCTTAGCCATTAGCAATGGCTAATTCCTCTCCTGCTCTTTCTTGCTCTGTGTGTCAAATGTTTAGCTATTCCTCTGCCTCCTTTAGTGATAACGATACATGTAATAAATGTAGTATATTCGCTGCTCTGGAGGCAAGGCTTAGTGAGTTTGAGTCATGGCTCCGTACCATGGAATCAGAATCGTATGCTTCCGTAGCTAGCCAGCACCATGTAGTTAATGCGGACCACCATACTGTAGCTTCTGTAGCTTCTTTAACTTCTGCTAGCTGTCCCCCGTCAGACCCCGAGCAGCCGGGCGAGTGGGTGACTGTCCGAGGGAAGCGTAGCGTTAGAGGGAAGCGTAGCGTAGCGTTAGAGAGAAGCGTAGCGTTAGAGGGAAGCGTAGCGTCAGAGGGAAGCGTAGCGTTAGAGGGAAGCGTAGCGTAGCGTTAGAGAGAAGCGTAGCGTTAGATCTAGACCAGGGAGTGCACATGATGACAGTCGCTCTAAACCGGAGCGTCTTTGCCTCTGTAACAGTTTCTCCCTACTCAGTGATACACCTGCTGAGAAGCCAGCTCTGGTTATTGGGAGCTCTATACTGCGATATGTGAAGCCGGCGGCCCCGGCGGCTACAGTACCTACGGTCATATGTGTCCCCGGGGCTAGAGCGGGCGATATAGAAACCCACCTAGAGCTGCTGGCTAAAAAGAACCGTAAATACAGTAAGATCATACTTCACGTAGGGGGTAATGGTCGTATATCAGAGATCACTAAATTGAATGTTGAGTCACTTTGTGCATACGCAAAGACAATGTCGGACTCAGTAGTTTTCTCTGGACCCCTGCCAAACCTGACCAATGATGAAATGTACAGCCGTACGTCATCCTTCCACCGATGGTTGTCGGGGGGGTGCCCAGCTAATGATGTGGGCTATGTGAATAACTGGGGGGCGTTCTGGGGAAAGCCTGGTCTGATGGAGAGAGACGGCATTCATCCCACCTGGGACGGAGCCGCTCTCATATCAAAAAATCTGACCGAGTTTATCAGACATAAACCATGACAACCCAAGTTTGATATTAGTAATCAGGGGTGCAGTACTACGCGCCCCCCTGTGCTTCCGTTGGAGCAGTCACCCACTCATAGTCTAATAAGCACGGTGTCTGTCCCCCGACTCAGATCGGTTAAATCAAAGGTAAACAACAGATGCGCTATACTTAACAACCTAATTGGAATTAAAACAACTGCAACGATAGAACAAAATAGGAAAATTAGATGTGGACTATTAAATATTAGATCTCTGTCTTCTAAAGCATTATTGGTAAACGATTTTATATCAGATAATAACATTGATTTATTTTGTCTTACTGAAACCTGACTGGGCCATGAAGACTATGTTAGTCTAAATGAAGCCACTCCTCCCAGTCATATTAATACTCAAATTCCTAGAGGCTCAGGCCGAGTTGCAGCCATCTTTGATGCAAGCCTGTTAATTACTCCTAAACCTAAATTAAATTATAACTCCTTTGAAAGTCTTGTTCTTAATCTTCAACATCCAAAATGGAAAACATTACAGCCAATTATATTCGTTGTTATTTACAGGGCTCCAGGTCCGTATTCTGAATTATCTGAATTCTCAGAGTTTTTATCATGTGTAGTCCTTAAATCAGACCAAGTACTTATTGTAGGTGATTTTAATATCCATGTGGACGTTGACAATGATAGCCTTAGTACTGCTTTCAACTCATTATTGGATTCAATCGGTTTCAGTCAGAGTGTGCACAAGGCGACGCACTGTTTTAACCACACCCTCGACCTTGTGCTGGCATATGGTATTGAAATTGAGGATTTAATAATATTTCCGCAGAATTCGGTATTATCAGATCATTCTTTAATCACTTTCGAATTCTTACTACCTGATTATATTAAATTAGATAAAAGCTTCTACACCAGATGCCTATCTGACAGTGCTATAGCTAAATTTAAAGAAGATATTCCAACAGCATTTGACTCAATGTCATGCCTTAACATAACAGAGGACCTCTATGTTAACCTCAGTCCCTCTCAAATTGATACATTTGTAGACGGTGCTACGACTTGCCTACGGACGACCTTAGACTCCGTTGCTCCCCTGAAAAAGAAGATGATGAAGCAAAGGAAATTAGCACCTTGCTATAACTCCCAAACTCGCAAATTAAAACAAATATCGCGAAACCTCGAATGTAAGTGGCGTTCCACAAAAGTGGAAGAATCCCGTTTGGATTGGCAAGAAAGTCTCAAAACCTATAGGAAGGCCCTAAGAAAGGCCAGATCAGACTATTACTCATTACTAATAGAAGAAAACAAGAACAACCCAAGGTTTCTTTTCAGCACTGTAGCCAGGCTGACAGATAGCCACAGCTCTACTGAGCCATCTATTCCTCTAGCTCTGAGTAGTGATGACTTCATGAGCTTCTTTAATGATAAAATTACAACAATTAGAAATAAAGTCCGTCACCTTTTGCCCTCAACTTCTAACGGTTCACCTTTAAACGCAGAGTCGCTAGAAATAACGACTAGTCTCGACATATACTTAGACTGCTTTTATCCTATAGACCTTCAACAATTAATGTTAAAGATATCCTCAGCTAAGCCATCTACCGGTCTCTTAGACCCCATCCCAACGAGATTACTGATTAATGTTAATGATAAATCCTCCAAGTACGCTAAAGTTAGCCATGGGGTTCCTCAAGGCTCAGTGCTTGGACCAATTCTATTCTCCTTATATATGCTTCCTCTAGGCAATATTATTAGGAAACACTCAATTAACTTTCACTGTTATGCGGATGACACCCAATTATACTTGTAAATCAAACCAGTCAGCTAGCTAAATTTCAAGCGTGCATTAAAGATATAAAATCCTGGATGACCTATAATTTTCTGATGTTAAACCCTAACAAAACTGAAGTTATTGTACTGGGACCTAAACAGAACCTCATTATCTAAAGACATAGCTACTCTGGATGGTATTGCCCTGGCCTCCAGCACTACTGTCAGAAATGTAGTTATTTTTGATCAGGATATATCCTTTAATGCCAATCTAAAACAAACCTCAAGAACAGCCTTTTTTCATCTTCGTAACATTGCCAAAATTAGGAATATCCTGTCTCAAAACGACTCTGAAAAACTAGTCCATGCATTTGTTACGTCCAGGCTGGACTATTGTAATTCCCTACTGTCAGGTTGCTCAAATAAGTCCCTTAAGACACTCCAGCTGATCCAGAATGCTGCAGCACGTGTTCTCACAAGAACTAAGAAAAGAGATCATATTTCTCCTGTATTAGCTTCTCTGCACTGGCTTCCTGTTGAATCCAGGATTGAGTTGAAAATCCTTCTCTTGACCTACAAAGCTCTAAATGGTCTAGCACCATCATATCTAGAAGAGCTCCTAATACCTTATTGTCCCACTAGAGCACTGCGCTCCCAGAATGCAGAGTTACTGGTGGTACCTAGAGTCTCTAAAACTAGAATGGGAGCCAGAGCCTTCAGTTATCAGGCTCCTCTCCTATGGAACCAGCTCCCGATCTGGGTTCGGGGGGCAGAAACTGTAATCGCTTTCAAGAATGAACTTAAAACTCTTCTATTTGATAAAGCTTATAGTTAGGGAGTGAGGAGTTGCAGTGTTCACCTAACTGGCCCACCTGCTTCTCTTCATAATTGTTAGATTAATAATACATAAAGTAGAGGGAGGCAGGCCAGCCAAGCCCGATCCGGCAAGGGGAGAGTTCTAAGCCCGAAAAAGCTTCCTCTCCTTATGACCTGTCTCTCTTAGTTACGCTGTTATAGTTACGCTGTTATAGTTCTAGACTGCCGGGGAACTTCCTTCCTTCCTTTGACACACTGAGCTGCTCTCTCCTGTCCCTTTCTATTACTATTACTATTTGTGTGTATCCCGTCCCAGAAATGCAATGTTACTAATCCTAACTTCTGGGGAGTTTGCTCCCCGGAGTCCTTATGTTTTTTCCCCCAGCGTATTTCCCTGGAGAACGTTGGCACCAAGATCCTGGTTCCAGCTGTCGCCGTGGTCCTGCTGCACTCCCTGCTGAGCTCAGCGGTGCCCTGCAATGTCATGCTGCTTCCTGCTGAACCCTGCTGCTTCCTGTTAAACCCTGCAGCTTCCCGCTACATCCAGTCACTGTTCCATTATTAATGTGACTATTATTGCCACTGTTCATCACACCCCCAACCGGCCCGTCAGACACCGCCTACCAAGAGCCTGGGTCTGTCCGAGGTTTCTTCCCAAGAGCGAGTTTTTCCTCGCCACTGTCGCACTGCTTGCTCTTGAGGGAATTACCGTAATTGTTGGGGCTTTGTAAATTATAGTGTGGTCTGGACCTACTCTATCTGTAAAGTGTCTCGAGATAACCTATGTTATGATTTGATACTATAAATAAAATTGAATTGAATTCGGGACTACACTCACAACATTCGGGGCTGAAGACCCGGCAAAATCGGCTGACGCCGCTCCTTGTGTAAACCGGGACATTTTAGCGTCCCGACAGGCTTTTGTTGGGACTCGGGACAAGCAATTCATAATCGGGACTGTCCCGGTCAAACCGGGATGTCTGGTCACCCTACATTAGATACATCTGTCCTTTGAACTCTAATAGTTGTTAAGATATTTCACCAAAAATGACAATATTATGATGCCACTTGAGGAAAAGTTAAGAGATATGGGGCCCTATTTTAACAATCTAAGGGCACGGCGTAATGCGCCGGGCGCAGGTGCGTTTAGGGCGTGTACAAATCCACTTTTGTTAGTTTAACGGCGGAAAAAAGGGTCTGTGTGCCAAGCGCATAGTTCAAAAGGGTTGTACTTAGTGTCTTCATTAATCATAGGTGTGTTTTGGGCGTAACATGCAATAAACCAATCAGAGGTCATCTCCCATTCTCTTTAAAAGCCAGGCGCGTTTGGACCTTGGTGCATTGCTATTATGATGGAGGATTTGCTAACCAGGAAGGAGAGATTTTCAGGAGACGAAACTGAACTGAAGCTGATCAAATATGGCACGAGCACTACACCACCAAAACTCCATAATACTATTTTTTAGCTGCTGCGCGTCCCTGTGTGTGTGTAACAAGCATAGTGTGCACGTGCATTTTACTAATATGCTGTTAAAATAATGAATTGCTGCATTATTGATTTTAGAACAGGTTTATTTGGTCAATGGTGCAATCACTTTCCGCTGCCTGAAGATAGCAATGCGCCAAGAATGCACCTGAACACAACTCACTGTGAGACCAGCACGCCCATGGGTGCACAGTGCATTTGCTATTTAAATGACTTGGGCGCTGGTCGGGAAATTGACAATTTTCAGTCCGGACTAAAGTAGTGGAGCAACCAACCAACTGACATTGCCATCCCTGGAGCCACGCTGTTAGCATGGCTGATAATATAATCTATTCCATGCAGCTGACCAGTGAACATGGTCTTAATACACCAAAATGCTGACTTAACTGTCATAATCCTGTCTAACAGCTGTCCACACAACATAAATTTGTTGGCTTAGTGGAATTGGAGAGACTTAAGTGCATTACACAGAGCAAATTTACTAAGTTATCTGGGTAAAACCTAGAACTTTGTTTTGTTTTTTCCTCCAAACTCATCTGGAACATCAGAAAACCAACAGCTCAAGAGGTGCATTCGCTCCTCTTGAGAGAGAGAGAGAGAGAGAGAGAGAGAGCACATTCACACAGTACAGGCTTGGTTCACACAATTGAAATATTGAAAGGTTGCCTTAAAAAGTGAGTTTTCAATTGTGATGTCAAAACTTCTTTTTTTAATTCTATATCTTGGCAGTGCATACCTGTACTACACTCCTCCATGGCTGGGAATTCAAACCCACTCAATTTGCTGAGGCTAATAACAAACACTGTTGCATGGGATAGCAGGAAACATGGCTGCTGCATGTGAGAAGTTACAGTATCTTAGGAGTAAACATTTGATTTGCAATGTCCCATTCCATTATCTGCTGGTCATTTCTACACATAATCCCAGGCATTTTGGTTAGATGTTAAAGTTTGAGCAGCTGCAGATTGATTGCTCCAGAGGTGAAGACAGTAAGAAATGCTACAGTACATTATATGAAATATTTTCTGCCCCACGTTTAGCATGTTTGTGTGTTCTCTCATCAGTAACTGGAAGTCTCCATTGAAGTCAAGACCCAGATCAGTCCTAGCCATGACACCAACAAATGACATGTTCTAAAAAATGTCAAGACCACTATTGAAAAGACACTTAACTTTTAAACTATTCCATTGACGCAAATGCTGGTTTGGCAGTAACTAGACAGTGGCAACACTTTAGGGTTTGAACTTCTCTCTTCTCAGTATGAATGCCTCAGAGGAAACATCTTTTATAGTTTTTCTCAAAAAATAGTTTTTAAAGAATGTTTGGTGAATGAAGCCCAATGTCCTAAAGTGTGTGCCGTTATCCCCATTTGAACATTGATTGTCGTATCTCCCCTACTCTCGGGCGCTAACGAGTGTGGCTGTTTTGAACAAAAGGCTTTTGCCTTCAGACACAGTTGGACGACACGTTGTGCTAAGTGGTTCGTTTCGGGCACACTGACACCTTTATGCAAATAGAATGATTTAGGGAGACAAGCACAGAATTATTACAAGATAACATTATATATTATAATTTATTAATAGCTACTATACTGTGAAAAAGTTGGTTCTTGTAGCTTTTAATCAGTCTCCTTTAGAATTTTACCATTATACTGAACGCATCGAGTTGAATAAAAACAAGTCCTCCAACAACCTTTAAGCTTTTATCCCATTCTGAATATAAAGCTGTTCTACACTCATAAATAATGCAGGATGTGTAAAGCAGATGCATTACGTAGAGCTCTATTGTTCAGTCACTCTGTTAAATGAATAGGCGTCGCTAAGAGCCATTACCTGAAAGCAAAGCCTTCCCTGATGTCTTCTCTTCCCCTGTGCATTAGTTGACCAGAGTTGTTGTGTTGGGAAGGCAGGGGCTCTGGCCTGGTTTGACGGTCTAATGTTCATGGGAGACATGAACGTGACAGTGGTCTGTGGGTTATAAGTACTTGTTCATAGACAATATTGTGAGCCTGCTTGCCCTTTTCCTTTGAATACAGAATTAATTATTCATCCGCCGATAGGAAGTAAAGAGTGCGGAGGAGGTGTTTTTGTACACAATACATTCGGAAATCTTTTCAGATGTCAGGAAAGCTGAAATGAAGCAATCATGATAAATGGGAACAGTGGAAACAGACAAAGGAGCATCTTTATTTTAAATGAAAATGTCCTTGTATTACTGACTCCGGGAACCACATTTAAGCCAGCTACGGAAATTAAAAATGCAGAGTGTAAGAATTCATGCCATCATTTCCCCAATCGTCCTTCTATAACACTACTCAGTATCAGATCAGTCACCTGTTGGCTGTGTACCCCATCATTTATTTCACCAGAAGCCACCGGCAGTCCTCCCCCTAATTTTTTTGTGCTGTGGCACCACAGAGCCATTTATGTCCAGGGGTCAGACTATCTCTATAAATCTGTTCACTATCAAAACACACAATCACCCTGTCCTGTGACGTCAATGCTCAGAGAGGCTTGAATCACATCCTTAAATCCTAAACCATCACAACTTAATTTAAAAAGTTCTTTATTCATCAAAAAACAATTAAAATGCCTATCATATGGGGTTGTAATAAGTGTGTCGGGATGGATTTCATTGTTTACCCATTTTGTTTCCCAAAGCGAGATGTGAGATAATTTGAGTTTATAAATGTTACCTGATTTCACATGCGTTGTAATCAGCAACAACCTTTTCTTTTACTGGGACCTAGTCCAGCAAAAACCCTTATCCTGTCTTCATTTCACAATAGCTTAATAGTTTTGACTGCAGGAGAAAACCTACAAAAGTACTACAGATTCATGTGCAGGTGTTTTGACAGCGGCGATGTTGTGTGTTGTTTGGGGTCCTTGCCGCTACGGGACAGGTCGGCATTGCGGGTTGGGCGTGTGGCTCGGCTTGGGTTGCTTTCTTTTGGCTGGGGGGTGCTGCCGGGCAGCGCTTTTTCTGCTTGCAAGTTCCATTTTCACTTTCTCACAGCCTACTTCATTGAATAGTCCACCTACATTACGTCGACCAGCGTAGCGCGCGCAGTGCAAGCATAGGGGTCGGTGGAAAAAAATTCTAAGGTTCGACCAAAACCGAACCACATCAAAAAGCCCAATATTTGGCCAAATCTGAACCCAAACCCTGGATTCAGTGCATCCCTAGTCACTACATGCGACACCTTTCACGTTACATGTAGTGATTTTTTCAGGCTTTAGAGGCAGTTAATCACGACTGGAGTCAACTAGTGCTGAGATCGCATGAATAAACTGATCATGAATTAATGAAATGCTCAGCAATTGTCTGTCATATTTGCCAGTTACAATCTTGACTTGTTTGTCTTGGCCCCCCATTTGTCTTGGCCCTCCATGATTGTTGCTCTCACAGTCCACCAGCATGCAAACTGCAGCGCCATCCTGGAACACTGCGGACGCCAGGAACCGGTTGTAGGAAAGGAGGGGCAGCTGCTTACATGGCTGGAAGGATATCAGATGTAAGATCACTGAGACCAAGGGAGGTGAAGAAGGATAGAGAAGACAAGGAGGAGGAGGGGGGGTGTGTGTGTGTGTGTGTGTGTGTGTGTAATGGTGGTGGTAGGGTGCCAGAGAAATTGCACAGCGAGGTGCTGAAGAGGACTATAAATACAAACCTGCTGCCAGCACGGTGGGCAACCTCCAGCCAGGTCGGAGTCGTTGCCATAGCAGTAAATGCCATTTATCTAATGTATTGGCCTATTACCACCTCTCCTTTATGTGTTCCTGCTGAGGGATCCCCTGCAGTCTCACAGCAGGGCCACCAACGCACAATTGATTGGGGAGTTGTTCTATTTCTGCAAGCAGACCCTCACTCATGCTTCTGCCTCTTTCTCTTCCTTTATCCCACCCCTCCCTCTATCTGCCTATTCTTTTCCCTCCCTCTCTCTCTCTATCGGTCTTCTTCTGCCTGCTCCTCTTTATCTCTCTGCCTGCCTCCCTCTGTCCCTTCGCCTTTTTTCAGCCTCTGTCTCTTTACTCTCTGAGGACTGGCTACAGGCGCATCTAATTCAAACTGATATTAAAAGGCACAAGGCCAGCAAACCATTTCTCTGTAGACATACCATGAGCCCATGTTTTTCCACGCCGTTTATTTTCTGTCGTTTGGTCCCTTCGATCTCCTCTTTAAAGGGCTCCTCTGGGCTTCACTCGCCCAGCAAGTCCGAACAGAGTTTATATGTTACATTTGACGCTGACAAATTTGGCAGAGTAGCCATGAGTACGTGAGCACCCGTTCATGAGATATCCGGTTCTGTGATAAGTACCCCAGATATTGGCATACAAAAGCACTTCTGCAACAACAAAGGCAGAAGCCTGCCTTAAAAGTAATTTTAATCTTTCATAAGCTAGGCCAAGAATAAAACAAGCAATTATGAATTCTCAGAAGCCCAATTATTTAAGAACAATGCAAGGGGGATGGGAAGCATAATGTAGTGGTGCATTAAGCACTCATGTTTATTCCATTTTAAGTCAGCCAGTATCACTTTCTTAATGTAATTATTGCAAATAACCAATCTCTATCCCCCTCTGGCTTTACCAAACCACTAATGCTATTCCGCACCCCCCACAAAAATGCATATCAGCATGTTTTGTCTAATCACAAAGTCATTTGTGAAGCTCAAATGCAGTATAATGCATATGAGGAGATGTTTAAGGCCTCGAGGTCCTGTTACAGTTCAATATTAATACGATAATTTGATCAAGTTAACGCCATTGCAGACATTTCGTGGTTGAAAAATTTACAGTGCATATGGCTTGTAGTTGGTTTACCAGAAGCCTTTTGGAAATGCAGTAAGCTGCAAACTTTGTAATGGACAACGCAGCAAAAGAGCAGCCTTAACTACGTATGTATTATTGGGTTAGATGACAAACATTCTTTCTTATAAAAGCATTTAAAATAAAATAAAAATGTGCTAATGGACAGTTTCATATTCCTTTGAATTTTGCCAACTGTACTTAAGTACATTTTTCACGTATCTGTACTTTACTTAAGTAGACTCAATAGTAGGGCTGAACGATTAATTGCATTTGCGATAATATATATATATATATATATATGCATATGTTTTGTTCGCGAGTGAGGGGACAATGGAGCGGGAGATTGGTCGGAGAATCGGCGCAGCGGGTGCGGTATTACATTCAATCTATCGCACCGTTGTGACGAAAAGAGAGCTGAGCCAGAAGGCAAAGCTCTCGATCTACCGGTCAGTTTTCCTTCCTACCCTCACCTATGGTCATGAAGGCTGGGTCATGACCGAAAGAACGAGATCCAGGGTACAAGCGGCTGAAATGGGTTTCCTCAGGAGGGTGGCTGGCGTCTCCCTTAGAGATAGGGTGAGAAGCTCAGTCATCCGTGAGGAGCTCGGAGTAGAGCCGCTGCTCCTTTGCGTCGAAAAGAGCCAGTTGAGGTGGTTCGGGCATCTGGTAAGGATGCCCCCTGGGCGCCTCCCTAGGGAGGTGTTCCAGGCACGTCCAGCTGGGAGGAGGCCTCGGGGAAGACCCAGGACTAGGTGGAGGGATTATATCTCCAACCTGGCCTGGGAACGCCTCGGGATCCCCCAGTCGGAGCTGGTTAATGTTGCTCGGGAAAGGGAAGTTTGGGGTCCCCTGCTGGAGCTGCTCCCCCCGCGACCCGACACCGGATAAGCGGACGAAGATGGAAGATGGATGGATGGTATGTATATGTATGTATGTGTTTTTAATTATTTAACTGTCTAGTGTGTAATTGTGTGTTTTTCATACTATACAATGATTTATTGTTTGTCTTTGTTGAATAATACAGAAGACAAAGAGCTTAAAAAAATAATCGAATATCGAATCGCAATCGCAATATTTGGGGAAAAAATCGCAATTAGATTATTTTCAAAAATCGTTCAGCCCTACTCAATAGTGCATAGCCTACTTTTGACTTTTACTTGGTTACATTTTGCAGCAATTATCTATATTTCTACTCCACTACATTTCTACAATGTTCCGCTACATTTTCTGATCAGTTTCCCCCCCTGCCAAAACGTCTTCCTGACCGTCACACGTTTGTCTCACCAGTGAAGTTTGGTTGCCATAGATACTGTATATATGGGTTGCCATAGATACTGTATATATGGGGCTACGCTGATCCAAGCCGGTGTTCTGTCGATTTATGCTACCTATCGAGATGTGCTACTTAGCGGTTCTGCGCATGCGCACGACCCACAAGCATGGTCTGATTCCCCGCCCATAAATCTATGCAACCTTGCGGTCGGACATACGGCCAATACTGTGGTTAATAGAGTAATATCTAATAAATAATTTATTCATTGTACCTTTTGATAGGGTATATTTGTCTATCAGAATACGCTACCACTGAAATATTCAATAAATATAATTTAATAGAATATCAAAATATGCTCCTTATCTCCTGACAGTGCACATGGAGTGAGTAGTGGTGCAATATATAATGATTCTGTTGGGGGAGCATTATTTGATAGGGTTTATTTGTCTATCAGAATATGCTACCACTGAAATATTCAATAAAGATATAATGGAGTATCAAAATATTCTCAAATAAACATAAGATGTCAATACTGTTAGAGTTATACCTCTATGGGATTCAGCCTGCCTGCACATTTGGAAATATGCAGGCAAATATATCACATAAGGAAGCACATTTCGATAGGGCAGCGCGACTCAATAGACTCTACTATCGATTTACGCTACGGTAGCATTTTTCGACAAGGCAGCATAGATCGTCAGAACACCGGCTCCGGTGCTGCAGAGCCCGGGCGCAGCGCCACTGACCCTCGGTAATACAGCCTCCGGTAAAAGTGAAAATGAAAACGTTTGTTTTTATTATTCCCGTTTTTAAATCAAAGTTGCTATATATATTTCTCTCCACAGCGTTGTTTACTCCTCCGCCAGGCTGCGTAAGACGCGTTCATATCTTATTTATTTGGCTGGACCTCTTCACATCTCCCCATGTCTGCTGCTTCACACACTTTATTTGCTTACTTGCACGGTTAAAGAAAATAAAATACATCCATGAATAAAACCAACCGCATTCCGATTCTAACAACACAATTCCGTTTTATGCTGGTTAGGATAGGAACTTCTTTTAAAAGCCAGGCCTTGTTTACTAAAGTAAATATGTCTCTGGTTATTTGTACTTTTATTTAAGTACTGAGATTCAGTACTTCCTTCACCGCAGCTCCGACAATCTCCGAAAACCTGTCTGCCAGGAGGTGAACAGGAAGTGTCATGTCCTTATATGGGAATTTGCGGGGCGTTTTCTTATGCTAATTAGGAACAACTGGCACGCGCTTTCAGTTACGAAGACGTGGGATTCATCAATCCTAAGAACACAGATGCGAACAATTCTGCTGTTTAAGAACTCGTCATGAATCAGACATAGAATTTTCTTAGGAACCTTCTTAAGAACATATTTAAGAGAAAACTTAGGAAGATATTGGTGAATAAGGACCTGTGTTCACAGGCAGTCATATAATTCCTTTTATATGCAGTGGGCACAGTAAGAGTTGCCACCTATTTGCCATTGTTTATATGCACCAGCCTGACAGTCGGTCAGTACCAGTTTGTACTGAGAGCAAGAAAACTTTAAAAGACAGGAGAAACTAGTCTACTTGTATAACGTGATGTTGAAAAAACTAAGATTAGATTTTGGCACAGACTCCATCTGGGGATACTGACCACCAGTCTGATTGTTAATGTTTGACTTCTTAATGCTGGCGTTTGGATATCAACATCTGGAGTTTGCACAGGTGCAGCTAATTTGATTAAGTAGAGAATTGCTGATTAATTATTGCTTGCTGCCAGGCTTACTTGATATAATGTGAACCAGACTGATCTTATGTAATCATATTATTAAAGGGGTGTGGGACGATACATAAATGGATAGGAGCAAAAAGGACTGCCACAGAATGAATGAATGAATTTTAAAAAGAGAGAAAATAGTAATATATTGGCATGCACACAGGAATAGGTTATGCAGTTAGCTGGTTACTTTGGATTTAAAATGTACAGTAATCATTACTCTTATATACACATTTATCATATTTCTTGGACTAAGGCTGTCTCATTTTAAGTGAATTAGTGATAAGAGTCTGCAGCCTTTTTGTTGGAACATTTGGACTGACAGTGTACAGTGAGAGGACAGGCTGTGTAGTGTGAAGCACAGTGTGCACGTGTCTGGATTTTACAAATGCTCCACTCTTCAACCATAGAAACTGACTCATTTTGATTGATTTATTTTAGTTTTTGTTAAAAAATGCCACCATAAGTTGTTTGTTCAAGCAGCAATTACGACATATAGTTACATTTATAGTGCCGGCGCCCTCTAGTGACTGTAGTAATTATGATGGAAGCAAAGCAGGAATTAATGAGGTAGGTTGGGGTGATGGATGCAGGGGCGGGGCTAGAAGGGGGGCACGGGGGTGGCAACGCCCCCCCAAGCCACCCCCCAATCTATTGGGCTAGAGTGCTGTCAATCTGACAACTGGGATTTCCATTGGATCAGAGTACTGTCATTTGGCTGCCTGTTCCGCCAATTTTCCCAGCCTTTGTCACATGACCAATTAACGTTTCCATGACGACTATCCAAAATTATGATAACATGGGACCAGCCCTGAAATAGTTTTTTAAAATAGTGGCCTATAGAAAATGTGTATTGTATTCAGATATACAATTTGTTTAAAATGAAACTAATAAGGAATGTGATGTTTATTTAGCATCATTACATTGTGTTGTTCTATCCTATACAATATTTCCTTTATTTCTAAGCAGATTTTCTATGCTGTATTATGATGAAATGTTCCCCTGCCCCCCACTGACTGATTATTGGTCCCCCACTGTGCCACCCCAGTTTAAAAATCCTGGAATCGCCCCTGGATGGATGAGTCAGAAAAAACAGGACTTTCACTCAGGAGACGGGGGTTTGTGTCCTGTTTGAAGACAAAAGTAAACGGCGAGGTTTTTGGTTTTTTTTACTTTACGGAACAAACGGAATAACTTCACGTTCTGCATCAAGTGCGTTACCGGAAGTGAAACATAACAAATGGACTGATTGTACCCAAACCACAATCTTTTTCTAAACTTAACCAAGTAGTTTTTGTGCCTAGACATAACCAAACTGCAACCGTTAACGACATGTTTAAAACCACTCCTGTGGGTCGGATTTCCTGCCACCGCTAGGGCGCTAGCTTATGAAACGCTCTTGTGGGTCATGTTAGAGGATAGGAATAAATGACCAATATCTTTGTATGGTTTGGAGGACCTGTTGAAGTATTTGTATCCCACCACAATACTGTCAGTTAAATATAGTGATGGTCAAGAGATCAGGTTCTATAGCAGAAAAGCGGTTGTGTTAAACTTTCTCAGGCGTTTTCACTCTGCCAGCTGACTTCTGCTCAGGTTGAAGTTAGGTGGAGCTATGCTGGAATTACCTGAAGTCACCAAACCTAGATTGATCAAGGTGTAGCTATTCCACCCAAAACAAGTGTCACAATGCTAATGGGTTGGTCAAATGGATTTCAGTCTGTGCAATTCCTACGCAGTCCTCTCAGGCACAATATTGAACATTACTTGTGTGGGCTGACCATAGGTGCAGAAGGTCTTTACTGCACAAAGCCAATAATACGCAGGTCACTTAAGTGCATGTAAACAGTGAATAGTGTAGTTTTCTTGTCACAAAGGCAAAATAAATAAAACAAATGGCAAGATCAATCTTTTTTCCAACAAGAAAAATAAATTGGGAAGAATGAGAAAGTTGCTCGGTTCAATGCTAAAGAGAGGCAAGTGCAGTAGCACGACAGCAGAAAACATTTCTTTGATACCCAATAAGATCACAGTACAGATTAGGTGAGCACAGGAGGCATTTAAACTGAGCTTTAGTCTGAGAAAGTGATGAATGGGCAGTGGTGGAAAGTAGCTAAGTACATTTACTCAAGTACTCTACTTGAGTACAATTTTGAAGTACTTGTGCTTTACTTGATTATTTCAATTTTCTGCTACTTCTATTCCACTATAATTCAGAGGCAAATATTGCACTTTTTACTCCACTGCATATATCTGATAACTTTAGTTACTTTGCATGTTCAGATTAATAATAAATTGATATAACAAAAACATGATGATGTGTTATTATAGATTGAGACTTTTTTTGATCCCCAGGGCGACATTCCCAAGCTACCCAGTATATTCAGTAGTTAAAATTAGCCCCACCTTAACCAGCTGTAACATTACAGTGATGTACCCATGACTGCATCCATAATTATAATCCAATAATATAATATACATTATAAGTACTTTCACTTAACGCAAATTGTGAACGTTTTCTTGTAACAGAGTATTTCTACACTGTGGTATTACTACTTTCACTTAAGTAAAAGACCGGAGTACTTCTGTCGCTTTCGGTGACTGTGTTCATACTAACTTGATGACGCCAATTGGAAAGAATATTTCCTATATCTGGTATTTTACAAAGTAGGCTATTGCTGTATACAATTCATTGATTGTAATCATCGTGCATATTACTGATTTTTACCAATTTCCATGGAAAGTCCAGCTAGTGACACTGTGTGTGTGCTTACCTTCTATCTATACCCATCTGGCAGTCAAGATCCTGATTCTTCTTCCCCTGATCTGGTATTTTGTGCTTACAGTAGGGAAACAGCAACTTGGAAAATGTACAGATCACATAAATCACATTGTATCATGTCTTTTCAAATGCAAACCATATGCAGTATGTTCTTGTATCTTAAAGGGTAACTACTGTTTTTTTTCAATCTATGTTCCTATGTGTTTGTGTCTAAGTGACTGATGGGAACAACAATCTGACATTAGTCCAGTATTAAGTAAGATCGCTGCAGTCGGCAGTGGAGAAACAAGCTACAATGTAAGTTAATAGGACAATTGTCCAGCTTGTATTTACCTTCACAAAAGTGCTCGTTTTGCCGCTGACAGACTCAGATTATTATTCTAAGTATCTGACAACATTATGGATTGTTGTTCCCATCAGTCACTTAGACACTAAAACATAGGAAAATAGGGTCCAGGTTGAAAAAAACAGTAGTTACCCTTTAAAGCAACTGCATCATAAACTATATGAAATCAACTATATCAACTCATTCATTGAAATTCTTTGATATAAATCCTGAATGTGAAAGTTAGAAGTAAAGCAGTAGTTAGTTACCCTTAGTGAAATTGTCTTTTGTCAAAATGAAGGGTTTATTTTTGTCACCTTGTTTGATGGAGTCGAGCAGCTGCCTGTGAATAGTGAATTATCGCTCCACTCTGTCGTTCGGCTCGGTCTTCATATTGATACATCAAAGAGTCCCAGCATGTTTCAGGAACATTTAAGGTTTTAGATGTAGCACTGCTAATTATTCCTGACAGTAAACATAGCACATTCATATGTTAATGATGTTCCTATTTTTCCTCATAAACTCTCCTGTGTCATTCGTTTGGCTGAGAAATGAAGATCGGCTGAATGGAAAATGACCTGCGCAGACCGTCGTTCTTACTGTAGACTGTAGATTTAAATAGTCATTCACCAGATTTCTTCAACATGTTTCTCTCTACATTCCACCATAATTGGCAACCTGTTT
This sequence comes from Perca flavescens, assembly GCF_004354835.1. Lineage (NCBI taxonomy): Eukaryota > Metazoa > Chordata > Actinopteri > Perciformes > Percidae > Perca > Perca flavescens. The sequence continues at coordinate 936,090 of NC_041331.1, forward strand.
TTAATTTGCATCAAGTCTCTACATGGCCCCTTCAAGGAACAGACTTCTTGGTTTTTGATTTATATTCTATTTTTTTCTGACTGCTCACATTCGAGACAATGTCTGTGAAAAACAGTCAATTTATTCATCTACAAGGAGCAAAGTAACAATCACTTTGACTTTAAAACTGGAGTGAATGTCTGTTGAGAAACAGTGGAAGCAGTTTTGCCATCAAACAGGAAGTGAAGATGAAGGTTTGGTCTTATTAGACCCAATACTATAACCTCTAAAATCATACACAGTGTATGGGTGTTGATATTGTCCCAACTGAAAACTAAAGAAACGGTTTTATTTCCTACAGTATATACAGATATGAGGATCCTGTGAGGAGGGGGAATAATCAATGACTTGTTTACTGACTAAATGCTCCCTTGCTTCCTATTTAACCTTCATTTAGCTACATTTAAATAAAAATCATTGTGCACTTTATCTTTAAAAGGTCCTGTCAGGGTTTATACTAATGTTCTAAGTTATGCATTGAGATACTGTATTTAACAGTATCAGTGTCCAGTATGCTGTCAATGCAGGAATATTTTTGTGTGTGTTTTGGGTGCATGCACAAAGGAGACCCGGTCACTAACCTCTGGGTGACAAACACTTAAGAGGTCCTTCAAACTAAATAATAAAAAAAAAACGAAACATATGACCATTTTGTGATCTTCTATGGTTAAGGTCTGGCTAAGCGAGATTTTCCTCAAAAGAAAAACAGCAGCATCAGCTGTTTCAGTATATGGCAAATAACAGCATATGTTAAGGTTCACTTTAAAAAAACCTTCTAGCTTCTGTCCATCAGGAGAAAGTCCACTAAGGGAGGAGGTTAGGGAGGACTAGGAAGAGGTTTCTTTTCAGAATCAGAAATGGCTTTTTATAAGTATGTTTAAACAAAAACAAGGAATTTGACTTGCTAATGATTACAATAAACAAACAGTGCGGTACAATAAATATGTACAATAGAATTTATAAAAATAAAAATGCCATGATGATGATTGTTCCCTAACCTTAAAGTAAATAATTTTTTTTTAACATGACAACAAAGGCCCTCTTATCTTAACCAAGTCATTTTAGTGCCTAATCTAATCAGTCCTTGCAGCTTTGTCAGATCAGAAAACATTTTTATTTTAACAGTAATTTGTGACACTGTTAGTTGAAAACTATGATCTCCTATATTAACGTCACACATGACTAATCTAACTCATCTCTGTCAGAGAACTCAATTTCGGGCGACATTATTACATACACATAATTAGTTGTTTTGCTCTCAAAACAGCCATCTGTTGGTTTATCTGCACAGCCAGTACAGGAAAAGGTGAAGGCTGTGATATTACATGAGAAAATGATGCCAACACTCTACTCCCCATCCACATAATGTTGCCTGTTGGATTACTATGCCTGCAGCCACCTCACATCCCCCTTCATACTAAGTTAAGCAAATGCACATTTCTTCCAAGCAATTCTCTCAAAACAGCATTAGTTTGTCAGCATTTTGATGCTCTCTTCAGGCTGGGATTAAACGGAGGGATTAGATGTTACATTCAATTGCTGTGACTTTAACTGTGATTTACCCTCAGGTTAAAATTAAGAGCTTTATCATGTGTTTCACCAGAGCCCTAATTTGTTTCTTTTTTTTTTCCAGCTTTCCCATCTATGCTTTGCACTATCGATCTATTGATATTGCTCATATGACGTGTTAGGAAATGACAGGAGTTACTAATGTAGAAGCCCTGCGTTTCATGGCAAGCTTCTTGCACTGCCTCTGAGAAAAAAAAATTCTGAAATATTAAATACGTTTTCATTTTTTAGCCACAGAGAGGTACTTACTGTCAGGCCAGGCCTTACAAGAAGCAGTTTGCAATATTTGGGTTTAACGTTCCAAATTTGATTCAGCCTAGAAAATCTGATAAGGAACAGGCTGCAGTGACGGATATCTGTCTCTCCCAGTACTTGAGTACCCTGCCACCCCTATCAGCAATATGAAGAGCATAAACATGATAAAAGACTCCCATCTGCCATCTGCTGCTGTGATACCACATTATGATCTACACATAATGTCATGTCAAATGCCTCCAAAATGCACACATTAGAGTGGAACTTGAAACAGATTTGGCCCATATGGAATTAAACTATTATTTAGTATTGATTGATATAACTGTCCCATCTCCTAACACGTTTCTTAACCCCCGTCTGGATCAATCATACCTGTGCTGTAACCAGCGACAGGTGTTGCTCTGGGCCAGTGAGCTCTGCAGTTGCCAGTTTGGTTTCTTCTTAACCTTCCTGCAATTTATTCAATGAAATAAGCCGGTGCCCTTTACAGTGACAGTGTAATATCCATCCATGCAGAACTCTGCTCATACTTACAGATTAACACAGATGGCTTCAAGCAGTAAACAAAAAAGAAACAGTCTTTTCCTTTCACTCTGAATAAAAAAGGATGCTGCTTTAAGAACCATCTGGCTGATTGGAAGCTGCTGATGATGACTAAGGAATAAATTCTGGTAACCAATCACTAATCAGTGTGCATTGATTGTTCGCCTGATATCATGTTTGTCAATGGAAATTGAATTGAGAACAGCTTTTAAATTGGCGTGATTTTAGCCAAAACAAAAATCATCCAGAAGCGGTTTGTCAACATTTTAGCCTTTCTAATGGCCACAAATGTTTGAGGCTATTGTCTGTCCCTGTCATCTGTACACATACGGGAATGGGTATCAGCCTGCAATGTATGTGCTGCTGAGGAGCTTTCTTTAATGGTCCACTAACAGCCATATGCTGGTTCATCTATCATCTGCAACCCTACCTGAGTGTCCTGACAGCCTCCAGAGTGACGCTGCTGTTTAACCTGCAGACCTGCTGTTAAAAACCTCGAGCGGACGTAATTAGAAGCTCTGATTGCCTCTTCTTCTTCTACTTCACCTGTCTTCCTCCTGATTCACCTGCAAAACCTTTGCTTCCTCAAACCTCTATTAAAAGGATAAAGCTGGCAGTATTCTATATTTTTGATATCGTCAACAAACCCCACGAATAGACCGAGGATTATTTGGGACAGTTGTAGTGTCCCACGCCCTGCTAATTTTTGCATCCAAAAAACGTGACACATTGCATTGTGGGATTGTTAGCAGAAAGTAGTGTCCATGCCCAGGCTGTTCTCATGAACCATTCGTACATATAGCTACAAAAATAAATGCACTGTAATTTGTATATATTCCACGTATTAATTGCTGCATGCAATACCTTGACTGCTGCTGTATAAGAGAGTTGTGGTCTGCATAGGGAGGACGTTATCACGGATGGGTGGGTCATACAACATATGGCTTTCAAGCAGGGGAGCGGAGTTTGTGTCCTGGGAAAATCACAAAACTTTCACCTAGGAAATGTGCGTTTGTGTTCTGGGACTACTACTTAAGGGAGCCGGTGTTTTAATCTAAACCACAATCTTTTTTCTAATCGTAGCAAGTCGTTTTGGTGCCTAAACCTAACTATCCCCTCGGCACGACGAGCACCGTTGGTCGGCTAAACTTAACAGCAACAGCCTCTGAAACGACGGGTCCCTCATAGTGCACTGTAGTCGACTCACAGTAACATTTTCTCTGCTAAATTTAACTGTACAGACCGCTCAACATAACTGTCACGTGACCAGCTGGCAGTCAATGTAGTTTCGTAGGATATCATACACATTGTTGTGCATAGGTTTTAGTACAATATCATATGAACCTATTGATGAGAATGCGTTGCCATGCCAATTTTTACGGGCACTATGTAATACATACATTTTTACATGAATCTAGAAACTCAAATAAAATTGCAGATAGTAAATAATTTCCCAGAATTGCTGGGCAATGTAGTTTTCAGCAAACATTACATGACAGGAGTCCATCGTGCATTTGTTGGGGCCAATTTTCAGCTGCAGATTAATCCACATTTGGTGTCCTGGCAGTATTTATGGCAACAGGACGGAAAATGTGGGATTGACTCAAGATAAACTACTAGAGATGCACCGATTGACCGGCTGGTGTCCGGAATTGGCCGATTTTCACGTGATTGTCCATTACCAGCAACCTGCCGGTCAGTTTAACATATGCAGATTTTATTTTTAGAAAATAAATATTTGTGTGTGCTGTAAAGTGGTTAGAAAATATGAAATTGGAATCGGCTAAAATCGATATCTGCTGTTCAAACTCAATGAAGAATCGGAATCAGCCTAGAAAGTTCTAATCGGTGCATCTCTATAAGCTACAGTACAGTGCCCATGTTCACAGTAATAAGAAAACCTGTCAACCAGTGCAGCGGCTCATTGATCAGTCTTTAGTAAAAAAAATATTCTTCTTTTGGACATTCTATAAAATTAGATGCATTTCATACACAAAAGATAAAAACACTAAGCAACTGTCATGTTACTATAATATGTGTATTTTCAACTCCTCTCTGCTGCATGTCGAGGTAAGGTAGTTAATTAGATAATTGTTAAGATCGTTATCTAATATAACATCACCTACAGAAACATATCAAAACAAAAACATTAGGGTAAATACATCACCGTAACACAGAGACAATAACATTAAGCTTGTAAAAATTAAAGAACAAAAGTAATCGCCAAAGATCAAAATAAGCCATTTAGGAGGAACAAGCTAGCAAATTAATTAAAGCCTCACCCTTGTCTTCTGGGCTGCACAGTGGCTTCACGTCGCCCCTGCTAATTCATACAATCAATTACTTTGATCTAACACTTAGGTTTGTCACTTTTGATACCCATAAATGCTGAATCACTGTCGCAGTGCTCAGGGACCATGAGCCCTGACCATCTTACTATTACTTGCTTGTATTGTTCTGGATCCACCAGTTTATTCTACATTATTTAAGGAATGTTGCTTTGGATAAGGGCTTTAGCTTAATGTGAATGTAAAAATTTGGGAATGCAGTTAAGTTTTGGCACGGTGGGGCCTGATACCAAAACAAGTGACATACTCAGTGGATTTAAATGCAAGCCCCAATTTAGTGTGCATGTAATTGCTGTGATTATGTGGTGATTACGTTATGTAGATTACACACCTGTTTTGGGCCCCCCACAGGCAATTCCTATTTGACTGAGAGACGGAAATGATTGACATTGATTCCGGTTTAGTTAAGCTTTCTTTGTAACACCCTCACGGATTGGCATTCTGAGTCTGTAGGATGTTTGATAACTACAATAATAAAACCTTCAGAGGAGGGATCAGTAGGTGCTTTCTTATCCTGATTTTAAATCGTACTATTAGAGACATGAGTTGGTATTTAGATTTTATGCATTTCGCTGTTACCCAGATTGAATTGCAGTGAGGGCAAAACAGAATAAGCTTCAATTTTAAGAGCACAAATATTACAAATAGTAAGAAACGCAGGACATTAAGTAGCCTGACAATATTCCTGGGACAGATGTTCTATGAATATATAAAGAATCAGAGCAAAGGAGAAAAGGTAGTTAGGCTATTTCTTCAGTGAGTTAGATTAAGGAGGAAGATGTGGGTGGGGGTATATGAGATGCAGTGTGGTGATTCACTGGTTTGCTGACCCAGTTTGGAAGAACTTCAGCATGTGTTTCAACAATTCACCCTGACAACCAACAATATGACCAGCTCCAAACTGGTCATACCGTAGAGTTTGGCTGTCAGCGCTGCAAGTGTAATAATGTTCTCTGTCTCCGGGTTATGATGGATGGAGCAAGGCCTGGTTTTGGCACACAAACACACAGACAAGATTAACAGGTCCTGAAAACACCAGTTTCCAGGTAGTAACAGTGTTGTCAGTCCAATAAGAATTACTTTTACAGTCACGCTGTGTGTGCTGCGGCAGCAGCACACACAGCATAACAGCACAATGTTGCTGATGGTGTATTGCCTATACTGGTTATCAACTCAACTATGTACAGCTGCACACAGCAGTTAGCTGGGCCTCTAGTCCACAGCTGCAACTTTCAAGGCTACATGATGGGGAGTATGAAGTGCTGGTCAGGCCAGAACTGCGAAATTCATTCGCATGTCCTCATTATAATAGGCTATGCTGGAATTGCTGGAATTTTGCTAACATAGTGGCAGCTTGCAGGGCAAGCTCAGTCTCTAACCGAGCAATAGGATGCTAGAGATGTTTCAATCAACTTTTTTTTGGACCCCAATACGAGTCCTTTAATGTTGAGTATCTGCCGATACCTCGTCCAGTCCGATACTTAGTTACATGACACAGCCGCCCAGTGCACACTAAAGCTACAACCTGAAAGATACAACTCCATAAAGCCCATCCCTCTCTCCTCCCACACCCGTGCCTACAACCTATTAATCAAATAATTATTAATTTCTTATACTGCACTGTAACTTTTATTCTTGTATATTCTTATTTTAGCCTGTTGTATTTTCATGACCATTTATAATTGCTCTTTAAATGTTTTATGTAAAGCACTTTAAATTGCCTTGTTCTTGAAAGGTGCTATAGAAATAAAGTTGCCGAGACAACTTATAACCTCAAGGAAAAATACTGCCAGCGCTCATGGGACGATAACTCATCACACCGCTAGTATACATTCAAATACAAACATAGCAGCAGCAGAACACATGCAGTGTTTAAATATGATCAAATATGTATCTGACACCAGTGTTGTAGTCGAGTCACCAACTGTCGAGTCCAAGTCACCAAAGAAGAGTCTGAGTCGAGTCACAAGTTCAAACAATATCGACTTGAGTTGGACTCAAGTTTTAGTGCAGGACTTGAGTACTCCATCACCGCCTTTTACACATAAAAGTATCCTATGTCCTTTCATGAATTTCATGAATGCTCAAATACGATTTCATAAATCCTCAAGTCCAAGTCAGTGTGGTAGCGAGTCACAAGTCCAGAGAAAAGCAACTCAACCTCATGTCCGAGTCCAGGACTCGACTACTCCATCTACTGTCTGACACACTGAAGGTATTTAATATCATTAATATGATATCAATGAAAAGATCAACTGAAAGGTTCCAACTGCTGAAATTGACAGGACGTCATCAGCTGGAGAGAAGACGCATCACTGTGTTGGAGTTGTTGGAATTACAAACATGCGATTGTACAGTCGTGCTACAGAGTGAAGTTTCTTCCCTCACACATGATCTTTGGCGGAGTACAGACACCAGTTCATGGCAAGAACCAAAACCCGACAACAGCCAAGTTTTATTTTGGCCCATCGTCAAGCTACTCACAGAATTAACATTAATCAGCAACAGTTGATAGGACTGCCGCCGGTGACATTGGCAACGGTCAGTCTTGGTTAGAGAAAATGAAGCTGCTGCCTGAATGTTTTGTACAGCACTTTTTGCTAGTAAGAGTGGAGCAGAAATAATAGATTCAGTAACAGATTTGTTTGTGTCAAAGCTCACTGAATCCATGCATTTTGTCAAACCCAAACAAATGTTCACAAAAAGCTGGCACTATAGAGCCCGACTGTCTAAAAGAGAGCAGCTTAGCGACAGCAGGCTGAGGGGGACAAACACATTAGAGTGTGGTAAAAGGATCAACATTCATTAGGTTTATTTTAGCCAATACCAATCCTTAGAATCATCTCAGAAGATCTCTAGTTAACACAGTTCATCAATGAATATTTATTTAATAGACCCTCCCACTTTGCCATTTGTCAACAGCGAGAATTTGTGCGTTAATTTCATTGAGTTTAAACTTGTCTTGTTTTACTGATGATGGCAATTCAACTAAAGTGCAAACATTTTGTTCAGAACTGTCAACTGTTTTAAATGCAGGTGTGACCCAGCTTTTGGGGGCAGCCTCACCATTGTCAATTTTCAAATGATGTCAGAGAGTATAACTAATAAATGCAAATGAGAGAAAAAGAGGGTTTAGTCAAAACCCCTAACCAAAAGAGGAAGTTCACAGATGAAAATAAATGATTCAAGGTTAACATGTCCTAGAAATTGAGTATTTTTTAAAAGGACTAAGCATTAGCTAGCATAACATGTTAGCAAGCAAGCACAGGCCTTATTAGTTTGATGAGAAGTCAGTCTGGGTAAGGGGAAGGAACCACGTCTTTGGTGAGTAAGAGGATTTAGCAGAAGCCCGGCTCATAAACAAACATAGGTCCACTGGGCAAGCAGCTCAAAACGACCAATATTTACGTTTGCTGTATGCCGGCAACCTTTCGTGCCTGTAGTAATTATTGCGAGAGCAAACAAGAACTTAAGGTGACAAAGTATAAGAGCAACAACTTCCCCGTAAGGAGGCAGGAACAAATACAGGACAGTTACATCCCTCATTTTATTAGTTCTACGTGACTCATTTTAAAGCTATAGTGTGTAGTTTCTGTCTCCCCCATGAGGAATTCTAAGTCATAACAACAACACTGTCGGCGCGTCCACATGATACAAGCCTTATGTGATCACACACAGCCCCTCCTCCAGAAGAGGTCTTTATCTTCACTCAAGTTTCTGCGCTGGAAAGTCACCGGACGCCCCAACCTCCTGAACATAGTCCTACTGAGAACTCCAGAGAGAGTTGTGTGGAGCTGATAGTCTTAATGAGCTTTGTAGCAACTCATTTGGCAACGGCTTGAATGTAACGGACGTTTATTAATATCAAATAGTTACGCACTAAAGCTTCAAGCCAATCCCTGAGGATTTGTTGCCTAAACATATCTAGTTCTATTCACAATGTTAACTACATGTCTACAACTGTGCCGGTTACGTTAAATAGAATAGTCACATGATTAAAACGTCCACTGTGCAGCAGTAAATGAAAATGGTAATTTATGTTGTTTTGGGAGTCATTGGAAATCAACCTAGTCTGTCGTATAGGTTTGAGGGCGTTTTGCAACAAATACATGTTGAGAACCTTAAAGTTGAGGTTTCAAAATAAACATAATTTATCAACTTTTTATTTACTGGAAAATATCCACTCTCCAAGGACCAAAGAAAGAATTAAAAGAAAGGAAAGAAAGAAAGAAAAAAGGACAATAGAGAGATTAGAATGGACCAAATTACAGATATGTTAGCATAGAAAAAGAGATGGGAGTTCAGGGGAATTGCAGAGCGCCGTTTACTCTCTCTGCCATAAGGGCAGGATGAAATATTGAACCAGATATTTTGCATGGCCAACAGGCTTTCATCAGTGCAGAATCTGTTCCCTTTAATGAGGCCAGAGCTAGTCCTCCGTGGTGCCATGAAGACAGGAACACAAGAAGGATAGAACTGTAGTCTGCTGTTGCTCTTTGCAGGCAAGTTATTGCTGCTGACTTTGTGGATGAGGGAAAAGCAAGTGAGAGATCTCACCACAATTGGCGAGTTCAGTTTCTTTCCAAAATGGAAGCATTTGTTAGCATAATTTACTCCTGATTATGATCAAACCCACTCACTAGCTTAATTCCTTTCGTTTCACATTTCCCCACCACAACAAAAACACCACCAAATATGCAGCTATTGTAATGGGGTGTTGGATATACTACACCTGTCCACCCCCGGCCCTCACCTCTTACCACTCTTGAATATGAGAATGGGCATTGTTATTTTCTTTGCTGAAAAAGCGTTTGCAGCCAACATAATCACGTCTGATTACAGGCAAAGAGCAGCCAGGGCTGCTAGCGAGGGGATAGGACATTTGCATAATGTCCCAAAGCATGTAGCACAGGTAAAGAGAAGTCATTTAAAATGGACAGAGCTGCAGTTCACACCTTTGGAGTGCTGGATACTGTGGTTGCAGGCTGCATGGCAAGGAAGATGGATGAGGCCTCATTAAGAACTTGCCTGTTATATACGCTGGTTAACACAATAAATGAACCATTTTCTTTCATAATGCAGACAATAATGCTTTGTCCAAATTCTCCCCCTTAAACCCTCCCCTTATTTCTGAGTTGGCTTTTGTTTGGAGTATCCCTTTAGAAAAAAATAGTAGTCATAACTGGTGGTGGGGAAAAAACTCCCCTTTATAAGCCAACAAAACAGAAACTATCCTATGTTTCAAGTGGTTTACATAATCATAAAAGAGAACACAGATTAGCAGTACTAGCACAAAATTGTTCTAGAGACTCACCAAAGTCACTCAGATATATCAGCAGGGAATCATGAATGTCTGAACCATCTAGTAGATGTTGAGATATGTCACCAGCTTAGTGAAAACGTTTACTTGCTGGTAGCACTAGAGTTAAAGTATATATTACAGTCTTGCGAGAGAAAACTCAGGTTGGACAGCTGTCTGGATTTACCCTGCAACACAAAGAAGCGGAAGGAAACGGAAAAGACATGCATCCGGCGGAATTTCCTGCAGCACTGGAGGAATCCCAGAAGTGAAACGCGAAGGATATAGACTAATGTTCACACCGACCACAAAGCGAATATTCATGTTGCGTTACTCGTGCAAGTTTGATCGCGGGATGATATTGGTATGATTTGTGTTTACCCGCAATGCTGTAGAGCTGTAGGCACCATCTGTTTCTTGTCTTCATCAATATGGCCAAAATAACCACTATTTCTGCTTTGTACCGGTTGTGGAAGTCCCAGACACGTTGGAAATCAAAAACAGCGTCATGGTTGGATCCCTAACATCAGGAGAAGCTCACAGCTCAGTGAACTTCGCTGCCAGGAAGTATAGCGTTAGGTCTGGATGATAGCTGCTTCCAGCGCTAATTGAGGTACAGATTTTGCTTTTAGTTGCAATAAACAGATCAAAAGTAAGCCAAAATGACTACAGCACGATGCCCATTTGTAAAAAAGTCTGAATGCATAGGGTACTTTGTCTGCTCTATCAGCAAGACGACAAGCAAACAACATTTTCTGAATGGAGTTTTGATCGATCAGGGCTATGCTAACAGCGTAGCTGCTCCATCAACAATACCAGGTAGTCCAACTTCCTCGCTTACTTTTCTCAAATCTCCTTGAAACCAAGAACGACATTGCTATCCCTAGAACAATGTCACTATGGCTAAAACATACAGTGGTGCTCATAAGTTTATGAACCCATGCTAAAGTTGACTAAAAAGAGGAATAAAAAAAAAAGATCTTTTGGAAATGGATCTTAATACCTTAATTAAAAAAATGAGGAAACCTTTAACCTTTAAGGACACCAATTTTATTAGTGAATTAATAACGTATCGTAAATAAATAAAATGTTCTTCCTTAAAATACAGGGGGCATAAGTCAGTACACCCCTGTGTTAAATTCCCATAGAGGCAGGCAGATCTTTTAATTTAGGCATTAAGATCAATTTCCAAATGATGATTTTTTTATTCCTCTTTTTGGTCACCTTTAGCATGGGTTCATAAACTTATGAGCACCACTGTATAAGACAATATGGCAGTGGTCAAGGAGCTGCTTGTGATTTTTGATATGTATGGGCAACAGTATATAAAGTCCAGTGGAGAAAAATGAGGATTTTATGTGAAGGATGCTCTCTGTGAGCGACACACAAAAGCAATAGTGAGCTGATTTATACAGGATGAATGCTGGAGAAATTAAAGTAGAGGTACTGTGGGGTATGTACTGAAAATTCTGACTAGAATGCAGTGTCAGCCATATGTAAAAAGAAATAAAAATAAAAAATTATAAGTGAAAAGAAAAGTAAGTAAAACAATAGCAGGGAAGAACTTCTGGCTTAATAGTACTGCACAACAATTGATGGTTTGATATCTCAACTGAATCAAAAAAGAAACCCAGGCATCATGGGGCCATTAGTATACAATCTTCCTTTCTGTTCTTCAGCCCTGTGGCACTAACAACTTTCAGGATTTGTGAGTGCAATAAAGAGACCATAGATTCAAGGTAATTTGCTCCACAATGAGGTGAGACCCAGAGCGCTCGCGGAAGGCTTGCTACAATGCCATTGCAGTTAACCTGTTCATCGGTCAAAACAAACAAGCCTCACTGTCAACTTATATCAGTGCTTTATTTCATAACCTTGGCGCAGAAATGAGAACCTCTGAGTGGTTTATAGGGGGGGCCGCGTTGAATGCTGGGAGATGCGGTAGCCCCCCTGAGCAGCAATCGCCCTGATCTACAGCAATCTATTGATCCAGCAAGCTTGTCCAATCAATACAAGAGAAGAGAAAAGGGGAAACAACATTAGAGGAGAAAATAGCCTATTTAAGGAGTCTGAGGAGTGGGAGAGGGTGCATACACATTTTGATAGGACAAGTGCTGTATGTGGATTCTGCACGCACATATAGGGCTAGATGAAAGAAAATGCAATTTTCCACAGAGACCAATAGAAAAGCTCTGTATTATTTCCTTAGGAGTGTCAGGAATGTAATGAGAAAACTAGCAGAGGGGAAAAAAAAAAGCAATGGAAGGGCTGGTCGGGATGAGATATGAGTTTAGGCAATGAAGCATTGCAGGCACGCTGCGATTGAGTCGTCCGAGTTAGGTGGACATTCCAAGATACGTTACTGCACCAATTAGAACAAGTCTGGTCTTTCAGCTCTGCGTACAGAGCTCTTCATATTGGGCAACAGGCTAACCAAGTGCATAAAAAGATTATAATTGTAACATCACAAGTTTGACCCACGGAACAACCAGTGTTTCCATAAACAGTGTTCTGTCAGAGTATTCCTAGTCTATATCCACGACCTTCCACTTCCAGGATTGCCCCGTTGCCACCAGAAATTACGCCGTATTTCCTTATTTTCGGCCAGATTTACATCACCTACGCTTTCTTTGTGTTGGAATTCTAACCTCTGGTGGATTTGTGAGGACTATGGTTAACTGCTCCTCAGATCTCTGCAGGGTAAATCCAGACAGCTAGCTAGACTATCTGTCCAATCTGAGTTTTCTGTTGCACGACTAAAACTACTTTTGAACGTACACATGTTCCACCAAAACAAGTTCCTTCCTGAGACTATTTAGCAGAGGCACCGGGGCTCCGTGCTGCCCCTAGTGCCGCCCAAGAGTGATTGGTTTAAAGAAATACCAATAAACCAGAGCATGTTTTTCTCCCATACAGGAATGTTGTGTGGACTAGTCAGACCCTCCTCCGCAGCGCTGTGGAGGAGGGTCTGGCAACACCAGACTAGAGTAACCTTAAGCTACAAACCGATCCCCTTCTTCTTCATTCACTGTCCATTTCTCTGGAAAGGAGCATTGCATCATGCTTAAATTGTAACAGACAGATGTTGAAGATGGATGAGATATTAAACCAATGTAAAATTCCCCTGCATCCAATGACAGGGCAATCAGATGTAGGATGGATGAGCTGTAGAGCACACGGTCATTAATAATAGTGATAGAACGATATCGGCCGGCAGATATATCGGGCCGATATTTGCGTTTTTACGTGTATCGGCCTATACGCGGCTGCTGCATTCGCCGATAGTTTTTTCCCAGCATTATTTACAGACAGGCGTCCACAGGCTGCTCTGTGTTGTTGGAGACGCTGTAGTTCACGTGCAGACCATGCACTGCCCCTCCCCCACAGCAGAGTTCTAGGCAGTCTTAAAATTACAACTCAAGCACTTTATTTCAATGGCTACTTTTCAGGTTTATTGTTTTCTTAAATTATTTAAATGTGTTGACAAAGGACATTTTGTGATGACATGATTATATCGGTCTTATAATATGTCAGCAAGCAATGCATCATCAAGGCTGTGTTGTAGATGTTGATGAAAGCCTTTTACCCATATGCAGTGCACCCATCCATATGATGCACATTGCACACATAATTTGGGTGATATGAATGTAAGATGATTGCAGAAGTGACACTGATCTGTGTTTTTGTTTATTATTTTTAAAGAAATGGCAGAGCAGATTCCAAAAACAAATTCAGTGTGGCAGGGTTTACATTTTTATGATGTAAAATTGAGGGAGCAAAAGCAGTATCGGCTCCACATATCAGCTCACAAAAACTGGCAGCCCGTATCGGTCATCGGCTAAGGCTGATGGAAAAAAAATTGGTATCGGCATTGGCACTAAAAAAATCCATATTGGTTGATCCATAATTAATAAAGCTTTAAATATGTGCAGACACTAGTGTTTCTACATGCAGGATATACTTGTTAGATTGTATATAAAAAAGGATAAACAGAGTTTAAAAGTTTTTCTTCCAAAAGGTTTAAATCACATTAAAGCACGGACAAAAACAAAAGTGTACCATGTAGTTGCAACTGCATTTAAGAAAAATAAAAAAAAAAAAATGATCTCAGTATGGGTCAATAATAAAACATGTAAGGTTTATTCAGTCTGCATATGAAATCTTCAAAAATATTAAGAACATCAGCATCGCCACCATGGAGAAAAAGTAGGTTAGATTTATTTTCCCTAGACACTGTTGTGCTTTTAATTGTCAACTTCATCCTGACAGCAGTTTTTAAAACCTTAACCAGACCTTTTTTGGCTAATTGGCTGTGACAACTCTCTTAGGTAACATTAAAGGAGGTAAGACTTTGATTAAAAAGGGAGACACCTTTCTATTACCAAACACCGGCATCACTGTCCTCATAATGTCTCATCTTACAGAATTGCCAAAAGATAAGACAATTAAGTTTAGCAAAGACAATGTTTAAGGTGCAAAAGTCTGAACAACTTGAAAGCATCTAAACTCACTTTCAACTCACTGTATAGCTGTATATTTTATAATTTGTGGAATACTTTTTTTAGCATGCTAGCCGATAATACTTGACCCTGCCTACATTAATTCCTGTCCCATCTACTTTTTTTAGTAAATTTCACTTTGGGAAATTGGGTCTCTGACTGCACCATTAAGGCCCCGACACAACTAACCTGGCTAAAAGTAGCATCTGGAATCACTGCCATCGAGAGCAAACACATCTGGAAACAGAACTATCATAGTTTATTAGCACTGTTGCAACATCCACTTTTTTCTACCCTTTTCAGCCAGAAAACTTCTCCACATACAAATTTATGAGACGATTTTACAAGTAAGTCTTTTAAATAAGCTGTGTGAAGTTATGGTCCTGTTAATCTCTATAAACAGATATCTGCATATAAATGCAGAATCTGTAGGCGACGGGACAAGATTTTTGTGTTCTGGTTTCCGTTTGTAGTCCGAGAAGTATTATAATAACTCCATTCATGTAGCATCTTTAAAAACTGAGTTAACAATGTCCTTTGACAGACAAAGCAAGGCCAAAGCAGTATATGCAGAGGTCAATATAATAGAGAGCCATTCATTCAACCTTTATTTATACTCGAGAGATCATCATAAACGACATTATGTCAATTACAAAGACAAACACAAAAAAAAAGGAAGAAACACCATCATAAGAACATAGAAAGCCACTAAAACTTTCAGAATTGGAAAAACAATTTGATAAACAAATTAGAACAACCATGTAAAAGAAAATACAATTATGTAAAGCAATTGCAAGTAGATGTTTGGTTTGGTTTCTAAAATCAGATTCCTAAATTGTCTAAAAAGGCACAAGTGGGTTGATTTTGAGAATGTGTAGTATTTTGTTCCACGAGTCAGGTGCACTAAAATTGAAAGTTTTTCCAAGTTCAGGCCGAGCTTGCAACAATAGCAAGACAAAATTTGGACAAATAAAAACAAGAAGACAGAAGACGCAAAACAGTAGAGAGGAGACAATGATAAATTACGTTTGAGTGGGCTTCGGTTGCATGCAGGTAAACAGTCCGTGTGGAGAGCAACAGCGGCAGAATGCATTGGCCGAAATGCAATCTCAGACGCAATCAGCTATCACCAGACAACGGTCATCCGTTTTCTCACTATTCCCCTGCTTTAAATGTGTTTTTCAATAGTCATGCAGCTCAGTAGTACAAATAACAAGTCTAAAAAGACTTGTCTCCTCTAAATCCTGAATAATTGAAGTAGATATATAATTAACACGGCAATGCTTAAATCAAAACAAAGAATTCTCTCTAGACGTCACACCAATGCTGTTCACCCGAGAATCTGTGAAACTGGCACACTAAGGCAACGCACTATAAAATCCAATCCAACATGCTTTCTGTCTAGGAGGTCATTGTCAGTTCCAATTTTTCTATGTTCCTTTCTCTGTAGCGAGCAGCAGCCTGTGTAGGAAAGCGGGTTTCTCTATCTGCATCACATAAAGTAGTGTTATCTGCTAGATCTAAGTATCAAAGTCAGATGCTAGAGAGTTCAGGGCTGGCAAATAGACTTTATTTCAAAATGAATTACATAAAAAATAAATCAACCCTCATTCAATAACAGGAAATTAACCAAACTACTTTTCTGAAGGACAGTTACTTAAGTCCTTGGTAGGCAACATTATAATAATACTATGTTTATTAGACCAATATTAATTGAAAAATTACTATGATGCATATTATTTAGGAGAACTATTTGCATCACTGCTAGCTTGGAAGGACACATACACAGATGTTTACAATTATGGATTATCATTAGGATTAGCAGCATTAGTCAGGTAATGCACTTTAACGTTTGTGCAGTTCATTTTACTTGCCATCCTGTTAGCACCACTGTGACACACACACACACACACACACACACACACACACACACACACACACACACACACACACACACACACACACACACACACACACACACACACACACACACACACACACACACACACACACACACACACACACACACACACACACAAAATAATGTTCCAATTCCACCCTGCCCAACAGTGTTAGTCATTTTTCATAATTCATTGAATGTTTAAACTCTTTAAAACCTTCTTCTCTATTTGACATTTTTACCCTCTTATACGAAATAATACTGAGCCAGAAAATGTCTTCCATAAAAGCTTAAAATATTACATATGACTCTACAGCAATTAGCTCTCATTCTCTGATGAGGGCCTCTTTATTTTACATTGTCTGGGACAGAGGAGATGCAAAGCAGGCCATTGTATGAGGAGCTCATTAAGCTACTAAGAGTTTCGCTCCATCTAAATCATGCGGCTGACGCGTCTAATAGGGTCCAAATAAAGTCAGCTCATTTATGAAGCAGTTAACGTGTTCAGCAGAACTCCAGTTGTAGGCCTGTTTTTATGGCTATTATGCTATTCAAGACAGTGTTTCTCATTTTTCAACAGTCTACAGGGAAAATCCTCATCACTGCAGTTGGAGTCTGTGGAATTGAGCACATCTCAACAAGAGTAGGGGAAAATATTGGCGGCAACTATTTGTTTGGAGGATAAGGCATTAAATGCATTTGCATAATCTGAGCAGTGCTGCAGCTGTCCCGCCACAACATCAACTCATACGGCTCTAATTTTACTCTTATCATTTCTCTGCTGAAAGAGGAGCAGCAGAAATCATCCATTCATCCCTTTTACATTTATTAGCATGACTGCATCCACTGAGTCTCTGAGCTGCCACTGTTCATGTAGAGAGTGTGTCTTCTGGGAGAGATATCATATGTTGTTTTATGAGTGTGTTAAAAACTAGTGGCCATGAAAAACCACAGACATACTGTTAAGACAACCTTTTAGATAGGGTGAGACAAGGCCCTCAGGAGTGCTTGTGTTTTCACAGAGGTGTCCTTACATCATAGAGACATAAAACACCATCTTCCAGATATGAGACACTTACTGATGCAAGGTGTACAAGGGCTAAAGAGAAAAGGGATCTTGGTGACCACAGGACTGCATATTTTATTTGTACAGTTGTCAGGTTCAATAAAAACAGCAATGATCCTGCAGAAATGAGGTGGGAGAAGTACTCAGATCTTTTACTTAAGTAAAAGTAGCAATACCACAGTGTAGAAATACCCAGTTACAAGTACAAGATCTGCATTTAAAGTATTATCATTAGTATTAGCAGACTATACCTAAAGTAAAAGGAATAATTATGCAGATTTGAATATTTTCTTGGATAATAACTGGATTAATTTATGTGTGAACATTAATTAATTGTTACAGCTGGTAAAGGTGGGGTTAATTGTATGTACTTTATATACTGCTGGGTGGCTTAACCTATAATATTACATCATCATTTATCAGTTGATTATATTTTGGAGTAATAATTAGAAAGTAACTAGTAACTAAAGCTGTCAGATAAATGTAAGAGTTAAATTGCCTCCAAAATGTAGTAGAGTACCGTACTATAAAGCAGCATAAAATCGAAGTACCTCAAATTGTATGTAACCGTGCATTTGTTCTTTGTGTTATACATGGATATCTGGAAATGTACAATTGATGAAAAGGCAAGTAATGTGTTCACAAAGACAAACACAGCAGTCATGACAGAAAATGATGGCCACAGCCCTGAGATACTGTTAGTGTACCAAGGGCTTGTGGCTGACACATAAACAAACTGCATACTTGCATGACCAGCAGACACAGAGCAACATGAGAAGCCCATTGGGATTGAAAATCTGGCTGTTGGAGCCAATATGGGTACTCCAGTGATTTAGCATCAAACTATCAGACTCATGATAGACAGATTTAACAAAGGATTCGAAGCAGCAGAACCAGAGATGTCTTTGTTATTCCACGCATTTGTCTTCTTTATCAAAACACTCGGCCCCTACATAACCCACAATGCAACTCGACCCCCAAAAGTGGGCCATGCTATTAGCTAGCCAGGTTTTAAGCCTAGTTACTATTATAATTTCAGCGCTACTGTAACACTAAGTCCTGGTAAAAAAATTTTTAAAAAGCAATTAATTTGGTTGCCTTTAAAGCCCTCCTGACAATAAACAAATGTATGCTTCGACACAAATTATTAAGAAAACAACACCCCCCTTCAAGTAAATTCAACTGTAATATCCACATGTCCAAAAGGTTTGTCCAACTCAAAAAAGGTCCTCCTTAACAAGACTGCATAATCAAACTCAAAAGAATCAAACTCACCCAAAGTAGTATTGGGAAATGGTAATCCGGCCTTGGCTTCACTTCTGGTCCCCGGCTCCATAGTTACAGTCCTACAATCACACTGATTTCCTTGACACGTATACACATAAAAAGGAGCTAAATGCTTTTTCCCTTCTCAACAGAAGGCTGCCCAGTTACTCCACCTCCACAAATGTGTACTTTCTCGCCACCCCAAACAATTCTCTTCCCCTTGTTCCCCAGACCACGCCCCCTTACACCTGTGATCCTTAAGGAAACAGATCACCTGACCAGTGTTGGCTAAGTGAGATTATGCATGGAAAAACAAGTTACATGGGTGACATAGATAGATAGATAGATAGATAGATAGATAGATAGATAGTGCATGATGGTGGACTGGTTACAACTGCCGTACTGTTAATCACCACTTTGTTGGAGTAGACACAGTTTCAGAGACAATCTGAAGTCATTTTATCTCATATTTCATCACATTTGATTTTTCCTCAACAAAGTAACATAAACCTGACCCTGACATGGGGTGTGATGATGTTTCTTCTTTCTAGCTCACTTGGTAATATCTAGAAAGTTGGGGTCAACAAACAGTAGTGTGGAATTTCTATGTCACTCAATTGAAAAACATTATTGAAATGGGTTCATGTACCCTGTAGGGAAATGGAATCATCACACTCCAAGGCTTTTTCATTTATTTTAAGAAAAAAAATATTTTCAAGACATACAATAAGATTCAACTTATTCTTTAGTAACCCCCACACCACCCCCATGCAACTTCACACTCCATAGAGCCCCAGCCCAGAGGACCCAGCGCTCCATCCTCATCCATCATCCTGAAGTGGGGGAAGAGGGAGATTCACGTGTCCTTAGGGCGGGAGCCATGGCAAGGGCTGTCAGCCAATGGTGATTGATAGGCGGGGTTATGACAGGGTACCTGGGCCAATGCACACAGCTCATCCAGGGAGCACGTTGGCTCCTCAACACCAGCTGGGCACTGCTATTCCCTCTACAGTACTGGCAGTCTGTAGCAGAAGATGTAGCAAGGTGGTCAAGGCTCCGATAGGGACAGCCTGGGGGGTGAAAGTTCTCTGTCAGAAGACTGATTCTTGTCAACAGCAGTGTAGTTTCAAGGCAGCAGAAGTGGGAGAGTCGTGCAGACACCCACCACTGGGAGGATGACACATAAAAACACAGACACTGACGCTGCTGTTGCAATACAGTAACTAAGCAACAGGAAACCTCACACACTGACCACTGACACCACATAGTAATAGAAATATGGGTTAGCATCTCACTCCCTCTCTCTCTTTGTTCTTTCTGTCTCTTTTTCCCAATTTTTTCCGTCAGACCAGGCACACATGACTATTTCAGACTCAAAAACAGCTGAACTGAGCCTCCGCTGCAGCTTTCTCTTCCTCCACCTACTCCTTCTCTGCAACAGTATTATACGCCTCCTCTTTCTTCTGTATTCTGTACCTCCCTCTCTTCTTTCTCTGTAGTGGTCTACATCCCATCTTGCTCTACAGAGACTAACAGCACCTCCTGCACTGTTTTCCTCCTCCTTTGGCCTCTACAACCCTCTTCTCCTTCCCTGCACCACCACCTTGTCCTCCTTCTCTACAGTGCCCTGCCCCTCTTCGTCCATCTTCATAGAATTCACCTTCACCCCTCCTTCGAGACTCAGCAGAGCAGGTGTGCATTTCACACGCTATTTGTTTCCCTGTTATGTCATTCTACCGAGCTCCAGCGGTCATCATTAATAACCCCAGTCCCTCTCACTGCGTGTTCCTGTGTCTCCGGGCTGATGTTTCCTCCAGCCTGTTGGCAGCGCTGCCAGGCTCAGAGCCTCCGGAGCACAGGGAGATGGAGGAGTTAGATTAGTCCACACACACACACACAAGCTAAATTCAGGCAGACAGCAGGCTGCACACAGCAACACAAAAAAGCAAAGCGGGCTCTCTGAATACTAAAGGATATGATGATGATGATGATGATGATGATCTCACATAAAGAACACAATGAATTACTATTAAAGGTTGTTGAATTCATTATGTGAGTTGTAATAGGCTGCTACTTAATAATAAATTGGTCTGCAAGTATTAAATAAAATGATTTCATGTCAGCCAACATGATCAATACTGGTCATGTTTCATGCTGTCTGGAGACAAATACACCTTATGGGAATAGCCAGTGATATGACTGTAATATGTCATATTTCTCTAATCAAAGGTCGATTTATAGCAAATAGTGTCAATCCTAGTCTTTGCTAACCACAGATTATTGTTGACAGCTAAAGTTAGCTAAATTTGCGATTCAAGTTATATCCAGTGTTGTGCCGATGCTCTGCCATGCGAAAGCCCTACTGTTTATGTCCTGATTTATATAGTCTATACTATAGATAGATAGTTTATATATTTTAGCCAAACCCACAACCTCTTGTCTGTCGATTTGCGCTGCGCGTTGCATAGAAAACATTTTAAGACAGTTCAACTCTGGCAGCGTGCGGGCATGTGCGTTTCACAGTGCTGTGCCCCCCGTCAGGTTGCCCATACTTCCCTACCTCCCCTCTATTCAGCACATAATGCACATAAATAATATGTAAATGTTAACAATGTGACACATTGGCTTAGTGGCTAGTATTGTGGCCTCATTGCATGCAGTAGGAGGGTTGTTTTAAGGGTCTTTTGCTTGTCGGCCTGACATCACAGCTGTTTTAGAAGCCAATCATGGTCCAGTATGCAATTTACACAATGTGTGATGTGAACATTTAAAGTCCTCACTTCACTTACACTAAGAATGGTCTTTCTTTCTTTTGTATCTTGTGTTCAGCAGGTAAACTTGTGAAATGAAAAATTTAGTATTTTAGTATTGTTTTAAAAAATGCCAGGAAGGATCTTTAGGCTGCGACGCTTAGGCCGGCTACACACTGGCTGCGTGGCGTGAGCGTGGCGTTTCTGTTGCGTGTCAGTTGTGTGGCGGCTGTGTGGATTTTTCTATGTCTTTACACACCAGAAACGTCTCTGACGCAACGCTGCTGCTGCTGCTGTTTCCCATTGATAAAATGAAATACCATGTTAAACATAAATATAAACTGATCTGATTACAGCAAAGACAACATCAAAATAGGCTACAGAATATTTCGTTTTGTATTGACAGGTGCAATATTTGAAAATCAATTTTTCTTTTATTACATTTATAACTGCATTTATGTCAAAACCTCGAGACTTTCAAACATCAACATGTCATTTATTAATATGTATTAGTGTAAACATCTTTTCCTATTCTATTTTGCCTGGAAACGCTTCCAACACGCTTGCGTGTCGTGTGAAAAATAGGCGTCGGTCCTATTTCTAACATGCACACGTTTTCGGCGCGGCTTGAGCCGCGTGTGAGACATGCATGTCACGCAGGGAGTGTGCACGCTCTAACCTGTTACCATGGGCGCCGAAATAAAAACGGACACGCCACGCAGCTGACACGCTCACGCCACGCATCCAGTGTGTAGCCGGGCTTACAAATCTCTTAGGAAACTTACTTTTATCTCTTGTCTCCCTTTTTCAATAGCAAAGAGCAAAACATTAAGGTAAAATTAGCAGGCATCTCATTTGTAACTGGTGCTGACTGGTTAAAATGACCAACATTACCAGGTAAAGTCTCTTATTAAAGAGTAACTCAACACCCCCTGAAAATCTCAGCCAACATAAGCTGGTTACATATAATTGATTTTGTTATATAAACTTTAGTTACTTGCAAATTAATTAGATCCAACAAGGCACTGGATATTGGATTCAATAAAATCCAACTCCAAATCGAGAGAAGACGATGTAATTCTCCCCTGGATTTGAATATGTATGTGTTTTTATCTGTGTTAGCCCCATAATGGACTGACAGGTCATCAAGGTTGTTTCTATTTTCTCTAAACAATGTGCACTGGGACAGTCTGGAGTCAATAGTGTGGGCTAACACTGCGACTTGCTGCCAAACTTTGATTGTCTCTTTGTCTAATATAATCTCCTGCGCTGGGCAACTGTTCCCCTACGGCCACGGCAACAAATACAATCAACAGCCCTAAATAGTCAATTTAAGGTACCATATATTCACTTGTGGCAATTCTGCACCTCCTACACAAGGACATTAGTTCAAGAGAGGCTTTTGTGATGCTCTGTTCTATTACATCACAACATTTTCTAACTTTAAAAGGAAGGAAAGTGCTTATCTGATTGGTTGTGACTGAAGCCAGAGGCACAGATAATGTATTTCTCTAAATCCAACCTAATTTCCAGCTACGCTGTTTGCCGCTGGCCTCAAAATTACTAAAACTTAGCCGCCACACCCTGAGCACTCACATCCTGTGCCACTGATTCACAGAAACAGAGCCCACAGTAAGATCCTGAGGAAATGTGTTCCTCTTTTTATCATCTGTTTTATGACAGCAGCCTTTCTTCACAGTTAAACTGTGCTCAGACAAAGTAATGCGTTCTTTCTTTCTTTCTTCCTTCCTTCCTTCATTTTTTCTTCCACTCCCTGAAACCTTCCTCCTTTTCGTCCTGCTCCTTTTACTTCCTCTATCCAACTAATGCTCCACTGGAAGTCTGCTTCCCTCCTTCTTTTTCTCTTAGTTGTCTTTCTCCACCTCTTTATCCATTCCTTCCTTCCCTCCTCCCTATATGCTCTCAGTCTGGTTCAGTGAGGTCATAAGGGGGTCTGTGTCCCTTGGCCTCTGTGAGGCAGTGTCCGGTTGGTGTAATTATGATGGATGGAGTAATTTCCGGAGGCGCCTTTTGCCAAGAGGGTAGAACCCACTATGCTTTCCCTCAGCTTTAATGACTTTTTAATAGAGCTCACTCCCAAACCTGGGTGAGTGTCAGAGAGAGTCACCAACAAATCACTGCTGTTAAAGCAGGTAATGGCACAGCAGGACATTGGTGGTCCAGGCTCTTTAAAAGCACCTGCCCTGTACCCTTAGGGAACAGCAGCTCTCTGTATATGTGTGTTGGGCTTCCCTTTACTGGGTCCACACGCAGTTGGACTCCTCAACTTTAGAACAACCTGTCTGAGGCTTAGGCTGACAAGTCCATTAAAGGACTGTTTTTAAATGAAATTTAAAGCAGTGCTTTCTTAGTTAGCATCTGCAACTAACCACTATTGAGTATTGTACTTTACAATTCTCAGGTCCTGTGGTAATCAATGCAGTTTTATAGAAAAGGGCTTCATAAAAAGACTCTGCTGATGAACGCTGTAGAAAACCAGAGGGCAATGTCTCTTATCTATATTTGGCCCAGTGCTTAGTTTTATAGATATCTGCAGTTATGAATGAAGAACTGGATGGGAGCTTAAGAGTGAACAAACCTGCATTTTTATATTGTACACAAGTCCTCCAAATCAAACAAAATATGTTGTTTGTCCATGCCCTCTAGAATGACACGTAGAAACTTTTTTTTGATCTGACGCCCCTATTGGCAGGACAACGCCATTTGCCTGTGCCTTAAAACTAACTAAACAACTAACTAACTAACTAACTAACTATAACTAACATAACACTAACTTTTCTGTCATTAGAGTACACACATCAGGTCATTTGTCATCCAATGCAATCACAATTCGACAATCACTAGTATCATGAAATCACAACATACACTAATATTGAGATAATATTAGATCTTGTCACTAACACTTTCTCATAGAAAGGGCAATAGATAAAGTGTTCAGGATATGAGAGCTCTTAGCTTTTGTACAGTAGAGGCAACGTCCCAGGTGTCTCTACCTTGTTGCATACTGATAAATTCCCTCAATATAAATGTAAAAATGTCAATGTGCTGCAGCAACACTAAGTGAGATGACCTTGTGTTGCTTCAGCAACAGTGAATCTGCCACCAGCTTCAATACTGGCAGGTGATGTTCTTCCTGAGCAGCAGCCGGAGCTCTCTTGTTTTTTTACTGGAGTAAGTAAGCTGACACACTTTCCTCCCCAGATAACAACAGTTTATTTCATCCTATTGTCTTTGCCAGTTCTTTCAGAAAGAGTGGTAGACCTAAATTAAAATGTAAAATAACATTAGAGGTCAAAATAAGTCAAATAAAACATTCCAAATGTGATCAAACTTTGAATAAAATATAAATTGCCTCCTGAATTGTATTTATCTATTCTTTTCAATTGTATTACCATTACCACAGTTACTCTGTCCAAAGCACTGCAGTGGGGTCCACTTGTTTACTTGTGTAGTTAAGTGCCCTTCACTATATTTGTCCCACTATCAGTTGTAATGCACAGGCTTTGGGCAACAGCCCTGCCTGTGTGGTCTTTAGTAAAGGGAGCTCTTTGTACTTCCGGCCTTCATTCTGCCTGGTGAGGTTTGTGTAGCCATGGTTGACCACAGATTACAGATGGGGGATTAGTGTACATTTTTTTTTTATTTTAGGCCTAGTCCACATGTACATGGGTATTTTAAAAACGGGGTTTTTCCCTCTTTCGTTCTCAAAAGAAATCCCATCCACACAAGCAGCTAAAAAGATCTCCGTCCAAATGAAAAGACTAAAACACATTGAAGCACTGCCGAGAGCATGCCAAATCAACAGGCGGCGTTATAACTCTTACCCTAAAAGAAGAAGAAGAAAATGTTGGCCAATCAGAAGCCTTAAAAAAAATTACTAGTGTTCACCAGTGTTGGGCAAGTTACTTCCAAAATGTCATACATTATAGAATACTAGTTAACGTCATTTGAGAGTAATTACTAGTTATATTACAATATTACTGTCTGAATTAATTGTAATGCTTTACGGTACTTTTGCGTTACTTTCACCAAAATACCCGCGCAAGTATGACTTGACAGGTAGCTTGTGGATTTCACAACGGGAACAACAAAGTCTCATCTTTATCCAATTTAATACATCATAATTTATTTATTCTTAATATTTTGTAATTTTAATCTGAATCTGCAAAGTAACTAAAGTTCTAAAATAAGTATTGAAGTAAAACCTACAATACTTGACTCTGAATTGTAGCAAAGTAGAAGTATAAAGTAGGAGAAAATGGAAATGCTCAATTAAAAGTACCTTATGATTGGGTTGAAGTATGGTATAATTACTCTTTTACAGATTTTATTTCACTGCTGCCAAAAAGTTTTGCTGTGTCAGTGAATTCTTAAAGAAACAAAACACCACTTAATTTCGGGTTAAAATGTGTTTTAACTTGCGTTACTGAGATTGTAATGGATATAATATTACTGGAATTGTATTAGTAATGCATTATATTACTGCCTTACAGCATATATGTAACTGCTTTACATTTGAAACGCGTTAATCTATTAATACCTTTGGGTATATTACACATTTTAACTTACTTGTCAGAGGGTCATTAGTCTTCAGCAGTAAGGTTTCAAAAATGAGTGATGAAAATCAATTGTGGAAAAAATATTAATTTCAACTAGTGCTACTGCCTGAATGCTTGTAGCAGCTGGTCAGCAAACTGTCTTGGGCCTTCCACCTCATCTTAACATCAGCCCCTTTCCTCCTCACCACCACAGTGCTGAGCTGTGGACTTGTGGCCCATAAAGAGGTTTAGGCGCAAACAAACAGCCCATTTAGTAGCATCTCCCTTCCATTTAGGCCATCATTATGGCCCTCAAGGCCCTGGCTCAGCACTGAATTATGAATTAAGTTGTCAGGAGAGCCTCTGCTTATGAGCTGAGGGGGTCATTTAAATTTAATTTGAAAAGGGATTCTGTTAAGAACGTATGCTCAGCAACCTGCTGTGGAACTTCTTCATCAGAGTGAAGAGGGGTAAGTACTGAGAAGGGCAAATGAAATAAAAATGGCTGGAAGAGCATTGACTAGCTATAATAATGCATAGTGCATGATGGGATGAAAGTTACAAGACAATGACATCACTAGAAAGTGTATTTGAAATCATTATCAAAGGCGGGGTAAACGCCTGGAGTTGATCTTTTTCGTAGCCAGGCTGTTTTCTGCACGCATAGATCTCACATGTGGTGGTTCACCTCGGAGCATATAAAGTTCTGCTGAGTTGATAAATAAAAAAATTGCAATAACACTTAAAAATTGCAACTAATATAAAATAGATGCAACTGTTACTCATAAAATAAGTTCTAATGGATCTTTGTAATCTTGTAGGGTCTCAGCAATTTCTTTTCCCCAACAAGTCTCTAATACCCCTCTTTCTCAGCATGTATGTGTGGGGGTTTTAAACACCTGTTAAAAACAGCTGATGGACTCCTTACCCATTGCCATTAGACGAGTATGTATGTCTGTTGTTGTTTTTTTTCTTCTGGTGGGTCACGTTCAACCTCATGAACACACTATAAACTTTTAACTTTAGCTTTCTGATACAGTGCACAAAACTGCAAACTCTGCTGTACATTCACTTGACATCTTCGCTAAACTCTCTTCTGCTCAGACTGATCGTTCTGCATTCACCGCCAAACACACACACACACACACACACACACACACACACACACACACACACACACACACACACACACGTCACACACGACGTACTGGCTCTGCTATTCTCTAAAAGAGATAACGCTACTCTCAACATAGGATTAGTAAACAGTAGAAAGCAACAATTATTATAATATAATATAATATATAAGAATTATATTGTATTGTAACTTAATTTCCGATGTTGTGTACCTCACTATAGCAATTTTGTGTTTGCTTTTATTTCTGTATATTCATTGTGCTTATAGGGTGAGGGTGTTTATGTTGTGTATGTGTTGTCATATTGGTGAAGATCTTTTCTTTATTTGCTTGTGTTTTGACTATTTGATTGTGCTATGACATACATAAGTTGCATTTGGCTCCGGCAGCCACCACACATTTGACAATGTTGTGCAGAAAACTTGCAGGATTATGAAAAAATTGTCAAATCCAGTCAAAAACAAAAAAATGCAGGTTGGATTTGTATTTATCTTTGTGATCACATAACTTTCAGATCACTCTCAACTATTAGCTGCTTTATAAAAGTTCTCTCTCATGCCATCATTCACAACAAATCACACATTACTTCTCATGACACTGATGACCTCACTCTGCCTTATTGACTCAGATGTGACTAAAGGTGGAAGCAACCTACAGAGTTTAAATACATGAAGTTCGTGTCTGGTTCAAATATGTCACAAGAAAGAAGTTGGAGTAGTTCAACAGGCAGGCAGTAAAAAAAAAAAAAAAAAAAAGGGTCTTCTACATCAACTGCCACCATGCGCACAATAAGCCACACAGTCTAACATAGTCCATCAGGCCTTCCTATCAAAACCACTGTGTCTTTTATCATTGCAGAAATGTTCAGCAGCACTTTGAAGGAAAGATACAGATGACTCCTCGTCAGGGGAGTTGTGTGCCGTGCTGTTTGCGGTCTCTGTTAACGATGACAGCGCCATCTTACATGATTCTCAGTGCCACCGTCCCTACTAACAACCTTCCGGACCAGACCTCGACTTCCCTACCTTTCTGCCAGATGTTTGGTCCTGCTGCAGCAGCTGTTGTCCCTCCGATCCCAGGGGACGTCGGACGGGAGCTGCTGCCAAAGCAGAGCCATTCAGGAATCCCTCAGGGACCGTTGATCGTCATCAGAAAGGTCTTTGGAAGGGGACTCGCCCCTTCACGGGCTGCTGCCAACAAATTATCCACACCATACAATGAACACACTGCATGTGAAGGTTTCCTTTTTATATTTATAATTATTTAAAGGCCACTCATCTGATTGGTTTCATTGATTTGGGGTTGGCAGTTATTCTACGTTTGCAGCACCTTGATCACATTAAAATCAAACACATCTGTCTCCTCTCTAAATTATACACAGTGTTGAACCAGTGAACTTGTTCCAGCCTTCCCTTCCATATGCTACCAGTGACCTGGAGGTGTGATGATGCTCCAGTCCACCTCTAGTTGGTGGTGAACCCTCCTGCTGTCCATTCACACTCTCCCCCAACCCCCAACACCACATTTGTCATCTACCCATCCCAGCTCCCTCCCCCAGCCAATCAGACAGCCTGAAACAGGGGAAGGGAGGAGGTGGTGCTGTGATGGGGTGACAGTAATGGAGGGAGTTGAGGTCAGTGAAGGGCCCCCTTCCTCATTTCCTGTTCCTTTGCATGTGTGTCACCTTAAGTGTTCCTGACAAACCAATTTAAACAAAAGGTGACAACCATCTTACCGCAATTTGTAAAGCAGGATGTGACCTTAACCCTCCTGCTGTCCATTCACACCTGAGTTCAATTCCCCAACCCCAACACCACATTTGTCATCAAGGCATCCCATCCAGTAAGGTCCCCAGAAGATCCCTACCCCCCACCTGACCCAAAGAAATTCAGTCTGTTTTGAGATCTATCAGTCTGGAAAGGGTTATAAAGCCATTTGAAGACATGGAACAGTGGTGAACCTTCCCAGGAGTGGCCGGCCGCCCAAAATTACCCCAAGCGCGCAGCGACTCATCAAGAGGTCACAAAAGACCCCACAACAACGTCCAAAGAACTGCAGGCCTCACTTGCCCAGTTAAGGTTAAGGTTCAGCCTCATGCCACCACCATCAGGAAAAGACTGGGCAAAAATGGCCTGCATGGCAGAGTTCAAGGAGAAAACCACTGCTGAGGAACATCAAAGGCTCAATTTCTCCAGAACACATCTTGATGATCCCCAAGACTTTTGGGACAACATCCGATGAGTCAAAAGTGGAACTCTTTGGAAGGGTGTGTCCAAGTA
This sequence comes from Perca flavescens, assembly GCF_004354835.1. NCBI lineage: Eukaryota > Metazoa > Chordata > Actinopteri > Perciformes > Percidae > Perca > Perca flavescens. The sequence continues at coordinate 965,595 of NC_041331.1, forward strand.
TAGGAGGAACACTGCATTTCATAAAAAGAACATTATACCAACTGTAAAATATGGTGGTGGCAGTGTGATGGTGGGGCTGTTTTGCTGCTTCAGGACCTGGAAGACAGTGATAAAAGGAACTATGAATTCTGCTGTCTACCAAGGATCCTGAAGGAGAATGTGACCATCTGTTCGTGTACTCAAGCTGAAACGTGGGTTCTGCAGGACAATGTGTGTGTGAAGAAAAACAAAATGAAGTGTGTGTGTGTGATGTGTGTGTGTGTGTGTGTGTGTGTGTGTGTGTGTGTGTGTGTGTGTAGGTTTGGGGGAGGGGCCATGATGGTTTGGATTTGTTTTCACCTTTAATGATAAACAGGGATTTACAAATTGCATTTTGTGTTTACTTGTGTTGTCCTTGACTAAAATTGGTTTGATGTTCCGAAAAAGTGTGACAAAAAAGGAACAGGAAAAAATGCAAACACTTTTTACACCACACACATATATATATATATATATATATATATATATATATATATATATATATATATATATATATATATATATATATATATATATATATATATATATATATATATATATATATATATATATATATATATATATATATATATATATACTGTATAAACTGTATGCAGAGTTTACAAAATCACAGAAAAAGAAATGCAAGAAAAAAGAAACAATCTATGATATATTCATAATAAAAAATGATGAGACACAGCTTTGGATGGAGGGATGGGAAGGAGGAAGGCGAGAAGGAAGGATAGACGGAGGTGTGGAGGACTAAAGCTTCCTCCTGCAGAGTGGAGATTGGGACAGGAGGAAGCAGGAGGAGCGTCTGCCATCTCCAACTGTTCCATCCCAACAACATCACACACAATCTCTCACTCTGTCCTAATACATGCAGATTCACTCCAGTTGGACTTACACAAAACAGGAACAGCCAAAAGTGAATTATGAAACATTTAGTTTGAAGATTGAATGCGTTGCTAAACATATCCCGCATCACAGTACAATAACTGTTGCATAAATATCTACCTCTCATAAATTCACATTCACACATAAATTCACACATTTTTCAACATTAAGCTTACCCATTCAAAGAATATGCACTTCATGGTCCAAGAAAAAAAATTACATTTAACACTGATATTAGCCTGAAAATGTTTTCTCTACGGAGCACTATCATTAGAGTGCTGCGGCTTCTGCCTCGGTAGATGCTAGATTGTAGTTACCAAACGTGGTTACCGACGGTAACTGGCATACTGCACAAGCGTCAACACACAGATGGTTATTTGAACCCTGCTACAACTCAATGTTATAGTGATTAAATATGAGGCCAAACAGCAATGATCTGATTAATAAATCATTATACATGAAGACCTGACTCATTGTATAAGTAATGAGCTGTTACCAAACCCTGTCTATTAAGCCAAACCTAACCTTAACCCTTCATAGCCAGCTAGTGTAGCTAGTTGTTTTGACACTTGGGCAGTATGCAAGCTACATTCGGTAACCACGTTCGCTGACTAGGTTCTAGCATCTACCCTCTGCCTCTTCACCTACTTACGTACAGTAGCAAAAGTGTGGCTACCAGGATGTAACTTGGCCACAAAAAGTGGCCACTGTAGCCATAACAGGATCATTGAATGTGCCTTCATTTACCAAGACTCTTAGTGTTAGTTAGGAGTACAGCTACTTTAAAGATTGTTCTAAAGTTTATGTAGGGATGTGATTTCCAATGAAGCAGCTAGAGCTTCAGTGTCTCACTCAAATATGCATCAAATATTGTGGAGGCGGGTTTGGAGGATGAAACAGCTGGGACTCACCTCTAACCCAAATCAACCACAGATTTTACATCCAGGATCTGCTTATGATTGGAGATGAAGATCTTCATCCAGCCAGTGGAAAGACAGAAATCCCATCTCTGTGAAGGGACAGACATGAACGAGGGCAGGGTCGGCGCAAAATACAGCATTTACAGCCTGCCCCATTTTGTTTATTGAAATATTAAGATTTACAAACAAACATGGCTGCATAAAACTCGTTATAACAAAGTGGGATACAAGGAAAATATAGCCAGATGGAGCAGCACTTAATACAAACAGGAAATATACATGTAGTCTTAGTAACAAAAGTAAGGATGGTTATTAAGGGAGAAGAGACATTCAAACATTCAAACAAAGAGGAAAAAAAAAAAAAAAAAGGGATTCCAGTCATTGTTCAGCTATTAATCTCAGTTGGGAAGTGTTTTAGGGTATCATATATGTTTTGTGCTTTAGGACTTTTCAGAGTTTTTAAGGATTTCAAGTACATTTTAAATTCATTTAAAAAAACAACAAATTTGGGAGAGGATTTCATAATTCTACATTTGTGAATAAAGAATTTAGCTAGACATACAATTGTATTAGTACAGAGCTCAACACCCTTGCTTTGCAATATCAATCCAAATGTTATATCGTCACAGGAGAAAGAGGTTGGGAATGAAGACATCTGTTGCTTAACCCACGTATGTATATCACACCAAAATGTCTGTATCACATTAAATGAGAAAAACCTATGGTCCGTAGTTTCAACATCATTTTCACAGAATGTACATTTATTATCATCTATACCAAAGTGAAGTCTCAGTAATTCTTTACAGGGGTAAATGTTGTTCATTACTTTGAAATATGTTTCTTTCACTTTAGGAGAAATAGGGAGTGTTAGATACATTGTTCTTAGTTTAGTGATTGAAACTTTATCAAATTTTTGTAGTATATTATTTTTATTATGCATTTTAGGGTAAAGATAATCAATAAAACAATTTCTAATAAAGTGGTTAGTGCATTTTTTAACCAGAATAGAGAACCCTTGAATTGATAGTGGGGCCAATTGTGGTTGTATCAGATAGTATGCCAAAGTATCTCTTGTTAGAAGGACAAATCCTTGGGGTAGTGCTTTATGTAATTTAGTAAAGTCTGATTTTAAGGGTTTGAAATTATGTTTGATGCAAAACTGTTCATAATTTAAAAATTGTCCGTTGGTATCCATTAAGTCGACCATGGACCATATGCTTCTCCCATACCAATCCTCAAAGAATAGAGATTTCTTGCGGTGCAAAATATATCTATTGTTCCAGAGTACAGATGTGTGGGGTGAGAAGTTATATATGTATAACATTTTCCAATACAAGAGTATTTGTTTGTGAAACTCTGACAATGAAATAGGTAGTTTGTTAACATTACAGTCCGCTCTGAGAAGAAATTCTAATCCTCCAATTTTCTTGAATAAGGTCTTTGGAATACAATACCAAAATGAGTTGCTGTGTTTGATCCAAGATTTTAACCAATTTATTTTTAAGGTTCCATTAAGGCAGTCAAAGTCAATAACTTTTAGTCCTCCATCCTTTGTGTCTTTAACCATATTGCTTTTCTTCATATAATGTGGTCTGTTTCTCCAGATGAAGTTTAGGTTGATTTGGTTGATAGATTTAATCAAATTGTTTGGAATGGCATTGGAGTAGGCTGGATAAGTACATCTTGATAAACACTCCATCTTAGTTAGGTAAATTCGACCTAGTATTGATAGGTCCCTCTGTAGCCATATAGTTAGTCTTGATTTGCATTATTTAATTTTATTTTCTACATTCAGAAGTTGGCTTTGTTTTTGGTCCTTGGAGAGGTAAATCCCCAGGTATTTGATTTGATTTGATGTTTTTCAGTGAAGTGTCGTGTACAGTCAGCAATTCACACTTTTTTAAGTTTAATGTTAGACCTGAGGCTTTGGAGAATTTTTCAATTTTGGCAATAGTTGTTGATATTTGGTATTTATCTTTTAAGAATATTGTTGTGTCATCCGCTAGTTGGCTAATTATTATGTCTGTGCCAAGTACATTACGTTTTTTAATATCATTACAGTTTTTGATATAGATTGCTAGCATTTCTGTAGCTAAGATGAACAGGTATGGTGAGATGGGGCAACCTTAAGGAATACCCACATTAGTCTTGAAGCTTGGGGTGGTACCACTAGGTAATAGGACACAGCTACTAATATCTCAATATAATCCACCAACCCATTTCCTAAATTTGATTCCAAATCCAAAGTGTTCGAGCGCCAAAAGAATAAACGGATGCTCCACGGAGTCGAATGATTTATAGAAGTCTAAAAAAAGAAGGAAACCATCATCTTCTATTTGGTTTCTATACTCAATGATGTCCATTACCAATCTTATATTGTTGTGGATTGACCTTCCTTTTAAGAACCCTGACTGTGTATCTGCAATAATATTTGAAATCCCTGTTTGAAGACGAGAAGCAAAGATGTAAGTTAGGAGTTTGTAGTCTGAATTTCTGAGTGTAATGGGTCTGCTGTTATCTATAATTCTGGGGTCTTTCCCGGGTTTTGGAATTGAGATGATAACTCCATGTCTCATTGTTGGTGGAAGCACACGTTTCGAATATTTCGGTAAAGACTTGTAGCAGCAGGTCTCTTAAATCCATCCAAAACTGTCTGTAAAAGTCACCTGTGAGACCAACGGATCCAGGGGCTTTGTTAAGAGAAAGACGACCAATTACTGCATCAAGTTCTGTAATTGTTACTTGACTGTCACATGTTTGTTTGAGGCCATCCTCTATTTTTGGAATATGTTTTGCTATGTCCTGAAAAAAATTCGGACAGTTCACGCTAGAAAATTTAGAGCTGTAGAGCTGGCTATAGAATTTCCAGATTTCTGAAGAGATCAATTTTTCATCTGTGACTTCATTATTATCAACCATCAGAGAACTGATGTTATTTTTTTCTTGTCTTCTTTTTTCAAGACCAGGTTTGGTTTATTGCAGTACATATTTAACTGATTAATAATGTCTACTTCTTGTTTTTCACTATCTTTTTTAATTGTTTTACTGAATGAGATGGTAAATTGGCGTATTTTATATTTTATGAATTCCCACTTTTTGGTAGCAGTTGTTAGCTCCTCAGAATTGGCATATTCTTTAATTAATAATTTGATTTTTTGGCTGTAGTTATTATTTTTGAGCAGGCTGGAGTTAAACTTCCAATATGTGTGTGAGTGGATGTTGTTGCCATTGGGTTTGATCTGTAGTAGAATAACACTATGATCTGTCAGTGGAGCAGCAGAAATATCAGAGCTAATATCATAAGCTAGCAAATGATTTGCAATCAACCAGTGATCGATTCTGAATTTATAATTGTGGTTTGAGCTAAACCAGGAGTATTTAGATATTTCTGGATTTAAGTGTCTCCAAGTATCAATCAAATTTTGTTTTTCGCAAAAGCTCGTGAATATTGTATTCGGGTGACTTGCAGCGTATCTGCAAGGGTACTTATCAAAAAAATCATCATGAACTAGGTTTAGGTCGCCGCCAATGATAATGTTATCAGTTGAGTGTGTTAATTTGAGATTGTCTAAATGTAAACTAATTTGTTCAAGTAGGTTTCGATTTTCTCTACTAATATTATATCCATAAATGTTGACTAAGATGTATTTCGGTTGTTGGCGAACTCATTCAGGCTTCCTGTTTCTGCTTTGTCGCGCACCGCTGAAAAAAAAAAAAAAGCCATAAACCGGACGTGCCGGCTGGATGTTACATCATTTTGACGTCACGATGTCGCGCGCCACCTTGGATGCATTCTAGTGTAAAAACCCCTTTAGATAGTTGGAGATCTCAACCCCCCCCTCCTCCCCTAATGTTGAACCCAAAGTTACGCCCTTGGCTCTCATGGTACAAATACTGTTCTGAGGTTGTAAAATTGTCTACTGGGGAAGAAGTAGTAGTATAGTGGGTTTTGTTGTCAGTGCAATGAAAACAGAACGCTGATTTCAAAAAGTTTGAATATCTTGCTGGTGAAGCTCCATTGCCAGGCAACTGTCAATCAATCCACACCCACAGTCTAAATAAAGCACATTAGTTGAGTTTATGAGTGTTAATCAATAATAGCTTAGTTTGTTGTTTTTCAAAATTTCTAACTTTGATTTATTATGTCATGAATATTTAATGTTATAAAAAATAAAAATGTAGGGGCTTTAACTTTTAAATTGTGTTGAATCAAAATATCTATTTTCAAACACTGTTATGTAGAGTTGCTCAATTTGCTAATTAAATTATATTTCTAAATGTTTATATATTTTTTTTCTTGTTTAAAGGCCAGCTATTGTTTTGCAATGGCTAGATTTTTGTGATAGCTTTAAGTGCTCTAACCAAGTCCTTCTCTTTCCACCCTGGTAGATTCTTTGTTTGATACCAGCATATTGCTGTAGATAGCAGACTGCTTGTTTGTAGAAAGGAATTGTTTGCAGTGTGGTTGCCAGTGTAAACTGGCTGTGCAGGGGTATATCGTGTACTGCACATGAATGGTGGTTAACAAAAAGGCAAAACGCCCTTGGCAGACTCCTGTTTCAGTGTGTGCAGCTGTGTGACGCAGGATGGGGCTGAAAGTGTGCGTGCTTAGCTGCCTGTCACTGAATGATTAAGGGTAAGAAATATAGTGCTGGTAGCATTGCATGCTGGGAGAGTGGAACTAAGGAGGGTGGTGGTTAAGGCGCTTAAGGTGGTCCGGCTCGGTCGGGATCCAGAAGCCTTGCTCTGAGCTGCACTACTTTACCTGCATGTTTCAGTGCATTATTGTGTTTTACATAAAGAGTCTTAATAAGCTTCTTTATCACACAGTTTGTAAGCTGCCTGCTTACTTCCCTGCCATAAAATCTCATAGATTTGCATAAAATGTCAAAGAAAGTTGCAGTGTGTAAACACAGTAGATGGGGGAGGGCGTGTGGGGCAGTCTTTCATTCTCACTAAAAGTCAGGTTGACTCCAAACAGAGCTGGCCTGTTTACTACAGCTGGCTGCTGTCTTCTGGAGCCAGGCTTTAGTTTATAACAACATATGACACTGACAGGTCCAAGAGGAGAAGTTTGACTCTGTGCTCTTTTGCTCTGAGCCCATTTTTACTGCCCTGCCAAAACCGCTGCCAAACTGTGTCGATTTTAGCTGTGCAGTATATTTTCATAGATATTTATATAAGAATTGTTATACAATATATGAAAATAATTAACAAGTGCATCCACCAACAGTGGTACTGAAGAGGAGATACATTTGGTGAAGGCTGGTACCCCTCATAGTGCCCGATGGTGCCATAAGTGAGTGTACTATTATTAGCACAGGACATCCTAATGGAGCTGAGCCCCTCAGCCTGGCAGTGCCTCACTCAATGCATTGAACTTCAAAGGATCACAAGAATAAGGTTAAAAGAAATTCAGCGGCTGCTTTAAAATCTGTTTGAAATCCCCCAGTGAGAACGAGGCCAGTGTGGATGGGACAGTGCAGCGGGGTGGTAACATCCAACACGTTTCCTGCAGCAGGGCTTGAAACGAGGCCATCAGCCACCTCAAAGCCTCATTCTCGGCATTTACTGTCTCTCTTTTACCCTTTTCAGTGGCAAAAAAAACTGCAAGACCTTTCTTTTGACATTTGTTATCCTGGTGCTATCATGTGCTATCTAATTGGATGAAGTGGTAGAGTGAGGGGCCAGCATCTGGCAGGAAGAGGAGGGGAGATACTTTACAGAAGTGAAGCTGTGATATTTTACTTGCCTGTCACAGCCTGTTCAGGTGTTTTGGCATTGGCAGGTCTTCACCTTTGTACGGTATATGACAGCTGATGTTGACCTTATAAAGGGGAAAACCCCTTTATAAAACAAACCAATAACACTGACTGTACATGTGCAAAGGTGTCTCGCTAATGTCTGTTTGGAGACGGTTGAAAATGTATCAATTGTTCTAGAAAATTAAAATCATAATTTCAGTTTACTGCAAATTCTTGTGTGTAAAAATCTTCACTTGTAAAGTAACTAGTAAATAAAGCTGTAACAGATGAATGTAGTGGAGTAAAAAGTACAATATTTCTCTCTGAAATGTAGTATTAGAAGTAGAAAGTAGCATGAAAAGAAAAGACTCAAGTAAAGTACAAGTACCTCAATTTTGCACTAAAGTACGGTACTTGGTACTTACTTCAATGTACTTGGTTACATTCCAATGATGGTGATGTCATAGTGATGCCATCAGGGTTATCTCAGCTTGGACTCGGAGACTAAAGGTTCATAATGAAAAGCCTGTATTACAAACTAGGGCATGGAGGTGGGCATTCACCAGGCAGGGGGAGTCTAACACAAGATGACAGTGACTTGCATTATGGGAAATGTAGATTACAGTTTCTTTGGAGCTTGACCAACAGTAGGAACTAAACATCTTGGTCTCCGCTGCTTTGTTTTTGACATGTCACTTGCAAGTCCCTTAACTTTATGAAAGTACAATAATATTTTGCTGGACTATGCCTTTAACTGCTAGTGTATTATTAGTGCATTAGTGCATATTAAAAGATTTGGACAAATAACTCTTCCTTTTTAAAACTTGTAAAAAGTACTCATATTACACTTCCATGAAGTTGGGAGGACTCACAAGAGACAAAAAAAGAGACTGTTCAAAATGTCATTAGTTAGTCTACATCCACGACGTTCCACTTCCGGGATTGCTCTGGTGGCAGGAAATTCCGCCGGATGCATGTCTTTTGTCCGTTTCCTTCCTCTGTCTCTGTGTTGGCGTTCTAACCTCCGGTGGATTTGTGAGGACTATGGTTAACCGCTCCGGTGGAGCTTAGCACCGCCCATGACGATTGTGATTGGTTTAAAGAAATGCCATTAAACCAGAGCACATTTTTCTCCCATCCAGGAATGCTGTGTGGAGTAGCCAGACCCTCCTCTGCTCCATAATGCAACTCAATAGCATGTTTTAGTTAGACCCATCCTGATCAGATCATCATTTTCTGAGACGTGACAAAGCTCCTCCAGTGACATGGAGGACATTTTATAACTGTTTTCCCAGTCAAAGTAGGGAACCCTGTTACATTCATTTTGACATGTAGAATTGGTGGAATGCCCCTTTAACATTTATCTATCTTGCATTTACACAGTTATTTCTCAATCAACAGTCCTCTCTTGTTTTCCACTGAGCAGTTCAACAGCAGCAAGTTTGGGTTAAGTGCCATGCTCAAGGGTACCCTGACTGGTTTTCCATGGATGGTGGACAGACAGTTGATCACTTACAACTCCCTGATGGTTTCAGGATTCAGACTGGCAGCCCTCTGATCCCAAGCCCATTTTTCTATCCTCTCAGGCCCTTTCACGCTTTCATCAGACTCCCCTCGGAGATGAAAGCTGCGGCTGTTTCTCTTTTTGTACCTGTGATTACACCTTGATTTGACATCAGGTACCAGAACCGGACGGAGGGCCGCAACAGCCCACTGTCAGCCGCAGAACAGTAAGCCCTTGTTTCTTCGCGCAAACCAAATCGTCTAACAGTTAGAAATGGCATTTATTAGCTCTGCATGACCTTCATATCTCAGCTGACAGAGCGGCGCTGCGTTGCACCACCAATCTCACAACCAGTTCAGGCCACGGGCTTTCAACAAACCCTGAAAATAAAGATGGAAAAATCTAATGCCAATGTCTACAACATTAATAACTCCCTATCCCGGCAGATACAAATAGAAAGAACAGACGCTGGATTGGGAACATCAGAATGCTCTTACCTAAGACGAATTATCGTAGCTATTCCAGGAACATTTGCCTGCTATGATGGATATTTTCAGTATGAGTAAGAGGAAGCCAAGTTGATCAGAACAGCTCTCTCTGCAGTTGCCCTCTGAGGTCACACACAGGCGTAATTACACAGCTTCTCGCAGTGCTCCTGTGTGACTGGTGTGCAAATACTGCCATCTACTGTTAGACTGGGATACCATGTGGACTGGGAGAATGTGCAGGCCCACACAGTTCAGGATTAAGTGTGCACTGCAGCAACAACACTTTGGTTTTCAGTGCTCGGTGTGTACTCATTAACTGCTGCAGTTCTAAACAAAAAAACTAACTAACTTTCAGTTAATATGGTTGTTTAAACTGATAATCATTTTTCCTGGAAAACCTCCTGTGTTAAATGTGCTTTCTTTCTAACTGATGATAAATAATCATGTACGTGTGATTCTTCCTAATGTTCACATTAACCACACATATGTATCAATAATAAAATGTTTTTAAAAAATGATTAGCTAAACTGAACTACAAGTGTGAGTTTAGCTAAGCTTAAAAATCACAAATGAAAAACCTGTAATGGAAATGTCTAGATCAGTGGTTCCCAACCTTTGTTCCTTGGCGCCCCCCCTACTCATGTCTAAGAAAAGGACTTTATCAGGACTTTTACGTTTCTCCGCCATGTTTCATTCATATAACAGTGATGCCGTGGCGGCAGGAAAAACGAGGATGCTAGCAGCTAACAGCTAACAGCTAGCGGCTGACCTGAGGACAGCAAGGGTCCCAGGTTAAGAGGTCCCGGAGGTTTGGCCTACTAAGTAGCCTGCCTACAATTTTAAGCGAGAACAAAAATATATACAGTAGTTTTCATACAGACTTTATGTCTACATTATATATTCTAGTGTAATATCATAATTTGTTTAACATGTGCAAGTATTTTTTATTTTTACCTCAACCTCAAACCAGATAAAGACTCACCCCCCCTGTGATCTTTGGCGCCCCCCTGAGGGGTGCCCGGACCCCAGGTTGGGAACCACTGGTCTAGATAACCCTTCTGTTTCAGAAAATGTGAAACAATTAAACATGAATTTGATTAACACACAGACATTTTATAGGCTCTCCACAGATGTTACTATATCCTTTTTTAACTCATTTAAGATTATGGAGTATTATTTCAAATAGCCCATATTGACATGGTCTACATAACTGCATATATCATGAAAAAGCTTTTCTTCTCGCATGTTTCAGTGTACTGAAGTTAGTATGTGACACAATGCACGATGGGTAGTTTTAATCACGACATGGCGTGCATGACGCAGTGATGCCGTTGGTCACCTTTTAAAGCTTGCTATTGGGCGATTCAGTGCTTGAGGATGTGGGTGCGTGGGGTTAGGGTTAGGGGCATTGTGGGTGCGTGTATTTAAGAATCAGACTTTGCTGCAAGTAACTTTTAGCTTCTTTTTACAAAACCTCTAAAGCCTACTTTTTTACTGAGAATGTTGACTCATAAGTCATAGTTAGGACTAATTTTAAGATAATTGTGTTAAAGTTTTATACATACGGCCGTAGATATCCTCTGGGTCATGTAAGGTGCAGGTTAAATCTGACGGTTTTGCTAACTTAAAACCCACACAGTATGGGAAAAAAAAAAAACTATTTATTTATACAACACATATTGAATGAAAGAACATTTTAGTATACAAGACGACAGATAAGCAACAAGGGTAACTTTCTGGGCCTCATAAATATAGTTCTGTACGTCAGCGTCACAGGTCGAGGATGAAGCGGTCAACCTTCATCATGTATGCTGGTTTCAGGTAGCGCTGCAGTTCATTCTTCTTCACCCACAGAAAAGGAGCGTTTGGGGCTGCGGGGGGACCGCTGTCTGACAGAATGGCTTTGAAGAAGAACACCTTTGTTCCGACCGAGCTCTCCGTCCGAGCAGCTTTGGGCAGTTTGTACTTGTACACTCCGCAGGGGGCGTTGCCGAGGAAAGTCGCCTTGAAAGCAGCTGCTGTGGACAGAGAACAGGGGGCCAGTTCATTCAGCTGGAGACTAAAGGTGAGCTCAAGTGCAGATGTTCTGAAGTTTTGTGCAGATGCTGCAGCTTTATTTAGCCTATGCTTTATTTTAATTAAGTGTGGTCTCTTTCTCATTCTCCGCTGTGACAACAACACTCTCAATTAAGTTTTAATCAAATCTCATGTCGTCTAAATCACATGCTCCAAGTTGGCTCAACAGGCAGACCAACACAGCCATGTGTTCCCACTGAGTCCGGCTGTATTCAAAATGGATCGACTCCTGCTTCTGTGAGGCACTTTAAATAAAACCCTCCACCAAATGGCACAGGGTAATGTCGAGTGGAAAGTAAGAGCTTAAAACCTGGACTTCTATTGGATGCAGAGAGAGAGAAAGAAAAGGAAGAAGATGAAAAAAGCAGTTTATGTTAATAATAATTAACATAATTAATAATGTTAAATCTCTTGTGTCAGGGGTCATCACAGGGTCACTGGAATATTTGTTCCAGGTGTTGCCAGCTGTGACCCCAATTGTCCTTTTGGTCAGTTGCTGAGTCGCTGTCGCGCAAAATCCTTGTATGTCCATAACCGTTATATATATATTTTTTTTTAAATAATAAAAAAAAAAAAGCTAAATAGAAAACATTTTTATTGAGCTATTTACCTCACACACTGTCAACCCACAAACACTGATTTATGAAAAAATAAATAAAAGGACAAAATAGGGAGATACAAGGTTTCTGCCCGACAGCAATGTAGATCCATGAGCTCAAACCTAATCTACAGCTGACATCAGTGGATGGGACAGCTTGGAACCACCCTCTGGAATATGAATGGTAAAATGCTGCGTATAGAAATGATTAGTTGGTTGGACGTTCAACGCTGTTCTGATCCTCTTGTTGTGGTTAATCAAGCTATTTGAGATCAGATCCCATTAAAACTTGAATGATCCCGAGGATAAAACCGGGTCACACCAGCTAGGATGGAGATACGGTAATAATGCAGCAATTGGAGTGTGTTGACGATAGTACAACCCATAACAGCTGATATTTAGGATATGGATAGTACCTTACATCCTGCCATAAGCAATGGCTTTGAGGTTAATTAAAATATATTATAACCAATTTCTACAATTTAATCGATACCATGCAGACCTCTGTGATTGGTTGAATAATAGACTTTGTATTAGGGAAGACATTCGTCTGGGTCCACCTGCTGTTTCTGTAAACTGCATTTAGAAAGGCACATCATTTTGCTGATTTATCCATGTAAGAAATTAACTTTTATTGAAGCCCCTGCATCTAGGATTTAAAGACTTCTACTTTGGTTATTTCCCAGTGTTAATATAAAAAAGGCACCGTCACAGCAATATATTATAACAACATAAAAACTCTGCACATGGGGACTTTACAGTTCTGATATCAACCAGTGTTGCCTACATGTCTAATATTTTATATAGTAATATAATGACAAATTGAATATATTTCATAGTTAATGGAGGGATGGATGGAGAGTTAATGATAGGTCTCCATGAGCTGCATTAAACATTCAGCTCAATGTGGCTTCAGTGCCCTGTGATTAAACAGAATTGAAGGGAAATCACTTAAATGCTTATTATAAAATACTAAATACTAATTTAGAGGGTTTCAAAACAGTGGACTAAATAGCAGCACAACATAGCACCAGCTTCATTCAAACATTAATTGCATCAGCCTTTAAAACTCATGTCTACGTTACCTGGCAGGGAAGTGAGGGCTCTTTCGGCCGTCTGCCGCAGCGTTTCTCCTTCCTGCCACGGAGTCTGAGGCAGCAGCCACAGCTTCTCACCCCCGACCTTCTGCTCGGCCAAGAGAAGCAGCGAGTTGGCCAGGCAGCGCTCCAACGAGGTCAAGTCCTTATCTGCATCAGCTAAACGAGAGACAGGACCGTCAACGGCACTTACAAAAGCTACTGTACGTCTCTCTGTGACTGGAGAGCAGAATGTACACAAACTTTGGAAATGTCACAGGGAATAAAATGCTAATTGGGAGTGCTGCAGCTAAAAGACTTCCTGAATGTCAAAAAAAACATTAGAATCCTGTACTGAAAGTAATATTAAGCCTCTTTCCTCCCTGGTAATTTACTTTAAACCCAGATGTGTGCGACGCATTCAGATTATCTAAATTTCTTTTCCACTTGATTAACGATCGGAGCAAGACAAAAGGCTGAATACTATCATCTATTTCATCAGGCACATTTGTAATATTCGAGGAGATTTTCATAGTTTATTTTCTGGTTTACTTGTGTACCCCAATGGTCAAACATTTTGTTCATTTCCCAGACTGACCCGTGACCCTCAGCGCTGCCTGGAAGCTCTTCAGCTTCTGCTCCCAGGAGTCTTCCAGGTCCTGAGCCAACACGATCTCCTGGTCCCCACGCTCGCCCTCTTCATCCGAGTCATAGTCGTCTGCCTGCTTCCGACTCATCCTCTCAGCGTCCTCCAGCAGCCGCAGCTCGTGGTCCGACAGCAAGCTTTTCTCCAGCTCAAGCTGAAATTAAGTCAAAGCATGTCTCCATCTCAACCAACAGGATGCTGTGCAGACCTCTGTGTTTACGGACCCCATTGACAAATAGTGTCTGGCTGTCATCTGCCTTATATCAACCTTATATCCTATATCATTTTTACAGCTAGAGTCACAATATGTGAAATATCAGAGTCCACGGCTGCATCAAATGTGTAGAAGCACAAAGCAAGATGGACAGAATGTACATCATGATAATACTAAATTACTTTTACACCAACACAAATCATCAGCTACTATAATAAACTTCAT